>NC_140170.1:11706828-12306828 GCF_963971535.1 Notolepis coatsorum | reverse complement strand
AACTGAGGGGTACAATTCCCTGACTGTATTGAGAGTATGGTATTATTAAACCACTACTTAGTTATGTACTTTAATTACTGGCCATACAGTACATGAATATATCTGGTGAACACCCACACAAGAATACGGCAATGACACATAAAGTTCTAGTTAGAGGGATTTATTATTATTAGAGCAAGCAACGGTAGGTTACAGATTGAGAATTATACTTGCGCTTGTAAGGCGAAGAACACTTAAAGTAGGTCAAGAGCGTAAGTCCATGAAAATAGTAAGATGGGTATAACTGACGCCACCTGTAGCATAGCAATTACGTAAGGCACACTAGTAGTCAGCTGGAGACACTGGGGGGTTCCCTCCGGTTGTAAGCCGGCAGGGTAGAGGAATGTTCGGGTGCAAAGTCTGGGTCAACGTGGAATAACGAGGCTCCAGATACAGGAGCCAGTGCAGTACTCCCTTGGTCCGCAGACAAAGCAACAGCTATAATCCAGTATGCCCGACAGCATGGATGAAAGCTAGCCAGCCTCTGGTCCTAGAGGCGGGCTCGAGGGTGCTCCTCACAGGGGTAGATCCCACACGATAGTGGGGTAGACGGTTCTCTGCTCCAGCAGTCACGGTACCAAAGCAATATAATCCAGCCAGAAAAGGCTCTGCATTCGCCGGTGTAGGTTCTCCAGTGTACATATCCAACGGTTCTCATCTAGGACTCCTCGGGTGGTGGCATGAGTTTAGGCCGCCCAGCCTGGATAAGTGCACCAGCTATAGGTACGACGAACCGGTGGTAATGCTGGTCACTGAAGAACGGTAGCCGCACGATACACTATAAATGATAGACTATTACTTCACATTAGAATAAGTCGAACTCAACGATACTGCGTTAAACTCTGACACTTTAGCTATATATTCGCACGCGGTTCTCAAGGCTCTATTCAGGGGCAAAGAGGCCCACTTCACGGCACGTTGTCTCGTGGTGAAGGCTTCAACGTTTAGGATAAGAACCACTGCTGTATCCACCTGTGACGTATTTATACGTAAGGTGAATAATCTAGTGCCAACCTCAGTTCTGTCTCGTATTACTGCGCAAACCTGGACATGTTGAGACATGCCCTGGCGTTGCCCCTGAACTTGCCATTGGGGGTATGGCCGTTGGCGCATAGGGGTCGCTGTCCAATAGGAGAACAAATATTATGGTCTGGTCTGTACCCAGGTAAAGGGATATTCCGTGTATATATACAAAGAATATACAAGGGATATCAAACGATATACAAATATTATACAAGGGATCTCAAGCAATAAATATATATATTCGGTTTAATCTGACCCTTTGTAACAATCACCATCATCATCATCACCACCATCATCATCACCATCATCATCACCATCATCATCACCATCATCATCACCACCATCATCACCATCATCATCATCACCATCATCACCATCATCATCACCACCATCATCACCATCATCATCATCACCATCATCATCACCATCATCATCATCACCATCATCACCATCATCATCATCATCATCATAATAATAATAATAATAATAATACTTCGTTTTATATAGCGCCTTTCAGAGGACCCAAGGTCGCTTTACATAAGGGGGGGGGGGGAGATAACAAATTAACAAACATAGTGGACAGACACAACATATACATATAAAGTGAGAAAGTTAGGAGTTGAAGGCCAGGTTGAAGAGGTGGGTTTTGAGCAGTTTTTTAAATTAGTCCAGAGTTGGGGTGGTGCGGAGTTCTGCGGGGAGGGAGTTCCAGAGGGTGGGAGCTGCCACACTGAAAGCTCTGTCCCCGAACGTCCGTAGTCTGGTTCGGGGATGGAGAGCTGACCAGTGTCCGTGGATCGCAGGGACCGTGACTGAGTGTAGGGGTGGAGGAGGTCAGTGAGGTACTGAGGTGCCAGGGTGTGAAGGGATTTGTAGGTGAGCAGGAGGGTTTTGTAGGTGATGCGGGATTTGATGGGGAGCCAGTGGAGGTGGATGAGGATGGGGGTGATGTGCTGCCAGGGTTAGAACCTTGGGTGCCACAACCATGAGCTCGGTTTTATTGTTGTTGAGCTTGAGGAGATTAGATGACATCCAGGTTTTTATTTCGTGCAGGCAGTTGATAAGGGAGTGTGGGGGGAGATGGGTGGATGGTTTGGTGGAGAGGTAGAGTTGTCGTTGGCATAGGAGTGGAAGTTGAGGCCATGGCGGCGGATGATCTGACCGAGGGGGAGCATGTAGATGGTGAATAGGATTGGGCCAAGTACGGAGCCTTGGGGGACGCCTTGGTTGACTGGGGCCGGGGTGGAACTGGAGTCGCCGATGGTGATGAACTGTGTCCGGGTGGTGAGGTAGGATTGAAACCAGGAGAGTGCTGAGCCAGTGATGCCGAGGTTGTTGGATAGGCGGTTGAGGAGGATGGAGTGGGAGACTGTGTCGAATGCTGCAGAAAGGTCAAGGAGGATGAGGATGCTAATGTGGCCAGAGTCAGCTGCAAGGAGGAGGTCGTTGGTAATTTTGATGAGGGCGGTCTCTGTGCTGTGTTGAGTTCTGAAGCCGGATTGAAAAGGCTCATAGAGCTCATGGTTGGACATGTATTGTTGGAGTTGGGCGGCCACTGCTCTTTCCAAGATGTTGCTAAGGAAAGGAAGGTTGGAGATCGGACGGAAGTTGTTTAGCTCGTCTGGGTCGAGGCCGGGTTTCTTAATGATGGGGGTGACGGATGCTGTTTTGAAGCAGGGGAGGACGAGACCAGATTCAAATGAGGAGTTGATGATGTTGACCATGGTGGGGCAGAGAGCAGGGAGGCAGATCTTGACCAGGGTGGTAGGCATGGGGTCAAGTGAGCAGGTGGAGGCTTTGGCTGAGGCTATGAGCTTGACAACTTGGGGACCATTTACCGGGGATACGGAGGAGAGGCTGCATTGTGGGGGGGGGGGGCACCCAGGGGGAGGAGCAGGTGAGGGGGAGGAGGGGGGCACTGCTAGCTGCTGGTAGATGGTATTGACCTTGTCCTGGAAAAAGACATGGAACCTGGAGCAGAGGTCGTGGGCACCAGATGGGCGGGGGGGGGTTGAGGGGGCGGAGTAGCCGGTTGATGGTGGAGAAGAGTGTCCTGGGGTGGTTTTGCTGGTTGCCGATGAGGGTGGAATAATAATTTGTTTTGGCCTTGATGAGAGCTAGCTTGTAGGTCTGCACGTGGTCCTTGTAGGCCTCGAGGTGGACAGTGAGGCCAGATCTTCTATGGAGTCTCTCCAATTGGCGACCGACAGCCTTCAGGGAGCGGAGTTCAGGGGTGTACCAGGGGGCAGGACGGGTGTAGGTGACAGTCCGGGTTTTGATGGGGGCGAGAGAGTCCAGGCTGCGGGATAGGGCGGAGTTGTAGTGGGCAGCCAGACCATCCACCTGGGTGCTGGGGGGAGCTGAGGCCAGGTGGATGGTTAGCAGGTTGGTCAGAGCTGGTGCACTGACTGTTTTGATGTTCCTGTAGGTGATGGTGCGTGCATTCCGAAGCTTGGGTAGGGAAGTAGGGAGGGTGAAAAGGACAGCATGGTGGTCGGACACCGCCAGGTCGAGACACTGTACATCAGATGGTATTATGCCAGTGGAACAGACCAGGTCAAGTGTATGGCCTTTGGTGTGGGTGGGACCATTTGTGTGCTGTGTGATATTGAAACAGTCCAGTAGTGAGAGGAAATCAATGGCTGTGGAGCAGCTGGTGTTGTCCACATGAATATTGAAGTCCCCAAGCAGGAGTGTGGATGAGCACATGGTGCAGACAGTGGTGAGGAGTTCAGACAGGTCAGACATAAAGTAGGTGGAGGCTTTGGGGGGGCGGTAGATGAGGACTACCTGGAGTGGTGTAGGCCCAGGTAGTGAGAAAGCCACGCACTCGAAGGAGGTGACAGTGGGTACTGGGAGCTCTTTGACTAGAAAGTCAGCCCGATGTATTACAGCCAGCCCACCACCACGACCCTGAGTACGTGGCTTTTGGATGTAAACATAGCCTGGGGGTGTGGCTTGGTTGAGTGAAATGAAGTCCTGTTGATATTGCCATGTCTCAGTAAGACATAGAAAATCTATATCTCTGTCAGTAATTATGTCATGGATGAGGAGAGATTTATTGTTAAGAGAGCGAACATTCTGGAGCATGAATGTTGCGTTTTTGATGGATGCTGGGGCAGACAGTGATGGAGGGATGTCAACACAGACTAGTGGCCGCAGATTGGTCAGAGTGCGCACGTGGGGTTTGTTGTGATGACGTCGTTGCTGCACGTTGTTGGAGCGCCAGCCCGGTAGCACAGAAGGAATTCCATGGTCTGAATAGTAAACAAACTTGCAACGGGAGGCTCTGTGCATGTAGCGAGGGCGACGAAGGAGCCCCAGAGACTTAATAGCATCGATGCAGTTTGGTGTGGAATGACGGAAGAGGTTGCAAAGTTGCAGCGTAGAGTATTGGAAAGTTACCATGACGGTATCAGAGAAGTGCCGGTGTTGGCTAGCTTGCAGAGCCGAAAGCCGGGGAGGAGGCGTCCATCCTCGGGTCGCAGCTCCAGCTAGCAGTATAGCCAGGAGTGAAAGGTATCCCAGTGAGAGGAGTTGTGGAAAGTCCCGATGGTGTGGCATCCGATCAGGCGGGTTGAGGAGTTTTGGATGTCCTCAGAAGACCGCGAGCACCGGAGTTGGTTGGCAAGCTACAGCAGCAGAGCTAGCGTTATGGGGCTAACAGCTGACCGGGCAGCTATGAGTTTGGGTGAGTACTCCAAAGTATTGCGATATTCCGACTGTTTGTAGAATTCAAGGGTTATTGTTGTGGTTTATATGATAATTAGACAACGAATCCTTGCTACTTGCGGTAATAATAAGCAATGATTACATACAAAAAGAACAAACTTTTCCACAGAGTGAGAAGCGGCGATAAACACGCCAGCGTCCTCTCAACATCCGGGCATCATCATCACCATCATCATCATCACCATCACCACCATCATCATCACCACCATCATCATCACCATCATCATCACCATCATCATCATCATCATCACCATCATCATCATCATCATCATCACCATCATCATTATCATCACCATCATCACCACCATCATCATCATCATCACCATCATCATCATCAAGTCAAGAGTTTTATTTGTCACGGCATACAAGTATACAATGAAATGCGGGGGGTCTTGCCCGCAACGATGTGCATAATACAATAGTAATATATAATAGAATCCAATAGAACGACATTGTGCAATAAAACAAGTAAACAGAGTAGGGCATATCGGTATATGTACATGAGTTATTTACAGAGCATGGTAGGACATGCTAGGTCCTGTGGTAGTGCAATACACTGTTAGCTACGGATGAGGCACGGGGTCTTTATGTACACTGCTATACAATGCTATAATATTATACAATCTCAAGTTATACTATACTATTCTTAAAGTGACCTTTCCTTCTGTAAAGTGTCCATAGTGTGAGTGTGTGCAGCATGAGTGTGTGTTTGCTCATGTTAAAGTGGCTGCTAGTGTGTGAGCGTGTACAGTGTGTGTGTCGTGTGTGTGCTCATGTGTGCTTGTGTGTGGAGAGTTCAGTGTTCAAGGCTCTGATGGCCTGGGGGAAGAAGCTGAGCCGAAGTCTCTCTGTCCTAGTAGCTGGTGTTCGCAGGCGTTTACCTGACCGCAGCAGCTTGAACAGGCTGTTGGGGTGGTGAGGGTCTTTCATTATTCTGCAGGCTCTGGATTTGCACCTCTTGTTGTATAGGACCTGCAGGGGTGGTAGTGCAATACCCGTGGTACGCTCGGCTGAGCGCACCACTCTCTGTAGGGCCTTCTTGTCCTGTGCCGTGCTGTTGCCATACCAGGCAGTGATGTTTCCAGTCAAGATGCTCTCTACAGCTCCGGAGTAGAAGGACTGGAGTATCTTCCCAGATACTCTGAACTTCCTTAACTGTCTCAGGTGGTAGAGGCGCTGCTTCGCTTTCTTTACTACTGTGTCTATGTGTGTTGACCATGTCAGATCCTCTGAGATGTGGACCCCCAGGTACTTGAAGCTGCTCACCCTGTCCACGGTAGCCCCGTTAATCATCAGTGGTGTGTGTGTCTCCTGCTGTCCTCTCCTATAATCCACTATCAGCTCCTTGGTTTTACCAATGTTCAGGAGCAGGCTGTTGTCCTGGCACCAACGTTCCAGTACCTCAACCTCCTCTCGGTAGGCCTTCTCGTCGTTGTCCGAGATCAGCCCCACCACCACCGTGTCGTCGGCGAACTTCACTATGGAGTTGGAGCTGAACTTGGCCACACAATCGTGTGTGTAGAGTGAGTACAGCAGGGGGCTTAGAACACAGCCCTGGGGGGACCCGATGCTCAGGGTGATGGTGTTGGAGGTCTGACCCCCCACCCTGACCGCCTGGGGTCTTTCACTCAGAAAGTCCAGTACCCAGGCGCTCAGGGCGGAGCTCAGACCTAGCTCGATCAGCTTGTCCACCAGTCTGGTGGGGAATATGGTGTTGAACGCTGAGCTGTAGTCAATGAACAACAGTCTCACATAGCCCCCCTTCTGACGGCCAAGGTGGGAGAGAGTGCTGTGCAGTACCTGGGAGACCGCGTCGTCAGTGGACCTGTTTGTCCTGTATGCAAATTGCATAGGGTCCATATCACTGGGGAGAGAGGCACAAATGTGGTCCTTGACCAGCCTCTCGAAACATTTCATGACCACAGAGGTGAGTGCCACCGGTCTGTAGTCATTTGGACATGTTGGGGAGGGTTTCTTCGGTACAGGGATGATGGTAGACATCTTGAAGCAGGCAGGGACTACTGACTCCGCCAGGGATTGGTTAAATATGGCGGTGAACACCGGGGCAAGCTGGTTTGCACAGGACTTAAGTATGCGTCCTGTTATACCATCTGGGCCCGCAGCCTTCCTGGTGTTCACCTGCATAAATGCTCTTCTCACACTGTGTTCCGACAACGAGAGAGCGCCCCCGCCCCCCCGCGGTTGCCCCCCCCCTCCACAACAGCCGGTGCGCCAGTGCCGTCACTAGCCAGAGGGCTAGCGGCGACACTGTCTACACCGAACCGAGCGTAGAAGGAGTTGAGTTTGTCCGCGAGAGAGGCGTCGTCGCTCCCCATTGAGGGGGCGCTGACTTTGTAGTCAGTTATTGTCTTCAGTCCCCCGTTTTGTGCCATTTGTGTCTCCAGTTTCTCAGCATATGTCCTCTTAGCAAGTTTAACAGCCTTGCGCAGAGTGTAGACTGAAGCCTTGTACTCTTCCATATTTCCTGACTCTCTGCCCAGGTTATAAGCCGTGGTACGTGAGTTCAGGGCTGCTTTTATAGTGCTGTCCACCCAAGGTTTCTGGTTTGGGAAAACCCGCGCCTTCTTTGTGAGGACAATACCGTCTGCCACTGTAGTTATGTAACTCACAACGGTATCAGCGTACTCGTTGACGTCACTGGCGCTTCCTTTAAACATGTCCCAGTCTGTATCCTCGAACGCGTCACGGAGCGCGGCCTCTGATTCGTCAGACCACTTTTTTGTCTCACGTGACACGACGACGTCACGCAATCTTTGTTTGTATGCTGGGATTAAAAAAATGGAGTCGTGATCGCTCGCGCTTGCAGAACCCATCAGTGGTGGAGCCGCTACAGCCTTGTAGCCAGCTTTGAACGGGGTGTAACAGTGGTCGAGTGTGTTCCCCCCTCTTGTGGAGCAGGCGATGTGCTGAAAAAAGGTCGGCATCACTTTTTTCAGATCTGCCTGGTTGAAGTCGCCAGTCACTATCGTCGCGGCTTCCGGGTGTTTGATCTGTTGTTTGTTGAGGTAGTTGTGTAATTCCACCAGCGCTTTGCCAGTATTTGCCTGTGGGTGGATATACACGACGGATAAAATGACCGCGGTAAACTCACGGGGTAGGTGATACGGGCGGCACAGGATTTGGAGATGTTCCATATCTGGGGAGCATGAACTTGAGAGGACATGTACTTCCTTGGGATTAACCCAGAGATTGTTCGTGAGGATGCAGACCCCACCTCCGATGCTCTTCCCAGAGGCTGCCGTGCGATCTGCTCTCAGGACGGTGAAATTGTCCGATGGAGAGACGCTGTTGTCCGGCGTCGCTGGCTTGAGCCATGTTTCCGTGAAACACATGACGTTAACGTCTCTCATCTCCCGTTGGAATCGGACCCTCGCTCTCAAGTCGTCCATCCTTCCCTCCAACGAACGTGCATTCGCCAGAAAGATGGATGGAATTGCTGGACGGTAAGCAGATCTTTTTAATCTAAGTCTGATACCGCCTCGTCTTCCTCTATGTCAATCTTGGCTTGTGCGACTTGGCTATAATAAGGTCATTTATAGGCGTGATATTCTATATTCTATCATTTACTCAAGCCTAGTAACAGATACAAATATATACATCCCCTGAGATCCATAGATGTCCCTAGATACCAAGAACATGCAAATGGACCTTGTAGAAGTGGAGCAATCTTCCATTTACTTAGGTATGTATTTTTAGGCGGATTTTCAGAAAATAGGGCTCTGGGCTTAAGACGTTAAGGGGTTAACTATTGTTCAATCCCAGTTATTAGCCTTGTACAAGATTACTGAGCAGCTCAACGTTCAAAGGGTCCACTCTAGAGGACGGGATGTTGTGTTGTAAAAGCTTTAACCATGAGTATACTTTCAGTCAGGGAAATGTTCGTCTTAAGAGTTACCTTTGAGAACCTGTTAAAATGCACACTCTATCTAAACCTTTACAGTCACCTTCCAGAAAACCCCCTTCTCGGGGTAAAAGAGAGAATTTCCACACAATCTCTTTAAATCCAATGATGTATTTTTTATTCAAGCTTAATTATTTTTGCACATGGGGAAATAAGCCACAGTTCAAATTAATAAGAAAACAGAGAAAACAACTTAGTTCAAATTAAATAAGAAAATATAGTAAACAAATTAAAATCATAAAACTGTGACTGAGTATATAACCATTCTGGGGGAGTTTAGTAGACTGATCAGATCGACCTTACCTCCCCTTATCCTGCTCAGATGATGTATTCTACCAATAAGCCCGATGCCCAGTACAGGGAGTCTGACCGTGGGCCAATGCCCTCGGTCGAGCAGGGAGAGCGATGGACCAGAGGATAATTATAGCCTGGCACTCAGCTAGGGACTCCGAGGGTTTACCTGGGTCGAGAGTGCCTCCCCGTGCCCGCAATCCTGACTTGAAACAAGACAGGAAAGTAAGCTGTGAACGCACTCAGTTCGACCCGCAGCTCTCAAACCTGACCAATGGAGCCTTGTATACTCACTTAGGTACTTGTCGGAGCTGCTAACGATCCCCTCGAAGTCTCCGTAGTGCGTGGAGCAATCCTCCAATCCTCATCTGGTTGGTTCAGGCAGAGGACAACTTACCCTGAGAGCCGATCCCACTGCTCTGCCTAAAACTAGTAAAACAGCCTTTTATATAGGCCTTCCGATCCACCTGGTCCTCCCTTCTTTATCTGCTCAACCAATAACTCTCTTTTTTAGTCCTGACCAATCTTACTAGAACGTTCCTTTACGACCTCCCATCTGTTCTTGCCCAGACACAGCATGAGTCCTTTTCTCTGTGGGCCATTTCCAGCATGAGTCATTCTTTCCATGCAGTTACGGCCCTACTAGTTATTATACTAAATACTAAAGTTATTATTACTCAGTCACAACCTGCCTGCTTGAATCATGTTACACACGGTACACTTTAATCATTTATTTTTCCTTCAGTATCACAATTCCCTTGTAGATATGGTTTTGTCTTTATTATAATCATGTGTGTGTATGCTGATTATAATACATTTATTTAATTTCAGTCATACATGACATTGATTATTAGTATTCCTCCCTTCATCGCCCTCTGGAGGCTACTTGTGTTTGTTGCATTTATTCTTCTTGGTACCTACTTTGTATTCAGCACCAGTCCTTTTAACAAATTGTCCATTGACCCTCATGGTCTGGGGCTTGTATTTCCAGTAAATCTTCTAGATTCTCATAATCTGGGGCATGTATTTCCAGTATTTCACCTGTAATCTCGTCATTCTCTGGCCCTTCCTGGATCCCCAGGATCGGTGGCGCTGAATCAATCATCTTGACCTGCTTTTCCTTCTGCTGTGGGCCATTTCCAGCATGAGTCATTCTTTCCATGCAGTTACGGCCCTACTAGTTATTATACTAAATACTAAAGTTATTATTACTCAGTCACAACCTGCCTGCTTGAATCATGTTACACACGGTACACTTTATTCATTTATTTTTCCTTCAGTATCACACTTCCCTCGTAGATACGGTTTTGTCTTTATTATAATCATGTTTCTGTGTATGCTGATTATAATACATTTATAATCATGTTTCTGTGTATGTTGATTATAATACATTTATTTCATTTCAGTCATACTTGACATTGATTATTAATATTCGCTCCCTTCATCGCCCTCTGGAGGCTACTTGTGTTTGTTGCATTTATTCTTCTTGGTACCTACTTTGTATTCAGCACCAGTCCTTTCCAGTATATCTTCTGGAATCTCATAATCTGGGGCATGTATTTCCAGTATATCTTCTGGAATCTCGTCATTCTCCAGCCCTTCCTGGATCCCCAGGATCGGTGGCGCTGAATCAATCATCTTAACCTGCTTTTCCTTCTGCTTGGTCTCCCTGGGCCTGCTCCATCTCCAGGATCCCCTCTTCCATCTCTCGTATCAGCATTTCCAACGCTGTCTCGCCCACTCCCTCTGTATCCTCTGGTGGTTCTTCGAATGGTATCAGGCTTACATCACATCAACCTTGAACAAGGTCCCACTTCTTCTCTGGAAGGGTTGGAAGGATTGGCCCTGATCTGGTCTGAGGAAGGAGTCCGCAGTTCTCCTAGACCAATCACACTTTTCTCCATCTTATCTTATTCTGGGTTTCTTGTCAGCCATCCCTTGGTTGGGCTATAACTTGGGGCCAATGGTGGGCTGTAGTTTAGTAGGAAGGGTGAGTAGAGCTCCCGTCTTACGGCTTCAGGCTGCACTCTAGGATCTGTGGGATGAAGATCCATCTCTAGAGTACTGTCCGATGATTCAGACAGCTCCTGTTCCGCCCCTCTTCTCTCTGAGTTGCGGGCCCAGTTCCACCTGGTCCTGGTCTTCTTGTACCTTGGTTCACTCACCTTGTTCTCTACTATAATAATAATAACTATATTTGTATAGCACTTTTCATACAGAGGTTGCAGTTCAAAGTGCTTCACAACAGTAAAAAATATAGGCATAAGCGAGCATAAAAAAGATAGACAGGTAGCAAGGTATGGTAAATCACAGTGTTTCACATTAGGATCTAGCATCCCAATAGGCTCTCTGCTTACAGTTTTCAGTAATACAAATAATAAAAATAGTTTAAAATGATTCAGTTTAAAAATAGTCTAAAAATTATCAAATAGAACGGACTACAACAGGGTATTTAACATACAACAGCAGTGCATCAGTAAGAAGTCTTAAAATTACAGTGCATACAGCATAGAACCGACACATGAATTTGATAGGCAGTGGATAAAAGTAGGCAGGGTAAGAATAGTGCAGGTAAGTACAATTTGTGTCAGGATATCCCTGATGTTTCATTGAAATGCCTGAGCAAAGAGATGGGTTTTAAGCTGTCTTTTGAAGATGTCTAGCGAGTTGGCTTCCCTGATGTTTTGTGGTAGTTTGTACCACAGTTTTGGGGCATAGTTGATAAAGGCTGCATTACTGATCCTCTTTTGACTGTTTCTGGGAGCCTCTAGTAGTCCAGCAGCTGATGATCGCAGTGTTCTTGCTGGTGTGTAATTTATTAGAGTGTTGGCGATGTAGCTAGGTCCCTGTCCATTTAGAGCTTTGTATGTAAGGAGAAGGACCTTAAAGTAAATTCTAAATGTTACAGGAAGCCAGTGTAAAGTAGCTAAGACTGGACTAATGTGCTCTCTCCTTTTGGTTCTAGTTAGCAGTCGGGCTGCAGAGTTTTGGATAAGCTGAAGCCTCTCTGTGGTTTTCTTAGGGAGACCTGTGAAAAGTGCATTACAGTAGTCTAAGTCTAGATATGAATGCATGAATTAGCTTCTCAGCATCGTTCTGATTAATAAATGGTCGTACTTTTGCTATATTTCTGAGATGGAAGAACGATGTTTTCGTTACTTTGCTAATATGAGAATTGAAGTTCAGTTCTGAATCTATGATAAGCCCGAGACTAGTGACCTCAGATTTGATCCAAGGGGTTAGTCCTCCCAGGTTCTTTATTAACGTTTCTTTTTTAATTTTGGGGCAGATAATTAGAATTTCAGTTTTGTTCTCATTTAGTTTCAGGAAGTTCTTACTTATCCATTTATTTATTGCCAGTAAGCAGTCTGTAATGGAGCTAATCACTGTATCATTTGGTTCAGCAGATATGTACAGTTGTGTATCATCCGCATAGCTATGGAAATCTACATTATGTTCTCTGATGATATCACCCAGCGGTAACATGTAAAGGGAGAAGAGTAAAGGACCTAAGCAACTCCCTTGTGCAACTCCATAGTTGTTGTCGTATATATCAGACATGTGCTCTCCTAGTCTAACATAGAATTTCCTCCCTCTGATGTATGTTTTGAACCAGCCTAGCACATGTTCTGAGAAACCGACAAGGTTTTCAAGACGATCGATTAGAATATCGTGATCGATTGTATCAAATGCTGCACTGAGATCTAGCAGGATAAGGATGGAGATCTTATTCTCATCAGAGTTTAGCCTGAGGTCACTGATTATTTTGGTGAGGGCAGTTTCAGTGATATTTTCTGAATCCCGACTGAAATTCTTCTAAGATGTTGTTTTCTTCAAGAAAGGAATTTATTTGAACTGAAACTATCTTTTCAAGTACTTTGCTAATGAATGGTAGGTTGGATATTGGACGATAATTTGCCATTTCATTACTATCCAAGTTAGGTTTTTTTAGTAATGGCTTTACAACTGCTGTTTTAAAGGCATCTGGGAAAATACCAGTCCTAAGGGAAGTGTTTATGATATCTAGCACAGGGCTTGAAACACTATTAAACACCCGTTTGAAGAAAGCTGTAGGTATAGGGTCAATGTCTGAGGTGGAGGAGTTACATTCTGAGACAGTTTTGCGAGTACATCTAATGTGATGCATGTGAAACTTCTCATGGTTACATTGCACGGTTTGCTGCAATCAGCTTTATTTCCATCATGAGTAATGCTGGCCCTGATCAAGGTTATTTTGTTGTTAAAGAATAGTGCAAGTTCTTCACACTTAACCGCTGATGACTGAGGAGGTGTAGGGGCAGTGTTGAATAGTAGATTAATAGTGGAAAAAAGGATTCTGGAGTTTCCAGCGTTTTCTGTAATGATTTTAGAGAAGTAGTCTTTTCCTTGCTAAGCGGATGGTTTTATTATAAGCAGTTAAAGCAGGGGTCTCAAACTCAATTTACCTGGGGGCCGCTGGAGGTAGAGTCTGGGTGAGGCTGGGCCGCATCAAATATTCCACAAAAAAGGGTTTCAAGTATTCCAAAAATTAGGGATGCTCGATATTGGCTTTTTTACCGATACCGATATTCCGATATTGTCCAACTCTTAATTTCCGATACCGATACGATACCGATATCAACCGATACCGATATATGCAGGGTTTCCCCCCAAAAAAACGGAATAATTTCAGGTAACTAATAATTTCACTGGATGCATTCAAAAGGCTTTCTAAATGTAAGCATTATCTGTGCAAAATATGATCATTAAAAAAGTGAAAATTAACATACAAGTTGTTGAATTAAACCAACATGCATACTTTTGACAATAAATAAAATAAGAAT
Organism: Notolepis coatsorum; assembly: GCF_963971535.1. Taxonomy (NCBI): domain Eukaryota; kingdom Metazoa; phylum Chordata; class Actinopteri; order Aulopiformes; family Paralepididae; genus Notolepis; species Notolepis coatsorum. The sequence continues at coordinate 12,292,998 of NC_140170.1, read as the reverse complement.
TGGTTCTTACTTGCTTGCATGGGTAAATAAAGGTTAAAAATTTTTTTTTTCTTTTCTTACCGATACCGATATTTTCCGATATCACATTTTACTGCCGATATCGGCCGATAATATCGGTCGGTCGATAATATCGGACATCCCTACCAAAAATGTATTAATACATCAACAAACTACCCCTTTGCCTCATCATAAAACCTCACAAACACCAGCAACTGAACATTCTCAGTGGTGTCAGTGGACTCATCCACAGCTATGGAAATGCACTGTGCATTTTTTTTTATTCTATCACAAAGCTGTTTAATGAAATCATCAGCCAGTATTTCAGTTATTCTGGTTGCTGTGCTATCTGAGGAGGATTTGCTTTTGTTTGCCTTCAAACATGGTCTCCATCACTTCAGTCATACATTATTTTATTATGTATGCATCAGATAATTGCCTCTTGTGTTTAGCCAACACCCATGCCACTGAGTGAGGACTTGGTTGCTTTTTATCGTTGTGACATAACAATAATTCTGCTTGCAGCTTGATATGATGATTTCATTCCATTTATTTTTGTGGTTCTTAGTGCTGAAAGGTTGCATCAAAATAACTGTTTTGTTTCGTATTGGCGTTTCAAATTGCGTTTCAAATTGCCACTCTTCACAAGAGCTACCGTTTCTTGGCACATTGTGCTGGTTGGAGGGAGGATGAACGCATATTTTTCAGTCCATTGACCATTCACCTTTGAATTGCAGCGATTTTCACTGTTGACTTTTATTTTACTGGCCATCTTTGAACATGCCATATTTTTCTACTAGCTGCCTGCTGGCAAAACTATGCTACTAGCTACAGTACCTGCAGATTAGACTAACAACTCTCGCTCTGACTCCGACCCGTTGAAAGAGACAACATGCATTCCGTGAAGACCCGCCCTGGCCCTACTCTGCCTCTGATTCGCAGACTGTGGGTGGGGGGGGGGGAATGGTGACGGGACGCTGAATATGATTGGACCAAAGCTGTAGACAGACACAGACAGTTGGAGCAGTGCAGCCGGACAGGAGCTTGCAGAGGAGATAGGGGAGAATTTCGAGGATACCTGCTATACGCACTGATGACAGGATATATTTCCTTCCACTTGGTATCACTCCGGAATCACGTTTCAACCACTAACGTTGCTGCCATGAGCCTGCGCTATGGTAGCCTACAAGTGATAAAATAAAAAAAACGCCCAACTCGCGCAACGGGTCGGCAAAAGGTTGCGCGCGGGCCGCACTAACACTAAACTTTGATGTCAAGTAGGGGGCCGCAAAATATCATCCTGCGGGCCGAAAATGGCCCGCGGGCCGCGAGTTTGAGACCCCTGATTTAAAGCATCTTTGTATATATCACAGCATATGGTGGTTTTTGTTTTTCTCCATTTTCGCTCCGCTGCACATTTCCTTTTTTCTTTGTTGACCGCATTATAGTTCAGCCAGGGCGAGGCTCTGGTTTTTTTTCTTTTTCATTTTTAGTGGGGCGACAGAATCTAATACAGATGACAGTGCATCATTGAGATTTTCTACCATTTCATTTAGAGAGCTGTCATGATTGTGTGGTTCATGTAGTCTGATAAGATTAATGAACTTTGATTCAGCCTTGTCGTTTAGGAGCCTCTTTTGAACTATGATTTATTTTTTTGTTTTAGTAAGGGTTATGAGTATCAAAAAATATACAGTGATGGTCGGAGACAGGTAATTCAGTTAGAGAAATTTTTTACGCTTAGCCCAGTTGTTGTTATAACTAAGTCTAATGTATTTACAAGCTTGTGGGTTGCATTTGTTATATGTTGTGTTAGGTCAAAGCTATCCAGTAGATTTTCTAGCTCTATGGTTTTGGAGTCTGTTTTCTTATTAAAATGGATGTTCAAGTCTCCATTTAGGAACACCTTATCATATCCGGTAACACATAATGAGATCAGTTCAGAGAGCTCCTGTATAAATATTGGTGAGTGTCTGGGCGGTGGGTATATTGTGACGATAATGGTTGATTCTGTTTTGAGCTCAATGGCAAGATATTCCATTGACATGAACTCGCCTAGTTCCGTGATTCTAAACAAGAGTTTTGAGGAGAAAATGGCTGCAACTCCCCTCCCCTTCTATTTTTTCTGGGTATTTGATAAAAATGATAGTCTGGTGGAGAAGCCTCTATCATTATTGATGTAGCTGTGTCATTATTGAGCCATGTCTCTACTAGTCAGATGCAATCTAAGTTATTTTCTTTAATCAGATCATTTACTAAAAATGTTTTATTATTCAGTGATCTGACATTTAGGAGGGCTAATTTTATTTGTTGGACTTCTTTAGAGGAGGTCTGCTTTGGCTTGACCTTGATGGCTTTGAGGTTAATAGCAGGTGAACGCATTGATGGTGTATATCTTTTATAGGTTTTACCATGCCATTGGCTGGTTAAGATTACCCGTATGTTTTGAAAGATGGCATGGTGTTTGTACTATTCATTTAATACCCTTTTTGGTGCTAGCAGACTGTCCATCTCCTCTAGTGCGTTGTTGGGTCCCATATGCTGTTCAGCATGATGAGCTGATTTGATTAGCTCTATCGGAGACATTTGATCAAGCGGGTTGCTGGTGGCCATGATGGCCTTGTCTGGGGACAGGACGCCTTGTGCTCGTGCTTGTATCATGAGTTTGATGCCCTTGGAAGTCACTAAGGTATGACGTAGGTTTGCTGCTAGAAGCCTCGAACCAAGGCGGTTTGGGAAGAATCCATTCCTCTGAAAGCGTTCAGGATTATTCCAGAACACGTTAAAATTGTCAATGAAATTCAGTCTGTGTGTAAGACAGGCAGATTCTAACCATGAATAAAAATTTAGGAGTCGACTAAAGGCTTCTTGTCCTCTGCGATAGCATGCAATTGGTCTACTGATGGATACATCCTGATATTTGTCTAGTGTGTTCATTAAGTGAAATCCTCTTTCAATGTCTCTGTGCCCGTTTTCCTTCGCAGGATGTCAAACGATCCAGAGTGAATGACAATTTTTGTTATGTCTGGCCCGATGTGTTGGAAGTCTTTCGGCCAGCTCTTTCACAGATGTGTTGTCTAGACATATATTTTCTGTGTTTGCCATCTCCACATACCTTGTTGTGGAATCTCCAATCAGTATGCAGTCTGTTTTTTGTGTGAGGTTAGCATTTTTCTTTCCAACAGTTTTGGGGCCGTTTGTTTTTGGATTAGGCCTAGTCTGCCGGTTCTTACCAGTCCTGTGGCATTGGTGAAGCCTCGCTAGCTGTACCACTAGCCTTCTCAATAGCCGGCATGTTCACGCTGGTCTCGTACCTTCGGTGTCGGCTACCGCGACGTTCTCCTCGGCGCATGGTAGTCTCTTCGCTGTTAGCCGTTAGCTCAGTCTGGGTCGTGTTTGCTAGCCGCGTCGCTCGTGGCTGTTTTCCTCGTCGTCTCGTCGTTAGCGTGTGCTCCGATGTGCCGGCTGTTAGCTTCGCTAGCATTAGCGTGCCAGCTGTTTGCTTCGCTAGTGTTAGCGTGAGCTCTGGTATTCCTGCTATTAGCGTCGTTAGCGTGAGCTCCGTTCCGCCCGCTGTTTGCTTCGCTAGCGTCGTTAGCCACGCTTCTAAGTCTCTTTGCTTTGGGTGTTGATATGCGTGTTTCCGAGAGTAGGTTGAAACTATTTCCTGGCGGTACCGGGGGTGAGGTAATAGTCGTGTTCCTGTTTCATTTATTTCTCCTTTTATCCTTGACGGTGGTCCACTGCTTTGGTCTAGCTCCTTGCTTGTGCCAGGGACTGTCTTTTGGGTGGTGCTGTTCTGTAGCTAGCCTAGGCCAGGTCTCAATCATGGTATCGTTGGCTATATTTGTAGTAGCTTCAAAAATAGAGTCAATGAGTCGCTCATCCTGTTGGATTTGGTGCAGGACAGAAACTGAAGCCTCCAGCTCTAAAATCCTCTTACTCATCCTCAGGCAGCTAGTACATTCTGTGGGAGAGCTGAGTCCCGGCATCTTCCCTTATTTATTGTCTTTTCAGGTTAGGCTAAACTGAAGCTAAGCTAGGTACTTAGCTGGTAATGGTGAGTTGTTTTCTTTCAGCCGGGGTCTTTCATAAATATCCTCGCCTTCAGCAGTGCCCGACATAGTCCTTTGTGTGTAGCTGATAAGACGGAGACTTCCTCATCTCGCTGGTCCTCCCACGGAGAGATCTTGCTACTCGTCCTTTCGGCGAAGTACTGCGGTCATAAATCTAAATAAATAAATTCACAGTTCTATCACCCTTGGTCTCTTGGGTGATGGTTGTTGGTCTGGAGACTCTGGGCTATCATACTGCTGGTACCACTCCAACGTCCCTGGCTGAGGGGGTCTCCTGGATTCAGCCATGCCATCACGTATTCTTCTGCTGGGTCATCCTAGAATCTTACCACCTTATTTACCGGACCTATAGGACCCGCTCTCTTACCCATTTCGGCTTTGGTCAGGTACAGATCCCCTGGTGAGGTCCAGTTTGTCCTGGCTGGGAAGGTTGGGATTCTTGATTCTTCAGGTCTCTTGAAAGTATGTTGAGTTTTTAAGCAGATTTCTACATGATTTTAGGGTTTGACACCTGAATGAATATACTGGAATATATTGGTGCTTCTTTACGTGGTAAGGCTTCTCTCATGTATGTATTCACTGATGTAAGTTTCTCTCCTGTATGAATGTGCTGGTGTGTCTTTAAATTGAATGATCAAAATACATGTTTCCCCCACTGTCTTTAACTCAATGGACGCCACGGTCTAGCCCATCTTTGTTCCTACTGTGCCAACGCTCTAAGAGATAGGGATGCGTGGTGGTGTTTGCAGGGCTATGTCTATATTATAGCTACTTACTTACTTACTTACTGCTTATCTCTTACAGAATGACCTCCTAGACCCTAATCAGTCAGGCTTCAGGACTGGTCACTCCACAGAGACAGCCCTCATTGCGGTCACAGAGGCACTTCACTTAGCAAAAGCGAAAGGCCTCTCCTCTGTCCTGATTCTCCTAGATCTATCTGCAGCCTTCGACACAGTCAACCACCAGATCCTCCTCGCGGCCCTCGCAGGAATGGGAGTGGCTGGCTCTGCGCTGACATGGTTGTCATCATACCTCAATGACCGCTCCTACCAAGTGTCATGGAGAGGGACCCTGTCGGCCACCCGCCCCCTGCGGACGGGTGTCCCCCAGGGCTCGGTTTTAGGACCCCTTCTCTTCTCCCTCTACACTAAATCACTGGGTAACATTATCACGTCTCATGGCTTCTCCTACCACTGTTATGCCGACGATACTCAACTCTTCCTCTCCTTCCCTCCCTCAGATATCCACGTCTCTGAGCGGATCTCGGCCTGTCTGTCCGACATCTCCGCTTGGATGACGACCAACCACCTCAAACTGAACCTAAGCAAAACAGAATTGCTCCACCTGCCGGCCAAATCCTCCCCCCTGACCGACCTTTCCATCACAGTCGAGAATGCAGCTGTGACCGCGTCCCCGACCGCCAAGAACCTTGGTGTTGTCCTCGACGACCAGTTGAACTTCTCTGCTCACATCGCAGCGACAACCAGAACCTGCCGATTCCTCCTGAGCAACGTCAGAAGGATACGCCCCTTCCTGACAAAAGAAGCCACCCAACTCCTCGTCCAATCAACAGTCATCTCCCGCCTCGACTACTGCAACGCACTGCTCGCTGGCCTCCCGGCCACTGCCACTAAGCCTCTTCAACTCATTCAGAACGCAGCGGCCCGCCTGATCTCAAACCTACCGAAGTCGGCCCATGTCACCCCACTTCTTAGGGACCTGCACTGGCTCCCCATTGCTGCACGAATCCGCTTCAAGGCCCTCGACCTAGCATACCGTGCGGCAAAGGGAACTGCTCCCGCCTACCTCCGGTCAATGGTCTCTAACTACACACCCTCAAGACCCCTACGCTCTGCATCTTCTGGCCGCCTCAGACCTACTCCTATCCAAGCTCCGGGAGGGTCATCAAAGAGAAGTCGCCTATTCTCAGTCCTTGCCCCACAATGGTGGAATGAACTACCCACCCCAGTTAGGACAGCCGAAACACGTCCAATCTTTCGCCGTCGACTAAAGACGCACTTCTTCAACCATTATCTGAATTAAAAAAAAAAAAAAAAAAATCTAACCCTAACTAACCATACTGTCATGCACTTGTCCTAATAAACTAACCTACACTGTAGCACTCAACACTTTGATGAACATTGTTACTCAGCTGATAGAGTTGTGCTCTTCCTGATGGCTTGTCGTACAGAACTTGTAAGTCGCTTTGGATAAAAGCGTCAGCTAAATGACTAAATGTAAATGTAAATGTATGGATATAATACTATGGCTCATTTTACATCAACTATCTCTATCGTTCAATATGTGAAAAAGAATAAATGTGTTCATGCATACGTTCGCATGTTATACCGTGGTGAATATAAGTATAGTTTCAGAGTGATCCTGGCTAATCCCAGAAAACGGCGCTATGGAGCAATACGTGAATTTCGTTTTTTGATGCTTTGATTGTCACCAACAGCATACGTTGTGGAGCACGTTACACATGGTCATTGCGATCGATGTGAAATCATGGTTGGATCGAAGCAGGATTGATGTCATATAGTCGTTACCTTCACTAGGAGGTACCCCAAAACGAATATTCCAATTGTCTGATCGCGATTCCCAGTATCAGTGTCCATCGTGTCGCCAACATAATCCACCACAACACATGCATCGGGGGCATTTGACGCGTCTCAATGTGATCGGGCGAACCGCTCATAGATATCTCGGGTATTCGGGGGTCCTGGCACTCAACGCATGGCAAGATAACCCGGGATATCTCGGGTCTGGCGTCCAAAGAGTTAAGGCTTCTCTCTTATATGATTACGCTGGTGTCTCTTTAAGTTTATAGACTGACTGAAGCTCTTCTCACACTGGTCAGTGGTAAGGCTTCTCTCCTGTATGAATGCGCTGGTGTCTCTTTAAGTGTCCAGAATGCCTGAAGCTCTTCTCACACTGGTCACAGTTATAGGGCTTCTCTCCTGTATGAATGCGCTGGTGTTTCTTTAAGTTTCCAGAATAACTGAAGCTCTTCTCACACTGGTCACAGTTATAGGGCTTCTCTCCTGTATGAATGCGCTGGTGCATCTTTAAGGCTCCAGAGGTACTGAAGCTCTTCTCACACTGGTCACAGTTATAAGGCTTCTCTCCTGTATGAATGCGCCGGTGTTTCTTTAAGTCTCCAGAATTACTGAAGCTCTTCTCACACTGGTCACAGTTATAGGGCTTCTCTCCTGTATGAATGTGCTGGTGTTTCTTTAAGTCTCTAGAGGTACTGAAGCTCTTCTCACACTGGTCACAGTTATAGGGCTTCTCTCCTGTATGAATGCGCTGGTGTTCCTTTAAGCCTCCAGAATTACTGAAGCTCTTCTCACACTGGTCACAGTTATAGGGCTTCTCTCCTGTATGAATGCGCTGGTGTATCTTTAAGGCTCCAGAGGTACTGAAGTTCTTCTCACACTGGTCACAGTTATAGGGCTGCTTCTCTCCTGTATGAATACGCTGGTGACTCTTTAAGCCTCCAGAGCTACTGAAGCTCTTCTCACACTGGTCACAGTTATAGGGCTGCTTCTCTCCTGTATGAATACGCTGGTGTCTCTTTAAGCCTCCAGAGCTACTGAAGCTCTTCTCACACTGGTCACAGTGCTTCTCTCCTGTATGAATACGCTGGTGTCTCTTTAAGCCTCCAGAGCTACTGAAGCTCTTCTCACACTGGTCACAGTTATAGGGCTTCTCTCCTGTATGAATGCGCTGGTGTTTCTTTAAGGTGCCACATCTACTGAAGCTCTTCTCACACTGGTCACAGTTATAGGGCTTCTCTCCTGTATGAATACGCTGGTGTATCTTTAAGTCTCCAGCGGTACGGACGCGTGTTCCACACTGGTCACAGTGGTAAGGCTTCTCTCCTGTATGAAGGCGCTGGTGTTCCTTTAAGTGTCCAGACTGACTGAAGCTCTTCTCACACTGGTCACAGTTATAGGGCTTCTCTCCTGTATGAATGCGCTGGTGTTCCTTTAAGGCTCCAGAGGTACGGACGCGTGTTCCACATTGGTCACAGTGGTAAGGCTTCTCTCCTGTATGAATGCGCTGGTGTATTAGAAAAGTGGCCTTTCTGATGAATCTCTTTCCACACTGGTCACAGCAGTGAGGCCTTGACTCGTTCATATCTCTGCTTGTTGTTGGGGAGCAATGCAGCAATTGTACCTGGAGAAGAGAGAAGTACACCAATGAAGAGTTCAGATCTTGTGTGTTTTGCATTCGTTCAGTTTGTATTTCTCAAGTTCTAAAAATGTTTTATGCTCCAAATTTATTTGATGTGATCTAAAAATGAATCTACTCCAAGGGCGGTTATTGAAAACTGACCAACATTAATAAAATACTGAGAGAAAACCCAACATGCAGTTGCCTGCAATATGACATTGTGGTTTTATCCGTCCTTGTACCAATATCATTGTTGTTCCTAGTTTGTGTTGTTCTGGGGAGCAAGTAAGAGTTTAAGAGTACACAGACCACCAGTACAGACAATTCAGTCTGAAATCATCTATTCAATGGAATGGACATTATATTAGCAATATCAATTACATGTCAATTAATCCATGTATTGTTTAGCAAAAGAGTATTGATCATTTGTTTGTAATATGTTGATCAGATCAAGATCATGAATTAAGATCACTTTTTGCCTGTTTCGTTCAACAGTCTTATAGTATCGAGCATATTGCCACCTATAACCTTTCAGTCTGCCCAGCACCAAGACAACTGTTGCAGCCTTGATGCTGCTTGTTAATCCTGTTGTGGCCTATGGCTGAAAGGAAAGGCAAAGGAGGAAAGACTTTATCTGTTGATTTGTTCACATCCGTCTGTCATAGTAGTTACACCTGTGCCTATACTAACCAAGTTATTTAGATCTTGTCGTGGAATATATTATCATGTCCTTATAGATCTGTGTTGAGATATCATGTTATACAGCGTGACTTTCAGTGTGACCAGCTTGACTGGTTAATGTGTGTATGTCTCTTTAAGAAGACTCCAACATCTCCCCAGCCATAACTTCTTTGTTGTTGCTTCCAGTGACTGAGAACCATTTTTGTTTACCTTCATCATCATATCTGATATTATGTTACGTCTGACAACTGTGTATTTAACATGTCTGAACAGAACTCTTGGTCAGTCTATGGCCAGACGCTAATGGGTTAACATATTGTCTCTGACTATAAACTGTCCTTTCATTTGTGGCCACGGTGAAATAAACTTTCCTATTATTATTAATAATGACTCAGAATGATTTGTAAACGGCTCATCGTTTAGTCCTTTAATATTTCCCATTACAGATGGCGACGAGTGATGTTTATGGGATATTTTTTTAACTAGTTTTATTAGATTTTAAAGCGATGGGTGTCGAGGTGGCCGCGGGACGGACTCTGCAGACAGGGTGAATCTTGGGATTCCAGGGAAACGCTGCCCTGTCTCGACCTCCTCCGTGCACTGGGGGGGGGGGGAGAGGACCGTCTGCGCCGTCCATTTGGCTGTCACCTCCGGCTTGAACCTTGGGAACGCGTGGGGAACATTCGGTGAGCTGTTGACATTCTGTTTAAAGCGTTTTTGTTTTTGAATCTATAAGTAGTTATGTTACAATTAGATTAGGGTGTCTAGATTGACCAGACAGCGGATGACACAGAGTGGTGCATTGTCGACGAGCAATCCGGGGGAGTACTATTTTCCCTCGCCTCAAAACCTCCGTGAAAAGGACAGGAGAGAGAGGACCCTTGTCTACCGACTGTCTTGTCAGCTCTGGCAGATTTTCCCGTGTGGATGCGTGCAGGAGTTTGATTCGGGCGGAGAGTTGTTGAGTTTCTGGGTCCAGATGGGGACTAACACTAAAATTTTTGATTGTTTTTCTTTTTGTGTGTTACCCTCTCGTTTTCCTCTGAACACTTGGGATTTAAAGGTACATTCCGAAAGTAACTGCGAGAATTACATTTGTATCCGAAATAATAGGCATGTGCAAAGTGTACTATGAGTATGTTGGAAATTACTGCAATAGTCATGCAATAGTCCAGAAATTATGGCGTGGGCTAGGTTTTAATATCTTTTAGGCACTGATCTGTTTTTATTTATTTTCTCTCACAAGGAGGCGGGAAGATGACCGTGCGTGAGACATTTTAAATTACTTAGGTCAGTCCCGAAATAAGAGCGTTTAATATCTGTTTAGACAATGATCTGTTTTTATTGATTTTTTTTTCACAAGGAGGCGGGAAGATGACCGTGCGTGAGAAATGCCATAGAGAGAGGACAGTTGTTTTTCTTGTGTGACTTAGTTTCTAAACACCTTATCTGGTCAAACTGCAGTTGTTTCTAGATGAAACTAAGATAAGGGCGTCTGTGCGTGTACGCTGCTATAGAGCTTTTTCCCCAAGTGATTAGAGGAAACTATTTTTTTGTTTACCGCGTGTTCTCTTTTTTGTTTTTGTCTGTTAAGAAAAAGGAAGCGTGTTAAAATGGAGGTTGTGGGCAACCTGACACTTTGTTTTATTTCTTTTTCCCCCCACGGCGGTGTGTTCGGGGCTTGCAGTGGACTCTGGCCTCGATGCTTTCCCGTGTGTGTGTTACCGGCCCTCCCGCCACGTCAACTGCCTCGCAGACGACCACCAACTCCGAAGCGAGGAGGTTGGCCTCGTATACCACCACCACCATCCGCTGGTGCTTGTTTTGTATGCGGAAAAAGGCGCAATGGAGGGCAGAGTTGCAAGGCGGGACGGAGCCATCAGCGCATTTGACTGGACGGCACTGCGGGGAGGCATCGACCGGAGGACATGAGGATTGGCAGGCAGAGTATATGACACACACACATGTTTACATGCACGCACACTATGAAAGGGGATAAACAATTCGCTATTTTATCTGCATCGTTTGTATGTGATGACATTGGCATGGGTGAATTTACATCATTCTAGTATCTTGTTATTGAACTAAAGAGCTGGACTGTTTTTGCTCATCATCACATTGTACCAGCCACCAAAATACTCATCAATATTTCAGTGAGAGGTCTATAGTGAGAGTCTATAGAGAGAGGTCTATAGTGAGAGAGTCTATAGTGAGAGGTCTATAGTGAGAGGTCTATAGTGAGAGAGTCTATAGTGAGAGGTCTATAGTGAGAGAGTCTATAGTGAGAGGTCTATAGTGAGAGGTCTATAGTGAGAGAGGTCTATAGTGAGAGAGTCTATAGTGAGAGGTCTATAGTGAGAGGTCTATAGTGAGAGGTCTATAGTGAGAGAGTCTATAGAGAGAGGTCTATAGTGAGAGAGGTCTATAGTGAGAGAGTCTATAGTGAGAGGTCTATAGTGAGAGGTCTATAGTGAGAGGTCTATAGTGAGAGTCTATAGTGAGAGGTCTATAGTGAGAGAGTCTATAGAGAGAGGTCTATAGTGAGAGGTCTATAGTGAGAGGTCTATAGTGAGAGAGTCTATAGAGAGAGGTCTATAGTGAGAGGTCTATAGTGAGAGAGGTCTATAGTGAGAGAGTCTATAAAGAGAGGTCTATAGTGAGAGGTCTATAGTGAGAGGTCTATAGTGAGAGAGGTCTATAGTGAGAGGTCTATAGTGAGAGGTCTATAGAGAGAGGTCTATAGTGAGAGGTCTATAGTGAGAGGTCTATAGTGAGAGGTCTATAGTGAGAGAGTCTATAGAGAGAGGTCTATAGTGAGAGGTCTATAGTGAGAGGTCTATAGAGAGAGGTCTATAGTGAGTCTATAGAGAGAGGTCTATAGTGAGAGAGTCTATAGAGAGAGGTCTATAGAGAGAGGTCTATAGTGAGAGGTCTATAGTGAGAGGTCTATAGTGAGAGGTCTATAGTGAGAGGTCTATAGTGAGAGGTCTATAGAGAGAGGTCTATAGAGAGAGGTCTATAGAGAGAGGTCTATAGAGAGAGGTCTATAGAGAGAGGTCTATAGTGAGAGGTCTATAGTGAGAGGTCTATAGTGAGAGGTCTATAGTGAGAGGTCTAAAGTGAGAGAGGTCTATAGTGAGAGAGGTCTATAGTGAGAGGTCTATAGTGAGAGAGTCTATAGTGAGAGGTCTATAGTGAGAGGTCTATAGTGAGAGGTCTATAGAGAGAGGTCTATAGAGAGAGGTCTATAGAGAGAGGTCTATAGTGAGAGGTCTATAGTGAGAGGTCTATAGTGAGAGGTCTATAGTGAGAGGTCTATAGAGAGAGGTCTATAGAGAGAGGTCTATAGAGAGAGGTCTATAGAGAGAGGTCTATAGAGAGAGGTCTATAGTGATAGGTCTATAGTGAGAGGTCTATAGAGAGAAGTCTATAGAGAGAGAGGTCTATAGTGAGAGGTCTATAGAGAGAGGTCTAGTGAGAGAGTATATAGTGAGAGTCTATAGTGAGAGGTCTATAGAGAGGTCTATAGTGAGAGTCTGTAGAGAGGTCTATAGAGAGAGGTCTATAGAGAGAGGTCTATAGAGAGGTCTATAGTGAGAGAGTCTATAGTGAGTCTATAGAGAGAGGTCTATAGAGAGAGGTCTATAGTGAGAGGTCTATAGTGAGAGGTCTATAGTGAGTCTATAGAGAGAGGTCTATAGTGAGAGTCTATAGAGAGGTCTATAGTGAGAGTCTATAGTGAGAGGTCTGTATATATGTTCCCCTGTCTAAACCCTCTGTCTGCTTCTCCCATCTGCTTACCCCACCAAACGGGACAGGTTGTATCAGCCACCAAGTGAACCAACTTTGGGGATCCTTTGTCAATTCTGATATATACCTTTGTTGTTTAATTCGATTATTATTTGTTTAGATAGGATGAAATAAACTCTTTGTTAACCTGAACTCTCATGTGTTGACTTCCTTTATATGACAAACCTCTGGTGCGTCATGGGGGCTCGGGCCGTTTGTAGGACCTTTTGGTAGAAATTGGGAATTCGCTTTGTTTGTAATTTGACCTAGTGTGGTTGATTTAGTATTTGTGCTGGGTACTTTGGCTAGCATTTGTGGTTGGTGATTTGACTGGCATTTGTGATTTGAGTTCCTGTTGGGACGATTTGTTTGGGCTCCGTCTGTTTATAGAAGGGCTAATTTGAAACGATATTTAGGCTAATTACTTAATTGGACTAGTGTCTGTGACCTGAGGTTTGCAGCTAGTATTAGTATTTGTAGCCTGTTGGCTAGAATTTGTTTGTAGCCTAATTATTTGTATATACCAGGGAGGAAAACAAAAATAAACCCTGTGAACTTTGGAAATTACTCAATCAACTAGGCTGCAGTAAAAAACTAAACCAGATTTCAAACAAACATAAAGGCAGGTAACACGCTCATCACAGACAAGCTGGCCAATTACAGATGGGGCACTGGAATATGAGGCCTCTCCCGCCGGTAGCAAGCTTGGTGACGCTATGTGCGGCGAGTTGACGGGTGGTGACGCTGCACTGCCTGGTTCAACCAGTAGGGGGAGTCGAGTTACAGGGTGGAGAGAGGGAACTATCGTTTCTATGTACTACAGACATGGACATATTATTTTGCAATGTAATGCTTTTCTGTTGATTATTTCATTTTATTTGTCATTGGTACAGTAATGGTGTGGTATTTTTGATTAACGTGCGTTTTTTTTAGGATAATCAGCTATCTGTAGATACTATATCTATATCTGTACATCCCTTACCTACTCTTACTAGTTACGCTGCTGGCCAGTATGACTTACTACCATAGTGTCTTTATACCTGTATCACTGTACATATTAATACTATATCTATATCTGTACATATCTCTTACTAGTTACACTGCTGGCCAGTATGACTTACTACCATAGTGTCTTTATACCTGTATCACTGTACATATTAATACTATATCTATATCTGTACATATCTCTTACTAGTTACACTGCTGGCCAGTATGGCCACTACCATAGTGTCTTTATACCTGTATCACTGTACATATTAATACTATAACTCTGTACACTACATACATCTGATTAGCATTATTACTCAGTAGTACTGATTTATAAATATATTTTAAACAATATAATTAATTAAAGTTTTGTTTTATTTGTCACATATAAGGTACATGTACATTACAGTGAAACACTTGGTTCTGTATGAGCTTCATGAGATTGTGCTTCATACATTTTAAATGTTTTCTTTTTTGCAGGCATGATGACTGACGACACCACCATGGTGGGCTGCATCTCAAAAGGCGACGAGACCGTGTACCGCGATGAAGTAGAGCAGCTGTCAGCCCTGTGCAAAAATAACAACCTGCAGCTGAATACAGTAAGCTAAAGACCCAGGAGATGATCGTGGACTACAGGAGGAAGAAGACCGACATACAGCCCCTGTACATCGACGGGGGATGCGTGGAGAGTCTCTGTCATCAATATGTGCACTAAACTCAGCAAAAATTTAAAACAACAGTCTCCCTTGCACCCCCCCCCCCCCCCCACGCACACACAACATTAAGGGATAGTGCAATTATCTTTTATACCCCCCTGTTTATGTTAATGTTATTTATGCTTTACTCCTGATTTTATATTTAATACTGTGTTTAGGACTGTGTTTTTATATTTTTACTAGCACCTAGGGGTGCATTTTAAATTTCGTTGTAACAACTGTAACAATGACAATAAAGATCTATTCTATTCTATTCTATTAGCGGCCTCCTCATGGCTCTCCAGGTGGGATGGTGTCTGATGACTGAAATAAAATGTCCCTATAGGCCGTAAAGTGAAGGCTGTATCGTTTCACCCCGTTCCCACCTCGGCGGACTACACAATTTTCACTCTGGGTGAAAGATATATTGGTGTTAGGGATGCTCGATATTGGCTTTTTTACCCATACCGATATACCGATATTGTCCAACTCTTAATTTTTGATACCGATATCAACCGATACCGATATACAGTATGCAGGGTTCCCCCCCCCCCAAAAAATTGAATAATTTCAGATAATTAACATTACATATCTCTTGTTGTGGAATTAACACAACATTATGCATACTTTTGACAATAAATAAAATCAGAATTTGTTCTTACTTGCTTGCCTGGGTAAATAAAGGTTATAGAAATGTAAAAAAGAAAAAAAAAATGTGTGACCAGTGTGACCTCTCCTATTCTGTCCTGCCTGCTGTCTCATCCAGGACCGACACAGAATCAGGTGCTGGAGCAGTAGAGTGTGGTTTTATTCTGTATACAATTTGGAACACACAACCACAGCTTGTAAGGTACAAAACAGCATTGGGTCATCTCCATCAGCAAGGGATTCATGTGTGCTTACAGACTTGGATCAAACATGGATCGTATAGTGGAATTCGTTTTACAAAGTCTGATAGAAATACAAATAATAACAATATTTGAGTTGCCTTAACTGAGATGTTATTTTATTTGTCACATATAAGGTACATGTACATTACAGTGAATGAATGAAAACGTATACTATACATGACTATACATACATGTCTATCTGTATGTCATGTATGTCATGTTATGATGAATTGAAAATGGGGGACCCTGATGTAAACAAGACTAAAGTCTTTCTCTGGTCTACATCCCCATAACAATTGTGTGTATTGAGCTGTACTGTATTGTACCCATTCTGCAATCTGAAGAAAAGTACAAAATCACTGTTTCCACGTAATTATTTCTTATGTTTGTACCACAGCTGTGTTCTAAGCTTTGCATATAATTTCCCCTCCACTCTGTGTCACTGATCTCTCCACACAATGCCAACCCCCCACCCCCTACTGTATACACAGAGGTGTTATATTTTGGGGGTTGGGAAGTGAGTCAAGTCTGCCTGAATGTTCAGGGAGACTTATCCTCCATACTAGTGTCATGTCCAAGGGGTGTACTTGTACATCAAGCTGCCTCACGCTACGGAAAGGCTCCTGCCCCATGTGCCATTACGGCTCGAGAACCATTGGTTCTCAAAGGCAAAACTACTGTAACAGTGAACATTCAGGCAGACTTGACTCACTTCCCAACAATATAACAAGTCAATATAATTAACTGGATCATCAAACATGGATCATATAGTGGAATTAGTTTTAAAAAGTCTGATAGACAATAATAAAAATAGTAAGATAAAATAGACAGAGTAAAATAGTGCAATAGAATAGATAAAACTTATTTTTTTACAGTGAAATAAAATAGTGATGAATGAATGAATGACAATTTTATTAACAGATTGCAGAATGGGTACAATACAGTAGGCTACGGCTCAATACACACAATTGTTAAGGGGATGCAGACCAGAGAAAGACGTTTGTCTCGTTTACATCAGGGTCCCACTGTCTGGAAATATGGTAAAATTATTCCCTTACCTAAAGATGGCAGACTATAGCACTCACACACCAAATCAATTCTCTTGGGTTCGAGTCATAAATTGTCATTGATACCAAACATTTTTTGAACGTGTCTGACGAACCCATAGAACAGGTAAATAAAGTAAAATTACTGGGCATAATAATTGATAGCCAGCTGTCATGGGCAGAACACATTGATAGCATAGTCAAGAAAATGGGGAGTGGTATCTCCATGGTGAGGAAATGTCTTTCTTATGTCTTTAACTTTAACAGATTGCAGAATGGGTACAATACAGACCAGAGAAAGTAGGGCTGGGCGATAAAACGATAACGATAACTATCGCGATAAATTATTTCCTCGAAATAAACATGAAACGTGGTCGCAAAGTTTCGATATATCGATTTTCCAAGCTTGGCTCCGTTCAGCCTCGGCTCAACACACTCACTAACAACAACCAGCGCTACGTGATGACGTACTTACGCACAACAGCTAACAACCAATCAGTGAAGGAGATGGCCGAGACCCGGAAGGAGGTAGGACGCGACTCACTCAACAACAAGGCTTGCTAGGCTAATTAGCTTGCACGGCATTGTTTTATATATTTACGTGCCGAGTATGTGTGTGTTTTGAATTCTGAGGCCACGTTTATGGTAGTGTGGGATATACAGTGGACGCCGTTTCAATATATTGTGGCGGAAGAGAGTATTTTAGTGTCATATTTAGCACATTGTCATGGAATACTCCGCTTAGAACCAACAGGCTGGCTAGGATAACTAGCTTGCACGGCACTGTTTTATATATTTACGTGCCGAGTATGTGTGTGTTTTGAATTCTGAGGCCACGTTTATGGTAGTGTGGGATATACAGTGGACGTAGTTTCAATATATTGTGGCGGAAGAGAGTATTTTAGTGTCATATTTATTGTCATGAGATACTCCGCTTGTCGGCTAACGTGCGCAGACTGATGACATCAACTCGACTTGAGACATTCGCAGCAGCATAAGAAGTTAATTAAACTTGACGGACATTATATCGACGATAATTATCGATATCGAATTATATGAAAATAATTTTATAATTTTATCGCGATAACGTTTTTGGTCATATCGCCCAGCCCTAAGAGAAAGACTTTCGTCTCGTTTACATCAGGGTCCCCCATTTAAAATTCATCAAGACATTTATGACATACACAACATACACTTGTATGTTGTGTATGTCTACTGTCTATACACAACATACACTTGTACACACTACTGTTACATCCACAACATTTATGACATACAGGATATACAGACAACTCTGTCTATATATAGACAGTTTCTAAAAGAGAATATATACATTTGAGGGGGAGGAAACTGTACATTGAACTGTACATAACTATCAATAGACTAGCTAGCTATTTGTCTGTATCTCTTTCACTGTAAACTTTTTTTGATCTATTCTATTCTACTATTTTATTGCACTGCACTATTTTACTCTGTCTATTCAACTACTGTACTGTTTTTTGTGGGCGAATAAACTCACCATAGAGTTTCCTTGAGTTGTTCCTATACTCTGTTATTTTTTCATTGAAAAAGCCCTTCGTTGCCCCTTTAATCAAACTATTTACATAGTTTTTGTGTTTCTTTAAATCAAGGAAAGCCTGGTCTGTCCTGGACTTCTTAAATTGTTTAAAAAGAGTGTTCCTTATTTTAATAGCTTTTAAAATGTCATCATTAATCCAGGGCTGTGTCCTCTGCTTTATCCTGACCATCTTCCTGGGTGCTAATCTGTCAACCACTTTAAGAAATGTTGTTTTAAAACCGTCCCATGCTTTTTCAACCTCTTTGCAGTGCATTACATGAGACCAGTCCACACCCCTTAAACCATCCAGGAGCATTTCCTTGTTGTAATTTTTTAAAGATCTGATTTTTGATGTTGTTGTGACCCTCAAAATGACCCCTCTGTACCTTTCTGGTACAGAAAATTGCAAGGTGATCACTTAGTGCATAATCAACAACGCCGCTGTTTGTTATCCTTTGTTTATCAGAGACCAGTATTAAGTCGATTATGGTCTGAGAAAGGGAGGTAACTCTGGTACTGTAGGTTCAGTGATGAGCTGGTGCAGGTCAAACAATTTACTATAGTTCAGAAGGGACTTTAATCCAGAGCTCTGTTTAAGTAAATCCATGTTGAAATCTCCCATGGCAACAACTTCAGATTTCTCTTTCGACTGTTGTTTTAAATTTTAGCTGAGTTTAGTGCACATATTGATGACAGAGACTCTCTCCACGCATCCCCCGTCGATGTACAGGGGCTGTATGTCGGTCTTCTTCCTCCTGTAGTCCACGATCATCTCCTGGGTCTTTAGCTTACTGTATTCAGCTGCAGGTTGTTATTTTTGCACAGGGCTGACAGCTGCTCTACTTCATCGCGGTACGCGGTCTCGTCGCCTTTTGAGATGCAGCCCACCATGGTGGTGTCGTCAGTCATCATGCCTGCAAAAAAGATTTTTTTTTAAATGTATGAAGCACAATCTCATGAAGCTCATACAGAACCAAGTGTTTCACTGTAATGTACATGTACCTTATATGTGACAAATAAAACAAAACTTTAATTCATTATATTGTTTAAAATATATTTATAAATCAGTACTACTGAGTAATAATGCTAATCAGATGTATGTAGTGTACAGAGTTATAGTATTAATATGTACAGTGATACAGGTATAAAGACACTATGGTAGTGGCCATACTGGCCAGCAGTGTAACAAGTAAGAGATATGTACAGATATAGATATAGTATTAATATGTACAGTGATACAGGTATAAAGACACTATGGTAGTAAGTCATACTGGCCAGCAGTGTAACTAGTAAGATATATGTACAGATATAGATATAGTATTAATATGTACAGTGATACAGGTATAAAGACACTATGGTAGTAAGTCATACTGGCCAGCAGTGTAACTAGTAAGAGTAGGTAAGAGATATGTACAGATATAGTTATAGTATTAATATGTACAGTGATACAGGTATAAAGACACTATGGTAGTAAGTCATACTGGCCAGCAGTGTAACTAGTGAGAGTAGGTAAGAGATATGTACAGATATAGATATAGTATTAATATGTACAGTGATACAGGTATAAAGACACTATGGTAGTAAGTCATACTGGCCAGCAGTGTAACTAGTAAGAGTAGGTAAGAGATATGTACAGATATAGTTATAGTATTAATATAAGTGATACAGGTATAAAGACACTATGGTAGTAAGTCATACTGGCCAGCAGTGTAACTAGTAAGAGTAGGTAAGAGATATGTACAGATATAGATATAGTATCTACAGATATGTAAATGTCATTAACAGATTGCAGAATGGGTACAATACAGTACGGCTCAATACACACAATTGTTAAGGGGATGCAGACCAGAGAAAGACTTTCGCCTTGTTTACATCAGGGTCCCCCATTTTCAATTCATAGTGATATTTGATGTATTTGATGATGATGATGATGATGTTTGATGTATTCAGGCCATTTCACGTTGATTAAACGTTACACATTACATCCTGCTAAATGAACGTTAGCTAATGTTACAGTACGGCCAGCCTTGCGGTCGCATTCATAACGATAACGTTAACTTGACAGCAAATGTGGATATGCATTTGAGCAGTTGCAAGTGTTAGTTGATTAGTTGATTGTCGTTCTGACATAACTGCAGTAAACAAACTAACGTTAAACCTAAGTTAACTTACCAGTTAATTCAGTACATGATGCACAGGACGTGATAAAAATAGTCGACGGGTCCATCCAGTTACAGAGGCAGAGTAGGGGCGGGTCTTCGGTGCCAGCAGCAAGTTCGGTTGTCTCAACGTAAAGAATAATACTGTACATCTTAGCACGTTAATCGAAAATCGAAAAATACCACACCATTACTGTACCAATGACAGTCAAATAATCAACAGAAAAGCATTACATTGCAAAATAATATGTCCATTTCTGTAGTGTGTGCACACACACACACACACACAGCGGTGCGCTGGATGGATATAATTCCAACTTGACTTTGCGCCTCCTGGCGGCACAAAACAGAAGCCGCACCCACCCTAATAAAACCATTTGACGAGGGCGTTAACGGGCGGTAGAGGCCGTTGGAATGGCGGTACAAGGGACCTCAATTTTCAATGCTATTACTGTACTTAAACATTTTCTTCACAAACAGCCATAACACTGGTAAATATTCTACCCTCCCACTCAGGGCATTTTGGGGTAGAACCAGGGAACAAAATTAACTTTTTGACTTACCAGCCATTTGGCTGGTAGATTTTAAAAACTACCAGCCAGGCAGATTTTTTACCAGCCAAAAATTATAAATAGCTTTTTAGTATATCGCCATTTGTTATTATTACTATATAATACTCTCATATACTATTTTCAATTAATATCATAAACAACATAAGGAATATTAGCATAATCTTTTGTGGACTGAAGGAATGAGTCAGCGTTAATAGTTTTAAATGCAAATAATTTATTGAAACATAGAAGTGGGGTCGGGACACACACACACTGTTTCAACTCACCACCCCTGCATCATATTGTAGTCTAGTCTGTCTTCAAACTTCCACTCCTCTCAAAACTTTCTTTTTCGTCTGAGAAAGGCGCGGTGGGTTTTCTTTTTAGCGGCAGGCTTACTCCTTCCATATGGTTCCACTTCCACATATTTGTAGTTGTAACCCATTTAATAATAATAATATTTACACATATATATATATATATATATATATATATATATATATATATATATATATATATATATATATATATATATATATATATATATATATATATAGGGCAACCAACCTTTTTACACTGCCATACACTGAGGCATCAGGGCATGTATACTTGCTGTACGTTATGTATATAAGCTGTACGTTAACTTTTTTTGCACATAGCACTGGTGCTACAGAGGTTGAGAGTTTTGTAGCACAGGCCAAAATCTTGTAGCACAAGTATAAAACGTGTTATATTTGTAACAGTCACAAATGTGCCTATTGTATTTGTGTTATTTAGTTACAGTGCCATGTTTGGCTGTCAACCCCTTCCTCTCCCAAACCGTTTCTACAATTGTTTTATGTTGCATGATGATCATGAATTCATTTATCATTTTTATATTTTTTTATATTTGAATATCAACATTATCTGTCCATCCTCAGTAATCCTCAGTTTACTATAATATACTCCTGACTTCATCGTCTTTCCAAACGCACGCACACACAGAGAAAGGGAGAGTGCCCCCCCCCCCCATTTCCCTTTCCCCAGTCCACACTTTCTGCTGTTCTCTATGGCTCTGCCTCTGATCAGGATTAGCTTGTTAGCTTACGCTAACGTAACGTTCATTTCGGGCGATGTGGGCATAAAGGAATGGCGACGATGCAAAGCATGTTAGATGCATTTGACCCGTTGTGAGGGAAAAAAAAACACAGACTTATTTCGGGTCGCAAAATAGGCGCACTGCTGTGTAGCCCTGCTCTGCTTAATGCCAGCAGACATTAGCACGGACTGGGCGGATAAGACTCGCCGAGTTGCCACGGGACTTTCAAAATAAGAGTATCGATATGAACCGAACGTTGCTAGCTGCCGGAGCCATAGATATTATAGCTGGAGCTGCGCTTGGGGCGGAAATGAGACTCGCCACAGGATTTTCAAAATAAGAGTATCAATATGAACTATTTTGTTACCAGCCAGGTGGCGGGCAGACCTCTCATTGTTACTCGCCAAACCTTAAATCTGCCCGCCATTGGCGCTTGGCGGGTACTTATATTGTTCCCTGGGTAGAACACATACTAGCATACTAGAATAACCTAGGGGTCCGCAAAGACGATTTCAAACTAGAAATGGTAACAACAGCTGAGGTACTCAAAACACTGAGCGCCCTCCAACCTAACAAGGCCACTGGCCACGACAACATCCCCTCCAAATTCCTCAGCGACTCAGCAGCCGCCATCACCCCAGTCATCACACACATAATAAACCTCTCCTTAAAACAGGGACACGTACCAAAATACTTCAAAATTGTGAGAGTAAACCCCCTGCACACTGACTGGTGGAGACGGTCAATGAGGATAACATGGTCTATAGTGTCGAAAGCTGCACTGAGGTCTAAAAGCATAAGGACAGCACAGTCACGGTTGTCGGTAGTGAGGAGCAGGTCATTGGTGACCTTAAGCAGGGCAGATTCTGTGGTTGGCTTTGAAACCTGACTGAAATGTGTCCAGGATGTTGTTCTAGTGCAGGTAGGGAGACAGCTGGGAGAGAATAGCCTTTTCAAGGACCTTTGATAGGAATGGGAGCTTGGAGATTGGCCTGTAATTATTGAGCTGGGTGGAGTCTAGGTTTTTTTTTTTTAGAAGGGGCATGTTTGAAGCAGGTTGGAACGGTACCAGTGACTAGGGAGGTGTTAAGGCATAACAAAAAATATTGTTTGTTTCCTGTTGGTTGTCAGTTAAGGCCATGGGTAGGTAGGGAATTTATTTTATTCTTTCCCACGGCGACTATGGATAGGGAATTTCTTTATTTAATTAAAATGTTCACAACAACATGGATGCATGTACTCTGCCAGCATGTTTAATATCCATAATACTATAGGTTTGACTAAGATTTCTATGAAACTTTATTCAAAAAAATTAAAAAAGGATTTTTATTTTTTTAACTCATAAAATATATTGGGTCGCACCTAAATCGGCAGGGTCGGTCGGCAACCGGAAAAAAACCATTATTTTTTTTAGGCCTAATGATAGAGAGGATGCTGGGGCCAGTTGTGGGAAATACTTCTTTGAGAAGAACAGAGGGAACTCTGTCAAGGGGGGAGGTGGTCGGTTTCATGGCTGAGACTATATCTGTGACAGTAGAGAGGGTGATGTGTTGAAAACAGGCCAAGGTGGATGAACAGGGCGGTGAAACATCTAAGCTACGTAGGTGGTGTGATGTTGTTTCTGATTACCTCAATGTATGTCATATATGTTATGATGAATTGAAAATGGGGGACCCTGATGTAAACAAGACGAAAGTCTTTCTCTGGTCTGCCTCCCCTTAACAATTGTGTGTATTGAGCCGTACTGTATTGTACCCATTCTGCAATCTGTTAATAAAATGTTCAATCAATCCATCAAAACAGAGCTAAGATAGCTAACGTTAGCTAAGCTAGTAGCAACAATTAGTTAGTAACTAATTACAACTTATGTACTTACTGATTCAATACTTTCTTTCGGATCCTGAAGACTTGGTACAGCTCCCTTCTTTAGCAACAGCCTGGAAATCTCCCCAGCATTATAAAGTCCTTCAATGTCGTCTTTGCAAAAATGTGCGGCGCACACCCGACTATGAGAAGTTACAGTAGTTGGGGGGTCTCCGAAAACGAACTTGGCCGGTTGCTTGCGGAGCACGATATCGTCAGGAAACGAGTGCAAGGACGTATTCGCTGCTTGGCAGCCAGGAACAGCACAACATATCTTGCCCGTTTTGCTCCATGTTTTTTGTTTCTTGTTTGATATTAGCATCTTTAAACCTGACTGAGGTTCCCCACTCTCCTTCCAATCATCACTGTCATCAGTCTCAGAACAGTCTGAAGAGCGAAGCTGGTCATCTCTAGTTGGTTCACCAGCTGGATCGAAGTTACTGGCTGGTTCTGATACTCCACAGTCCTCTCCACCAGGTTCTGTTTTCATCTGTTCAGTCGAGGTGCTGGGTAAAGAGTAAGCTTCTCTGTGTTTCTCCCTCTGGGTTTGAAGAGGCTGGAAGGACAGAGCGTTCTCTTGACCATCTTCACATTTCACTGGGTCTACTGTGATCTTGGAGAGATCAGCTTCTTCCAGCCCTTGATGTAGTTCCTCTTTAATCTGTAGGAGCTCTGGGTCCTGGGTTTGGCTGAGCAGTGAGGACATAGTATTCTCTCCGTCATGTTCATATTTCACAGGGTGTAAGGTCATCTTGGAGCCATCAGCCTGCTCTAGATCTTGAAATAGTTCCTCCTGTTCCTCTTTGATCTGTAGGGACTCTGGGTCCTGGGTTTGGTTGAACCACGAGGACTGAGGTTTCTCTTCATCATCTTCACTCTTCACAGGGACAGGAATGAATGTGACCTTCATGATGTCAGCCTCCTGCAGACCTTGGAGCTGCTCTCTCTCCTGACTGATCCAGGTTTCCTCCTGTTCCTCTTTCAGCTGTGAGGGCTCTGGGTCCTCCTGGTCCAGACTGGGGCTCCTCTCCTGCTGCTCAGGGGGAACCTCCTCTTCACACACAGAGAGCTGTGGGGGGTCTGCAGGGAGGAATAATAATAATATGAATAACAAACATTAAGATGCAGTAGTGTTGTCAAAAATATCGATTCTGAATATTTAAAAGTTTCAATACTAATTTCCCGCAATATCGATACTTTCGCTCTCTCGCGCTCTCTCTCTCTCTCTCTCTCTCTCTCTCTCTCTCTCTGTCTCCCTCTGTCTCCCTCTGTCTCTCTCGGTCTCTCTCGGTCTCTCTCGGTCTCTCTCGGTCTCTCTCTGTCTGTCTCTGTCTCGGTCTCTCTCGGTCTCTCTGTCTCTCTCGGTCTCACTCGGTGTGTTGCATCGTGCAGTTTGTGACGTGTGTACTAAGCTTATAGAGTTCGATTCAAATAAGGCAAAACTGCATGTCGTGCTTGAAAAATTTACCTGGCTTTAAGCTTGTTTATCAGGTTCCAGGGGTATTTTATGCATTTTCCCTGTTACTGCCAGGTGTACGACTGTACAGGTGCATTGCCACTAAGCCTCGGGCAGCGCTATTATTTAAGAATACGTTGACTGTATGCCCAGCCTCGGGCAGCGCTATTATTTAAGAATATGTTGACTGTATGCACAAAAAGAAAAAAAAGTTATTTATAATAATAAATAAATTATAATATAATTTTTTTTTTTTAACCTTTAGGGGGGGCCTCGCGTTTAAATCTTGCACAGGGCCTCGCATTTCTCCCAGACGGCACTGGTTGTAGTGTTATGATTTGTGTATGTTAGACAGTTAGTATGTTAGTATTTATATTATCTATTAAATCATCTATATCTATGTTCAATACAAATAGTGTACAAGTGTTGAGGCATGTCATTAATCTTGACATTTACTTTGATTACAACTACACTGCAAACACATATCTTGTATTTGGTACAATAAGTCTATATTGAGTAGAATTATCTTATCCCACTGGCAGATAATTTAGTTTTTTTCTGATTTGGGTCAATTTAATCTTGTTTTAAGAAAACAAGATTAACATTTTCATAAAACAAGATTAAATTGACAAATCATGAAAAAAAAGCAAAATGATCTGTGGAATAAGATAATTCAAGATAATTCTACTCAATATTGGACTTTTTGTACCAAATAAAAGATATTTTCACTTGATAAGATTTATTTTTTTGCAGTGTACAAATATGCAGCTACCTGGGCCTCCAGAGCACTTCTAGTGTCAGCGGACACGCACATGACTCCATGAACATGAACATGAATAACGAACAACACATTGTTCGAGAATCTCGAACGAGGTCGTTTTAAGTTATTTCTCCGGCAGCGTATGCTAATATGGATTCCGACGGCACGTGTGCACGCACAAATATGGATTCTGGCAGAGTGCGCGCAGCACGGCTGTTGAATTGTTGTTCAGGGGAAACACTGCGCCTATGGGTGGTTGTTAGGCCTGAGGTGCAGCCGAGGGTCGTTAGACCCCCATAGGCCTGATCTAATTCCTATAACACACAACTTCAAGTGATGTAATGTCTTTTATACAATGGCCGAATTCACCCAACCTTATTGCTATAGAATAAACAGTAATTGAAGCATAATGGAGATTTATTCACAAAACCATGCGTAGAAAAAGTAGAAAAAAATTAAAAAAAGTTGCCTCTGTGTCTAGAAGCAGTGGGAGGTGCGGTGCTTCAAAGCATGCCATCTAACAACAAACTTCATATAAATCCTGCGATGTATTATTGTTTTGACAATGGGTCATGACAAACTAGGGCTGTCGCGGTATGACATTTTCTCACACGGTTGTGTGTGTGGCTAATCACAGCGGGATGCGGTGGTACCGCACTTCTATATAAAAAAAATTAAAAAATAATAATTTTTTTATATACCTGTATATATATTTTTATTATTATTAAGACATGCAAGTTCACCCGCGATCGTGATTAGACAAAAATGCTAAGGTCGTAGGAGCCCCAAAACTATTTTTAACATGTTTGATAATCTATCCATTTGTCCCTCAACGTTCTGAAATGTGATAAAAGTAGTAGGGTGTTGCCTGCTCCTTTAAGAGTGATACGTTGTGGGATATATACTGTAGGTCTACACAAGCAGCAAGCAGTCACACATCCCTTCTCCAACTTAAAACTAACGTTTAAGAGCGAACATTTAACGTTATTATAACACTATTTTAACGTTAGTGAATTTGAATGCACATACATAGTTAGTTAAATATCACAACTTGTGTCATCAATCATTGGGGGAAACTAGCAAATAGCTAACGTTATAGATAGCTAGCCTAATAGCTAACGTTATAGATAGCTAGCCTAATAGCTAACGTTATAGATAGCGAACGCTAACGTTTGCAAACAAAGCTAACGTTATCCAGTTGACATTACAGATCATAATATAGCTATGATAACGTTAACGAAGTGAGCGTAGGGGTTAGTCAGAGTGTAGCGGGGTCGGTAAAGAGAAGCAGCACTTCATTTGCATGTAATGTTAGCAATAACATTGAGCAAGTTACATAACCGGCACTTCGGCCCGGGAGTTAGGAGAACTCTCCCCTGTAGCCTACTCCACTACGGTTCAGATTAATACAGGGAAAGGTATACATTGGGGGCTCGAGTCCGGGATATGAAAATAAATCCTGATTTCATCTGCGAGTTGTAAACTGTATGGAAACGTGAAGTTAGCTCATGCTACTGGAAAACGGACGTCTCGTCATTAAATGAACCGAGTAAAAAATGATCACGCCCCTTTCCCCCCCCCACGGTTGTCGCGGTTGTCTGTTCTGCATCCGCGGGTGCCTTGACGCTCCACAAATCACAGTACCAAAGCAAATATATATTCCAGCCGCATAGGGCTCAGCAGTCGTCGGGTAGGTAATCCAGTGTACATGTCCCTCGGTCCTCGCCTAGATCTCCTCGGATGAAAGCGCCATGTGGTCGGCCCAACCTGGATAAGACTCTAGATAACACGAGGAAGCGTTGGAGATGCTGGTCACTTTAGAACTCTAACCGCACGATGCACCATACACAATAGACTATTATTACTTGATAGAAATACGTCGCACTCGACGGTACAGTGCCAAACTCTGACAAATTCAGTTATTAATTCGCACGAGGTCTCAATGCTATTCTAAGGCCAAACAGGCCATACTTCACCGCACGTCGTATCGTGGGTGAGGCTTCACGTTCTGTTACTAAGTTGGGAAGAAGGGTAAGGGACTTCTACATTTACTTGCGCCATATTTATATGCACGGTGAACAAATAGTGCCACTCTCATTTCGGTAGCCGTATCCCTGAGCGGAGCCGGGGCTAGTACGGACATGTCTCGTCGGTACCTTTGAACTTGACGCCAGGGGCTGGTCCCCTGGCGCCTGGTCCTTTGTCCAATAAGAGAATGAACTATTATGGGCTATAGTAGGCTAAAGGGATATTCCGTGCATATGTACAAGGAATATACAAGGGATATCAAACGATATACAAATACTATTCAATATATATCCATAAATAAATATATATATTCGGTTTAATCTGATCCTTCGTAACACTATGGCAAGATGTGTGTAGGCCTATGTAATGTTAATGGCTATGTTTTTAAAGTCGTAATGAAGAGTGATTTATATTGTGCTTGCCATTTTTACACAAACTGACTAGCACCTGGCTGCAGTGCTGCTGCCTGCAGCCAGCGCTCACCTCTCCCGGCTCCGCCAAATGAATTTTTTTATTTGCGAGTCATCTGAACCATACAATACACAGACGCTCCATTACCAGATAAATATATATATATAATTAGTAAACTGTCAGGGGCATTTTGTGCCTCCCTTAACTGATTTTCGAGGGCATTTTGTCCATTTTCAAGGGCATTATGCCCCAAGCCCCCGTTCATTTCGAACCCTGTGTATACAGTGTTTTATGGTTTAGAATGGGTCTTATCTTGCATAAAACACCAACACTCCGTGCCAATTTAGTCCCGACATATTTGATATGAGGTTTCCAGTTGATATAATTATTATTATAATTTTTTTAATGTATGCAGTGGTATCGGATCAGTATCGGTATCGGCCGATACCCAAAGCTTACAGGGCTCGAAATTGCGACCGAATTGGTCACATATGCAACCGAAAATTGTATCTGTGCGACCTCAAAATATAATTGGGAGCATTCGTGCAAGTGCAAATAATTGTTCTGGTGCGGCCGATACCATCATATGCATTTGTTTTTGCAGCTGTTGGCTAACTAGCTAGCTAACGTTAGCTACCTAGCAACTGTAGCTAGCTAATACTGACTACCTTTTAATTCGCAATGGAGTGGAGCTAACTAACTGTACAAATCGATGTGATTGGCTGAGACTGTATTTTGTACGGTTGGCTGCCTGGCTGTTGTGGATTCGGGTAGCCAGCTAGCTGGCTGGCATTTCATAGTGCAGTAGTGTGTGTATCTATGTACATTGATGATAGAGGGGTTTCTCCCCTCCTAATGTACAGTCACCTCCCCATCATATGTATATATTTTATGTTAGGATGTCTGGGTAACAGTACTGTATATTTGCATATTGTATATGTCACAAATGTAACAGTACTATATACCTGTATACCACGTATGTCCCTATGTCATAAATGTCATGTATGTTGTGTATGTCATAAATGTCATGTATGTTGTGTATGTCATAAATGTCACTATGAAATGAAAATGGGGGACCCTGATGTAAACAAGATGAAAGTCTTTCTCTGGTCTGCATCCCCTTAACAATTGTGTGTATTGAGCTGTACTGTATTGTACCCATTCTGCAATCTGTTAATACAATTTTCAATCAATCAAATAACAACCGGTAACTTCACTGTGCTTCTTAAACAAGATGTAGCAGTACTGTATGTCATATATGTTATGATGCATTGAAAATTTGAGTTGTTCCGATACCGATACCAGTATCGGAAATGCCTCCGATACAGCCTAAAATGCTGGTATCGGTATCGGCGAGTACACGTAAAATCTATGCTCCGATGGCATATGATGTAATTTATCAACAACACGCGGTATACTCCTGCTGAAGTGAGCATTATAAAACAAACGTGTTTTTAATCGACCGTGAATTAAAGTGTCAATGCTGTTTGTCATTTTAACAGCAGATACTTTCTTAAATGCCATCGTCCCGACAGAGCTGTGTGACGGGAGCTCTGATGTGTTCGCTTGCTGGTGTTATTAGCATTAGCTGAAGAGCTATCTGAAAAGCTAGTTTTACCTTAACGTTACCTTGGCTAAAGTTGGAGCTATTCATAATCCAGCAATAATGGCTGCAGACCTGCAAGCAAAGTACAGCAAGTTGGCAAAGGAGTATTCTAAGGTAAATCACTTTTTCACCAGTAACGTTACATTGTCTTTCCATCTAGCTCACACTAACTGGTAACTGGCTAACCTAAGTGTCGTCACTGATTGACCTCTCCCACACATGAATGCAATTACGGACATGTTGCGGACAGCCATACCGGTGACAATGTTTAGCTTTTAGTGCCTGAGGCGGAGTCTCAAAAGAGAATGTTGAATATTTATTGTGCATTAAAAATCACAACATAGACGTTACTACTAGTCAGAGCCTCTGCTACTAGCTAACTGAACCGGAGCAGACTGGATACTGTGGATAGCAAGTGCAACAACGTATAACGTCCGTGCGGAACCAATGTCCCAACAACCTTTCCGTGGGTGAACTCATTGAGCATAGTTGTCAATTAATGATACTAATACTAATCTATACAATCACCTGTTGTTGATTAAATACCATTACTTTCTAGTTATTACTAAAAAAACAGTATATATAAAACAGTATCTGTAGCTGTAAAAAAAAAATATATATATAAAAAGTTTTATAATTTATATAATATAATTATTATTATAATTTTTTTAATGTATGCACTGGTATCGGATCAGTATCGGTATCGGCCGATACCCAAAGCTTACAGGGCTCGAAATTGCAACCGAATTTGTCGCATATGCAACCGAAATTGTATCTGTGCGACCTCAAAATATAATTGGGAGCATTCGTGCAAGTGCAAATAATTGTTCTGGTGCGACCTCCCCCCCCCCCCCCCTCTCCATTCGCTAGTTTGTCACTCAGTATGTGCCTTGTAAGTTGACAGTGACCCTTCTAACCAATCAAACGTGAGCTTGACGTTCTTACATTTAATGCCGATTTTAGATTGGTTAAGATTAGCCTTCAAGCCTCGCTGTCTTCTCTCATCCTACAGCAAGTTGTTGACGCACACACACATTCACACATGCTGCTCCCAGTGCTCGCATTGCCCATGCCCCTCCCCCTCACAGACCGTCTAGTCCAGTGTTTCTCAACTGGTGGGTCGCGACCCAAAAGTGGGTCGCGGGACCATTTTGAGTGTGTGTAAAAAAATAAAATAAAAAAAAGTTAAAAAAAATATATTTTTTTAACTACCTATCTTTGTGAAAGTGGCTTCTTAGCTCTGGTCCAGCTGAAGACAAAGCAGAGGAACAGATTGGACATTGAGCATGACCTCAGAGTTGCTTTGTCTACCATCACCCCAGACTTTGAGACTCTTGTCAGGAGCAAACAACATCCCCAGTTATCCCATTAGTTCCCTGGGATGTTAAGGTAAGAAGTCTGCTAAGAAGGATATATTATTTATTATTATTATTTTATTTCATTGTGTTTTTAGCCCTAGTTGCACTTTTGTTGCAACCCCAGTTATCCCATTAGTTCCCCCAAACTTATTGTAGAGAAGTCTGCTAAGAAGCATAATATTATTTATTATTATTTTATTTCATTGGTTATCCCATTAGTGCCCCCAAAACTTAAGTTTGTTATGTTAAGCTAAGCAGTCTGCTAAGAAACATATATTATTTATTATTATTTAATTTCATTGGGTTTTTAGCCCTAGTTGCACTTTTGTTGCAATTTTTTGTGTTTATTTTATGTTTTTAACAGTGCATGAAAGATTGTGTATTACTGCAAAAAAAAAATTTAAATAAATCATAGTGGTTAAAAAAATTGGGTCGCGACTTAATGACTAAGGAAAATGTTGGGCCCCGAGGCTAGACCACTGGTCTAGTCAACATCTCTCATTCGCTCTGAAGAGAGCAAGAGTGCAGCTCCTCTTTCAACATCACTTAACAAAATAACTATTCACTTTAGTTTAATGCACAAGGCGTTGTTTAACGTTATGTAGCTGGTTAGCTACTGATAGGCGCTTGTGTCAACGGCTGATACCATCATATGCATTTGTTTTTGCAGCTGTTGGCTAGCTAGCTAGCTAACGTTAGCTACCTAGCAACTGTAGCTAGCTAATACTGACTACCCTTTAATTCGCAATGGAGTGGAGCTAACTAACTGTACAAATCGATGTGATTGGCTGAGACTGTATTTTTTACGGTTGGCTGCCTGGCTGTTGTGGATTCGGGTAGCCAGCTAGCTGGCTGGCATTTCATAGTGCAGTAGTGTGTGTATCTATGTACATTGATGATAAAGAGGGGTTTCTCCCCTCCTAATGTACAGTCACCTCCCCATCATATGTATATATTTTATGTTAGGATTTCTGGGTAACAGTACTGTATATTTGCATATTGTATATGTCACAAATGTAACAGTACTATATACCTGTATACCATGTATGTCCCTATGTCATAAATGTCATGTATGTTGTGTATGTCATAAATGTCATGTATGTTGTGTATGTCATAAATGTCACTCAGCGTTTCCGTTAGAACATATTCGTGCCAGTCTGGGTGTCCTGCAAGATTTCTATCCCCGGACATATTCGAGAAATTCCGGTCAGCCTGGTTTTCCTTTTTACCGGTTGAATGCCACCATCGGCGCCAATGTTAACGTTAATATCGCCTAATCTATGTTTTAAATTATGGCTATGTGTCTAATCTGCCCATCGCATTATCAAAGACTATTTTCCAGTCAGTGCTGTCAAGGCTGTTTATCGCGTCGTTTCCGTTTCAGAGCATTTAGAAAAGCCCCCGTTTTCAGATAAAAAACAGCTCATTCTGGAGCATTCTATGAAAATCGTCTTTTAGTGGAATATTCCACAACGTTGATATTCGTCAGCCTTTTTATGAATCGTTTTCAAATAAACGCTAGATGATCAATATTATACGTGCACGCAAGCACATTACGGCCGCGCGCGGATAATCGCCCCGTTGATTTCCTCTCGGACTTTTACAGTAAAACCGAAAGAAGACATTTCACAAAACAGCTTATAACTTCATCAAACTTACTCTGATTATCCTAACACTGATAACATAGAGTCCTTACCTGACATCAGATGGTATCCAACTGGTATATTCCAATTCCTGATCACCATTCGAAAAAATCGATACGTGTATGGATCCAACGCGATACTGTAGAACTCCATGATCAGCGGGGATCTGAGGTTCCAGAATGAACTGTGGTAACCCTGGCTGGATCAGTGAACTGGAAAATGTGGATATAATGTCGCACCTCAGCCAGGAGAATTAAACTTTCCACTCGGGCCTGAACGCTCGACATTTCTGTTTCTGTTTTCTTTCACCACGGCATCAGCGGTCTCTGTGACTTCAAGTTCAGAAGACTCATCTTCGTTGTCATTATTATTAGACCTGCTTGTGCTTGGTTTCATGAAATATTTGTTAAGCTTAGCTTGTTTTGGCCATCTCTCTCTCGCTCGTATACCTGTTTGTCGTTATGGTGGCCAGACAGGCTCAAAAAAAGAAAGAAAAAAAGATTCACATCCGAGCGGCGCCATCCGCGCTTTATCAGAGTGAAGCAACATGTAATGATTGTTCGTTCATCGCATAGGCTATTTAATTTTAGCCTATTTTAATACAATTCAAATAATAAAATTGTGCTTAGAGAAATTATTTTCACCGGACATTATGACCGGAGAGATTTAAATATTCGGACTTCAACATATTTTGCCGGTCAAATACCGGTAATTACCGGCTAACGGAAACGCTGATGTCACTATGAAATGAAAATGGGGGACCCTGATGTAAACAAGACGAAAGTCTTTCTCTGGTCTGCATCCCCTTAACAATTGTGTGTATTGAGCTGTACTGTATTGTACCCATTCTGCAATCTGTTAATACAATTTTCATTCATTCATTCATTAGCTGGCTGTTGTTGGCTGAAAGTTCGAGTTCTCATAGCCGTGAGTAATCGATCAATCGATTACTCAAGCCCACCCCTATAAGCTATTGTTAAGCTACAGGTCGCCTCTATATATCTCAATCGCCTACTCGAGATATAAACCCGCGGCCGCTCGATATCCCCCGGCGAGGTGCTAAACTCGCCAAGTTCTCGAGTCAATTTACTATTTCTGTCTAGATTACTTCAAGTCACTGGTCTTGTGATATCCAGTTGATATGAAATGTAATCATGAAGAGTTGTTAATCTCTTCTTGTTTGAAATAAACCGAATGTATTGTCTAGGAGAACTATTATATCATCCACCATCACCGTCCTCATTTGTGAGGAATGGTCTGTAATACTGCTCATTTGAAAGCTTGATGATATTACTTCATCGTTTAATAAGTATTACCACTGTACTAACACGTAATCATTGTTTGCACTCCCCGGCCCCTCCTGTACTCCTCCTCCTCCTCCGTCAGCGGAACCGACCGTCTTGAACCCTGCAGTGATTCGGACGGTCGAGGTCCCACATAAGACAGAGTCAGTCTGGACACAGAGACACCGGAACCCGCAAACAACACCCATCTACATGCATAGTATTTCTTATCAGTACATAGCATATACATATATATATATATTTTTTTTAGCTGAAAAGCATTAACCAGTCAATTGATTCAATCTGTATTTCAGGACATAGTCACCTCAGAGGAAATCAGGGCGTGGCTGGTATTTGCTGGCATTGCTGGCAGGAATCAGTCCAAGAACTCAATGGATTATAAAAAGTCATTTTTATTTCAATAAAGTTACAGAAAAAGACTTGAGCGGAAATATCCATTACAGTTTAAAAGAAGTATAACACAAAACATCTCATCTGGCACGGCTTGTGCCCGCAAGCAACATCTTCCTATCTCTCTAGCTCAGTGGAAAATCTGCCTGTGATCTGGCCAGTTGCCCTTGATAAAGGGCCCCAGATCTCTTCTGCTTATTGGTCCAAATACAGCGCTGTCACCGTGATGTCATTTCACCAGCCAGTCAGTGCACGGTACGTGGGGACTGGCTCTCCTCCCTTTCTACTCCACTAGGCCGTAACTCGAAAAGTAATTGTAACATTTTTGCTGGAACAGACTCCCATCGTCTCTGCTGTGGAAAGTCCCTTCACTTTTCATCTCATTCAGACCCCACAAAGGGTTAACCGGTCGGAGAGCTCCGAGAAGAGGCCCTGCTGCCAGGTTGACTCCCTATTTCGGGCCTGTTCCCACAGACAACAGGCACCTTTTCTTCAGACATTAAAGGCTCATTTCCATTTTTATAAGTAGAGCCATCATTTCATTATCCTCCAGAGTTCAGTTTTTAAAGTCTATAAAAGATTATACTGGTCATATTATACGAATCAGGATGTCAATTTCCAAGAGTGTCACTTGTTGATCTGTGGCACTTCACACCCACTCTGCCATCCTGGGAGGTCATTGTCCATCGTCAATTGAATAATTGAATAATGAAGCATATAATTACATGTGAAAAATAGGTATATACGGCTATATTGGAACGAATCAGGATGTCAATTTCCAAAAGTGTCACTTGTTCTGTGGCACTTCACAGCTATACAAAAAGAAAGTTTAATGTGACTGTCTAGTGAGCTAGAATCGGAATATTCCACCCATAAATAGCTAATGTCAAATGGAAGTATTGTATATTCTGTACTTAGTTTGAAAGTAGTCAGACAGTTCCCTCTGTGTGTAATACAGACAGTTGTCACACATTCATAAATAACACTTACAGACAAGCTTATTGTGCACTGTAATAAAAGACGTTTTGTTCAATGGGGGATTTTTTTATGTACAGAATACCGTGAAACCGTGGTATTTTTGCCCAAGGTTATCGTACCCTCAAAATGTCATACCGGCACATGACTAGGGATGGGAATCGAAAACCGGTTCCCGTTGGGAACCGGTTCCTAATTGGCCGATGCCTGGAACCGTGTGGCTCCCGTGACTTTCGATTCCCTTATCGCTGCCTACAGTTGCGCAATAATGTTAGCGTTAGCATGTAGCCATGGCAGACTCTATTTGATTCCTTAAGGGCTCGAAATTGCCTGGGTTTTGGTAATATGCTCCCGAAATGCTCCCGCTGTTTGGCTACTTCTATGTGCAGTGAAAACTACTTGAATGCTTTAGAACCTAGTCATTGATTTAGATCAGGGTGAGCTAAAATTAGCCGCGGAGCTAACGTGAGCTAACGCTATTTAATCAAGCTCACAAAGAGAGATAAACAGCTGACAGCGGATAGTACAGGTACAAATACAATAAAACAGCAGGTGGGGGCTGTTGTGTAAACCTTGTACTCTTTAGTTCACATATAATGAGAGACGGAATGTTTGTTTACAAGTCTGTAAGCCAGGAAGTACAGTGGTGCAACATACAAATGTGTCCGTGTAGCAACACAAGCCAATACCTTATAGGACAGGGGCCCGGGGAGGGAGCTCTCTCTCTGTGTGTGTGTGTCTGTGTGTGTGTGTGTGTCTGTGTGTGTGTGTGTGTGTGTGTGTGTGTGTGTGTGTGTGTGTGTGTGTGTGTGTGTGTGTGTGTGTGTGTGTGTGTGTGTGTGTGTGTGTGTGTGTGTGTGTGTGTGAGTGAGAGACAGAAGTCAGAGGAATAACGACCCGTTATTCAATAGATTAAATTAGTTTAAGAATAAATACATTTTAAGAGAATCTCAAATACATTATTTTATTTTAAGTGTAGGCTATAGTTAATGTTTTATTTTTTACAGTTTTTGTATTTTTCTGACATGGGGGCTCAACAATAAATGACAATCAGAAATGTCAAGTTGCATGTTGTTATTCTAACCAGCTTAGACCCCTAGGCTCTGCATCTTCTGGCCGCCTCAGACCTACTCCTATCCGAGCTCCGGGAGGGTCATCAAAGAGAAGTCGCCTATTCTCAGTCCTTGCCCCACAATGGTGGAATGAACTACCCACCCCAGTTAGGACAGCCGAATCACGTCCAATCTTTCGCTGTCGACTAAAGACGCACTTCTTCAACCATTATCTGAATAAAAAATAAATATCTAACCCTAACTAACCGTACTGTCATGCACTTGTCCTAATAAACTAACCTACACTGTAGCACTCAACACTTTGATGAACATTGTTGCTCAGCTGATAGAGTTGTGCCCTTCCTGATGGCTTGTTGTACAGAACTTGTAAGTCGCTTTGGATAAAAGCGTCAGCTAAATGACTAAATGTAGTTCTGTTGCATTTCCAATTTATTTATTTAAATTATAAATTGATCAGGTATCGATAAGGGAATCGATAAAGAATCGAATCGATAAGCAGAATCGATAATGGAATCGTATCGATAAAATCCTATCAATTCCCATCCCTACACATGACTAGTCTACACTATAGGCTACACTACTATGTCTACACTACATAGTTTAAGGCTACTTTCACTGTTTTACTGCATTACAGTACTGTTATATTGTCGTTTTTGTATCAATAAAAAAATATATATTACATATATATTGTTGGTGCTCCTTACATTTTGATGGGTGCTCCTAAATGTTTGCTGGTGCTCCCAACTTTTTGAAGTTGGGAGCACCAGTGCTACCAAGTAAAAATGTTAATTTCGAGCCCTGGCTTAGGTATCGGAATCGGATCGGGAAGGAAAAAATGGTATCGGAACATCTCTATATTTAAGACAAGCCTTTTATCTACCTGTAGCAGTCTGAAAATATTGTATATTGTTCAGGACTGCTGACTGGTGTTTTATATTCCCTTTGTACACAAAGACATCATTGATATTCCCACAAGCAATGATATGAGTTTCTCTTCCTTCTATCGACTGAAGTATGGACTATACACAGTATCGCTGGACCATGATCAACATCCTTCCCTGTGTGACTAGTAGGCGGGACCAGCAGGGGGCGGTGTCTGACAGAGAGTGTTGGACAGAGATGGAACGTGATATATGGGGGCGGAAGACGGAAAGAGAACCTCTTCGGCAGTGAACTTGAACAACGAACAGTCGCAACGAACGGGGGCTCTGGAGCCCTGTTGCTGAAGTTATGCCAGAGGGCCCCGTGAGATAGCAACGGGTGATAGGAAGTACTGGCTAGTGGACACGATATCCTAGCAGTACCAGCGATAGTGTGTGAACAATTAGTGCAGAGCCAGGCACTAACAATCGGGTTATAATAGTTACTGTGTGCGGTATAAGTAACGTGCGGCTAAGGCCTAACAAAATTAATAGTTGGTTTCAGGTTGGTTGTCAGTTTGGCCATGGGTAGGTAGGGAATTTATTTTATTTTATTTTTTTATTTTATTCTTTCCCACGGCGACTATGGATAGGGAATTTCTTTATTTAATTAAAATGTTCACAACAACATGGATGCATGTACTCTGCCAGCATGTTTAATATCCATAATACTAAATGTTTGACTAAGATTTCTATGAAACTTTATTAATTTTTTTTTATTTTTATTTTTTAATAATTTTTTCTAAAAACTCATAAAATATATTGGGTCGCACCTAAATCGGCAGGGTCGGTCGGCAACCTGAAACCAACTATTAATTTTGTTAGGCCTAACCAAGTATCAAAGTCCTTAACAATCGAGTTATAGTAGCTACTGTGTGCGGTATAGAGTACGAGCCCCGAGGCGAGCGCGGGCCAACAACCGTTCTGCTCCGGCTGACTTCAACCAGATCTGCACCCGGCTGCCTGCAATCAGTCTGCTCCGGCTGACTTTAATCAGACCTGCACCCGGCTGCCTACAGCTTACGGGAGTTCGTCCCGTCAAGCAGGGGTCGTCATCGCTCAGCACACGCTCTCAGCCGGCACTGCCTCTCTGCCCAGCTCCGCCTGCTAACATCCTCACCGAGAGCGTTCGACGCCATCTTGCCTCCCGGACAACAGTGGCGTGGCGAGGCGGCCATTTCGGATGAGTACAAATGAGCATTGATGCTCCCGAGTTATTATACAGTACACAGTGTGGTGCAGCCTGCGGGCGAAAGTAACGTTGCTACTACCATTCCATAGGGGTACCCCAAACAATATATGCCGGCGTTAAGATAGGACTTTACTGGTATTTTGTGGGCCCACTCTTTTGTTTTCGTTCCTTTCCTTTGAGCGTGATAATATGTGTGTTTCCTAATATTTCCCATTCGGTGAACTCTTCCATTTCCTCCCCTATGTTCCCCCTTCCTTCCCCATATTACCGACCTGGAGCAGTGTAAACCCTTAGGGAAGGTGGATACTGTGTTTAGCCCATACGTGGGCAGCACTTGGTCTGTGTACAGTGGACAGCACTTAGTCCGGGTACCGTGAGAGCACTTGGTGCCTAGGTGTAATTATATAATTACCAGACTGTAAGTGTTGTGAAGGATCAGATTAAACCGAATATATATATTTATTTATGGATATATATTTAATAGTATTTGTATATCGTTTGATATCCCTTGTATATTCCTTGTACATATACACTGAATATCCCTTTAGTCTACTAACAGCCCATAATAGTTTCATTCTCTCATTGGACAAGAACTTGGCGCCAGCAGCCAAGCCCCTTGGTTAAAGTTCAATCGTGCCGACGAACATGTCGTTACTAGCCCGGTTCCGCGTAGGAATACGTCTGGCGAAATACGAATGGTACTATTTGTTCACAGCGCATATATATACGGCGCAAGTAAAGTAGAACTTTCTTTTTAGTCCCTTAGCCCTTAGTTCTTTACCCTCCAACCTAGTGGCAAGACGTTAAGCCTCACCCACGATACACGTGTGGTGCAGTATGGTCAACTTGGCCTCAGAATGGCATTGAGACATCGTGTGGATTAATAGTTGAATTGTCATAGTTTGGCACTATACCGTCGAGTGGGACGTATTTCTATTAAGTTAATAATAGTCTATTATGTATGGTGCATCGTTCGGTTAGAGTTATAAAGTGAGCAGTAACCCCATCGTTTCCTCGCGTTATCTAGAGTCTTAACCAGGCTGGGCAGACCACGTGTGGTGCTTTCATCCGAGGAGTTCTGGGCTAGGACGAGTGGACCTGCACATTGGATTACCTTACCCGGACGACGGCGAGCCCTACACGGCTTGGATTATCTACTTGCTTTGATTTATGCCATGGATAACAGCCAACACTGGTGAGTGTTGGAACTACCCCCCGAGAGGAGTCCAGGTGAGACGGCGCTCTACCCCGAGTGAGGTCGCCTCACGTCTCTTCGTTGTGGACCGGCAGCTACC
Source organism: Notolepis coatsorum (assembly GCF_963971535.1). Taxonomy (NCBI): domain Eukaryota; kingdom Metazoa; phylum Chordata; class Actinopteri; order Aulopiformes; family Paralepididae; genus Notolepis; species Notolepis coatsorum. Next base: position 12,253,032 of record NC_140170.1, on the reverse strand, counting down.
GTCTACAAGAGGGCCCAACTGTATTCATCTGTGGACCAAGGTTCTGTGGGCACCGTGTTCAGCACTCTGAATTCTCCCAAGAAATCGTTGGCCAGATGGGATATCGCCGGCGGCTCTCCTAACCCCCCCCCCCCCCCCTACTGACTTACAACCAGCAGGACCCCCCTTTAGTATATCCAGCTATAATCATTAAGTACCATCGCTATAGTTCCCTAAAGAACCAGGTTGTATACTTGCTTCCTGCGTAACCAGAGATTGGACATTCAATGTTGATTTGCCTACGAATACTCATTTGCCTTACAAGTGCATTCAAATCATAAATGTCATTAAGTGAACGTTGTATATACCCTTTGCTATATATTAAATATTCGACTTATACATTTGTGTGGACTTGGTTTCATGGTGGGAAAGTGTTCATCATATCTATATCATGTACTGTGTGGCCAGTAGTTAAAGTACATAAAGCGGTAGTGGTTTAATGATACCATACTTATCAATACAGTCAGGGAATTGTACCCCTCAGTTACAATTGGTCCTTCGAGCCGGAGGGTAACTAGTGTAATATTAATATAGTGTTATTAATATTGAAATGGCCTATGATGAACACTCCACGAAACGGTCCTCCTAACGTAGAACGCCTGCGGCGCAGACGACAGACACCTCAGTACTTAGAGGATTACGCTGTCAGTCAACTACCTAGCCTTCGACAAACGGTAAACGCGGTAAAAGTAGAAAGTAAAATTATGTCTGACCTTAACGACCAGGTTACCCCGACCACAGAGGCCCTAGTGGGTTCTAATGTAACTGACCAAGCTCACGGTGGGTACCAGGAGGGAGCTGACATGCCTTTACCCCCCGCCAATACCGAAGAAGTAGTCCCCGACCAGCCCCGGGAGGAAGACAACCCTACAGAGAGAGAACTCTGCACGGAACAAGATGAGGAGAGCGCCGAGGAGATAGAGCTCCAGGACTCCCCAACGAGTACAGCCAGGAGCGGCTCACCTCTACAACCGTCTTCCCCCAGCGAAGCGGAGAGGATGCTATCACAGGCGTTCCTCGTCAGCCTGACAGCCTCTACCGAATGCGATCGACTCCAGGGTGAACGCGATCGACTTCAGGGTGAACGCGATCGACTCCAGACACAGCAACGGAGCGAAGAAGAGCGCATACGCCTGGAGATGAGACGCCTTCAGACGGAAGAGAATATGGCAAGAGACCGAGCAGACACCCAGCGTGCCGCTGCCGGTGCCCAAAGAGAAACAGAGCGCGACCTCGCTCTCATCCAGCGCAAAACCGAGCGCGACAGACTACAGGGCGAGCGCGACAGACTACAGGGCGAGCGCGACAGACTACAAGCGCAGCTAATGGAGCAGCTGATCACCAAGGCAACACCCTCTCCCTCCGCCAGGGGTTCAAGGAACTCGTCGAGACAACAGTCAAGGGCAGCATCCCCTAACCGAGCAAGCGACCCTGAACTTGACCAACAGACCAAGCCTATACCCCCCGCAGACCCCCTTCCCCGACCGGTCCAAGCGAGACCCAGCTACAAGGAAGGAGCGGCATACACTGCGGAGAAGCTAAATAAACGACTACAGGATCTAGAGGACCTGATAGAAGAAGAAGAGGGAGAGGAGGAGAACCAAGCCCGACGACAGCACAGTACTCCACCGGACCAGGAGGTCCAGTACAGCCCAGGCTATACCCACGCGGCGCTGCGCTACAGACCCCCGACTCTATTCACGGGTGAGCATGACGCACGACCAGCCCCGAGGAATAGCACCTGGACCAGCGGGCCATGGTACCCTGCCGGTACCAGCCCACAGAGAGGCGCAAGAGGAGACTCGCCTAGGAGGCCTCTCCCCCAACGCTCGCCGATGTATCAGCCATCCACGGCGTCATACATTGGCACACCGACGTTTCCAGACTTCACCTATGAGAATCGAGCACAGTACACGGAGCTCCGGATGTGCTTAGAGACAATGATGGTGGATGTCGCTGATGAACGCCACAAGTATGCAATATTACTGAAGCACCTGAAAGTACCCCGAGCGCACAATATAGCGCTAGCCTATGCCACCTCTACGACCCCATACACCGCGGCTCTAGCAGCGCTGGACCAGAGATATGGACGTATATGGGATTACGTAATCCAAGAGATGAGGCATATTGACCGCCTACCCCCAGCAACAGACAATCGCTCATTAGACGACCTGTCTATAAAAGTGCAGTCCCTGGTAGGGATGCTGGGAGCGCAACGAGAAAAGGGTATGCACGAGCTATACGCCAACTCTAACGTCGAGAGGATTTTAGAGAAGCTGCCACCCGCCAGACAAGAGCGCTTCAGGCGGCAGAGAGACCACCGTGATCCTAACGGTCCCGAACCATCCCTCCTCGATCTAGCCGACTTCCTGGCGAGAGAAGTCAGCAGCCTACGACTGGATACGTTCGTGCGGAGCACACCAAGCTCCAGAGAGGGACCCAGGAGAATAAACGATGGAAGAAGATCGGTGACTGTCATGCACCAATCAGAATCAGTACCGAGCAGTAAGAACCACAGTACCCCCTCGAGAAAAGAGAAGTGGAAGATGGTGTGCCCGTACTGCGAGAAGGAACACTGGCTGTCACAATGTGACCTGTTCACAAAGATGAATGCAGAAGAAGTGAGTCAATGGATAAAGTCCAACAGGCGCTGTTACCGATGTGCGCGCAGTCACATGGCAGCCGAGTGCCGCCTAAAGAAGAGGTGCAGTCGGTGTGACGGAGCCCACCTAGATGTCCTACACGACAGTAACAGAAGAAAGCCTGCACCTGCACCATCGAGCAGCACAAAGGCAAGTGTCATGTACATTGACCCCGCCAGCAGCAGCGGCGCCCAAGTGCTCTTAAAGGTAGTCCGTGTAACATTGAGCTACCAAGATAAAGTCATGGACACTTACGCCGTCCTTGATGACGGGTCAGAGAAGACCCTTCTGCTCGCGTCCGCTGCGGCCCAGCTGGGACTGCGGGGGAGCGGGAACCAAATGACGATTCGGACAATAAGAAGAGATTTAAAGACGATAAAAGGCGAGAATGTCTCCTTCACTATCGCAGCAAGCGGGCAGCCAGAGCGACGGTATAGGATTACAAATGCTTTCACCAGCCAAGAAATAGGACTATCACAGTACACCTACCCCATCGCCAAACTGATGGATAAATATGTGCACCTGCGTCAACTACCTATCCCGCTCATAGACGGCGCCACCCCGACCCTGCCGATAGGCTCCGACCATGCAGACCTCATAGTCCCGATAGACCGGGTCCATACAGGACCCAGAGGCTGTCCTGCAGCAGTCGAGACCCGCCTAGGATGGACATTACAAGGCCCCCTCGCTAAATCTCTTAACCGAACAGCAGCCACTAGCTGCCTCCACTCCAGAGTGACAGAAGAAGACACCACTCTCCTGCAGCATGTCGAGAGGCTATGGACACTAGAGACAATGCCCTTTAAGAACGAAAAGAAAGACATTCGTTCTAAAGAAGACATTTACGCCATAAACCTCCTCGAGCAAGGGACAAAGAGAGTCACAGTCGGCGGAGTGATGAGATACGCAACTCCACTCCTGAGGCGAGAGGGAATGCCCACCTTTCACGCCACGAAAGAAGCTACGGAGCGGTATCTATTGAACACAGAGCGGCGCCTAGCCAAAGACCCCGCTCAAGAGAGTGTGTACCGCGCTGAGATTGAGAAGCTAATCACAGCGGGACACGTGACAAAGATTGACATTAAAGAGGCCGATCAGACGACCAAATCATGGTACGTGCCGCACCACAAGGTCCACCACAACGGCAAGGATCGCATTGTGTTTAACTGCAGCTACCAGATCGGATCCCAAAATCTGAATAAAGAGCTCTTGCCCGGCCCCACACTCGGCCCCTCTCTACTAGGCGTGCTACTACGCTTCCGCCAGGACAAGGTGGCTATCAGCGGGGATATCAAAGGGATGTTCCTGCAGGTGAGACTAGTGGAGGAGGACAAGCCCCTGCTGCGGTTCCTATGGAGAGAGAGGATCGGAGATGAGCACCCCGCCATCTATCAATGGGAAGTCCTCCCTTTCGGAACTACATGCAGCCCGTGCTGTGCTACATTTGCACTACAGAAACACGTCGCAGAGGACCCAGCAGCAGATGAAGAGGTCCGACACAGTGAAGAACAGTTTCTACGTGGACAACTGTTTACAAAGCGTTTCGACTCAAGAAGAAGCCGAGGCTCTCCTACTCAAGCTACGCGCCTCTCTGATCAAAGGCGGCTTTGATCTCAGGCAGTGGGCCAGCAGCGACCCGCACGTATTGCGCAGCCTCTCCCCCGCGGACAAGGCTGCCAGCAGCGAGACCTGGATGGCGACAATCCCAGGAGAAGCCCAAGAAATGACACTAGGACTAGTCTGGCGCTTCAAAACAGACTCGCTCCACTATAGACACAAACCCCTGACCACGGAGCAGGGAAGGTCGACGGCGATACCGACCACCAGACGGAGTGTGTACAGAACACTCGCCAGACAATATGACCCGTTGGGATGTATTCTACCTTACACCACCAGGGCAAAGATGATTGTACGAGCACTATGGGACAAGGACCAGGGCTGGGACGACCCAATACCCGCACCCCTTGCCTCCACATGGAGAGAGTGGGAGACGGAACTCCGCTCACTCCCAGGCGTCAATATACGCCGCAGCTACTTCCCACCCACAGTGAGGCCAGAGACATGCAAGATGGATCTACACGTCTTCAGCGACGCCTCCGAAGTAGCCTATGGATCAGTGGCCTACTTGCGTGCCCAAGAGAAGGGAGGAGAGATACACACCGCCTTCATCCTGGCTCGCTCAAGAATAGCCCCACGAAAGCAACAATCTATCCCGCGTCTAGAGCTCTGCGCAGCCCTAGCAGGAGCGCATCTAGCCACGTTAATCCAACGTGAACTCACCATTCCGGTGCACAGAACAATCTTGTGGTCAGATTCCACGACAGTACTCACATGGATCAAGTCTGATTCATGCAGATACAAGGTCTTCGTGGGAGTCAGAGTCACAGAGATTCAAGAGTTAACAGAAGCAGCGAGCTGGCGGTATGTGGACACCAAACACAACCCAGCTGACGTCATCACCCGGGGAATGTCCCTAGATGACCTCACCCGTCACAACATCTACAGTGACGGACCAGAGTTCCTCAAGCTCCCGGAAGGAGAGTGGCCTACGCCCACCCCACGGGAGGCGAGTAAAGAGGAGGCTGAGAACAAGAAACCTATGTTCTGTGGACTGAGCACAGTCGCCTCCACAGACCCCAACATAGATGATTGCCTCACCCTACAGAGTGCGCAACTAAAGACATTTCTGTGGCACCACCCAGAGATTCAGCCCACTGCCGACATTTCAGCAGCTGACTACGAAGAAGCAGAACTTCTTCTACTGCAACGAGCCCAGAGAGACTCGTTCCCCGACGAGCTAGACTGTCTACAGGGAGGAAAGCCCGTCCCATCAGACAGCAGATTGCTCCACCTGGCACCCGAGAGCGACGCCCATAATCTCATCAGTGGGTGGTCGTCTGCGGAGGGCCCCCAATCTACCGGATGACGTTAAGTACCCGATAGTCTTGAACAGCCGACACAAGGTCACAGAGCTGATCATGAAGAAATACGACGAGGATGTACACCACGCAGGAGCAGAGAGAGTCTTCGCGGAGATCAGACGTCGCTATTGGATACTTCAAGGAAGAGAAGCAGTGCGACGCTTCCAGCGAACCTGTCTAGACTGCCGAAAGTGGCGCGCGCAGCCCAGCATACCCCGGATGGCTGACCTACCTCCCTGTCGCCTCCGACTCGGCGACAAGCCATTCCACTCCACAGGCATGGACTGTTTTGGCCCGTTGTATATAAAGAAAGGAAGAGGAACCGAGAAGCGGTGGGGTATTGTATTCAAATGCATGACCACCAGAGCGATACATATCGAACTCCTTCCAACCATGAGCACAGACTCATTCCTTATGGCCTTCCGAAGATTCACATCACGGAAAGGAAAACCGTCTACATTGTTGTCTGATCACGGGGACAAACTTCAAAGGCGGAGAAAGAGAGCTGAGAGAGAGCTTCCAAGCTATGGGCCCAGAACTTAAGACCCACCTCGCTCCATCCCAGATTGACTTCCAGTTTAATCCCCCGAACGCACCCCACTTCGGGGGAACCTGGGAACGAGAAGTACGTTCTATAAAGACAGCCCTGTACGCCGTGCTTGGGGCCCAGACTGTAGCGGAAGAAGTCCTAATGACAGTCCTCACGGAGATCGAGGGAGTATTGAACTCCAAGCCCCTCGGCTACGTCTCCAGTGATATAGCAGATGTCGACCCAGTCACCCCCAACACACTCTTGATGGGGCGGCTGGACCCCGCGCTACCCCAGACAATGTACAGGCCTGAAGAAGCGAACGGCCGAAGAATGTGGAGGTACAGTCAAGTACTAGCTGACAAGTTTTGGAACAGCTTTCTACTCCACTACCTACCGTCTCTACAGACCCGCCAGAAGTGGGTAAAAGAGAGAGACAATTTGACAGAAGGAACAGTCGTCATGATTATCGACCAGTCACTACCCAGAGCTATGTGGCCGGCTGGCCGCGTAAGCAAAGTGATCACCGGTGCCGATGGCAAGGTCCGAGCAGCTGAGGTGCTCGTCCAAGGGCGAACTTACACACGACCCGTGGCGAGGCTAATAGAACTGCCCAGACTCCCAGACACTATCGATGACGACCATGACCCCACGACTTTGTGAGTTGACTGACCCTTACAGCGGACCTTGAGTGGTAGACAGTGCGGTTAATCTGTCTCTGCTTAGCTAATTAGGTGGGACTAATTAGGGGGCGGCTGTTGTGAAGGATCAGATTAAACCGAATATATATATTTATTTATGGATATATATTTAATAGTATTTGTATATCGTTTGATATCCCTTGTATATTCCTTGTACATATACACTGAATATCCCTTTAGTCTACTAACAGCCCATAATAGTTTCATTCTCTCATTGGACAAGAACTTGGCGCCAGCAGCCAAGCCCCTTGGTTCAAGTTCAATCGTGCCGACGAACATGTCGTTACTAGCCCGGTTCCGCGTAGGAATACGTCTGGCGAAATACGAATGGTACTATTTGTTCACAGCGCATATATATACGGCGCAAGTAAAGTAGAACTTTCTTTTTAGTCCCTTAGCCCTTAGTTCTTTACCCTCCAACCTAGTGGCAAGACGTTAAGCCTCACCCACGATACACGTGTGGTGCAGTATGGTCAACTTGGCCTCAGAATGGCATTGAGACATCGTGTGGATTAATAGTTGAATTGTCATAGTTTGGCACTATACCGTCGAGTGGGACGTATTTCTATTAAGTTAATAATAGTCTATTATGTATGGTGCATCGTTCGGTTAGAGTTATAAAGTGAGCAGTACCCCCATCGTTTCCTCGCGTTATCTAGAGTCTTAACCAGGCTGGGCAGACCACGTGTGGTGCTTTCATCCGAGGAGTTCTGGGCTAGGACGAGTGGACCTGCACATTGGATTACCTTACCCGGACGACGGCGAGCCCTACACGGCTTGGATTATCTACTTGCTTTGGGTGCTTTGATTTATGCCATGGATAACAGCCAACACTGGTGAGTGTTGGAACTACCCCCCGAGAGGAGTCCAGGTGAGACGGCGCTCTACCCCGAGTGAGGTCGCCTCACGTCTCTTCGTTGTGGACCGGCAGCTACCGTCTACAAGAGGGCCCAACTGTATTCATCTGTGGACCAAGGTTCTGTGGGCACCGTGTTCAGCACTCTGAATTCTCCCAAGAAATCGTTGGCCAGATGGGATATCGCCGGCGGCTCTCCTAACCCCCCCCCCCCCTACTGACTTACAACCAGCAGGACCCCCCTTTAGTATATCCAGCTATAATCATTAAGTACCATCGCTATAGTTCCCTAAAGAACCAGGTTGTATACTTGCTTCCTGCGTAACCAGAGATTGGACATTCAATGTTGATTTGCCTACGAATACTCATTTGCCTTACAAGTGCATTCAAATCATAAATGTCATTAAGTGAACGTTGTATATACCCTTTGCTATATATTAAATATTCGACTTATACATTTGTGTGGACTTGGTTTCATGGTGGGAAAGTGTTCATCATATCTATATCATGTACTGTGTGGCCAGTAGTTAAAGTACAAAGTTTAATGATACCATACTTATCAATACAGTCAGGGAATTGTACCCCTCAGTTACAGTAAGCATTGTGTGATGATACCCATGGTGCAATAATCACCAGACGTAGCAATGTTGTAACTAGGCCCCTGATATAATAACACTCAGACTGAACGGGAGCACGGTGTGTGTGTCTTTTATTGAGTCTAATTCTAACCCTTTGATGCGGATAATATATCCATTATTAACCCCTTCCTATTCAACCTTCCCTTTTCCATTGTAAGGTTTCTGGTGTTAATGAGGGAGGGTACTGCTTGCGGGGGGAACCAAGTTATTTATTTACCATTCGGTCATTAGGTGTGGGGGGGTGCTAGGGGACAATTGGGGAGAGTGAGGGCGTGTTGGGGAGTACTGCTGACTGCCCAAGAGAGAGGGAGGAAGACCGGAGTACCGGACTAGGTTTGTAAATCCTGGGCCTCATACACCCCACTGCCAGCCTCCAGTTGATGCTCCTGACCCCAAAGCCGGAGGTGCAGCTAGCCCGAGTTCTACTGTGTCTCGCTACCTAGTGACCGTGCACCCCAGTTCCCACGAAGCAGGGATAATCCACCCTGCTACATACCAATAACCATAAGAGTTCCCTATGCATACTGTTTATGTTTGTTGTAGGACTAGTCTGGCAGCTCTGTTCTGGGTAATTTGTAGTTTCCTCTGTGCACTGTCAGATGCAGAGGACCAAACAGGTGAGCAGTAGTCCAGGTGGCTTAAAACTAATGACTTAACGACCTGTCCTAGAATATGTGCTGGAACATAAGGAAGGCATTTTCTTGCCATATAAATGCCATTACCCATTTTCTTAGCCACTGTGTCAATGTGCTCTACCCATGTCAGTTGACTATCTATTATGACTCCCAGTAATGTAACCGTATCAACCACACAGATTGATTGAATGAACATTTTATCAACAGATTGCAGAATGGGTACAATACAGTACGGCTCAATACACACAATTGTTAAGGGGATGCAGACCTGAGAAAGACTTTCGTCTTTTTTACACCAGGGTCCCCCATTTTCAATTCATAATGAATTGTAAGTAAGGGTGCAACTGGCACCGTGCAATCCATTCTTTGTGGATCTATCCCTGAGACAGTTGTCTTTATGCAAGACATTAATCAGTATTTTCTTTTCTTATCTTTTAAACTATGTTTTATGTGTAATTTATTCTATGTATTGTCTTTTATATGGACCCTGAGTCCGTAATAAAATGTAGATTGATTGACATCCATGAGGTGTTTAGGAATGATAGAAATTAAGAACAAAATGACTTTAAAGAATGTAAATGAAGTGGTAAAATGATCACCTCTGGCGAGCTCGTCTGTGTCCAGCAGACCATCCTCGTTGCCGCGGGTGATGGGAAGCGTGTGGACGTCTGGACAATCCATTAGGGGGTTCTCTTCTAGACGTCGACACAAAGATGCACAAAACAAATTCACACACGGAGTGGATTATTTGCCAAAAAACTAAAGGCTAAATTACAGCAGGTTAAGAGAAAAAGATACCTTCATGTCATAGTTCATAATGCACCGACAATAGCCTACATCTGCCAAACTTATTTTTGTCAAAGTGCTTGAATCTTCCAAGAGATTGTAACGCAAGCTTCGTAACAAAGACCTGTGTCAAGCTAGCGACAACAATATGACTTTCTATCAGAATCTTTCAAAATAAAAGCTGCAACATAATGCATCTTTTCAGCTTTTTATACCATCGCTTGTAAAAGGTGTAAGACATTTTAAAACATAGCCTACGAGGAACTATCCAGTGTCATGATAAAATAAGTGATGGTAAAGGAGTGTAGGTGCAGGATATAGTCTGAATCAGGCCGGGGTCCTGTTTTTAACCGTGGCTGGTGTAACGATGTGACAGTGATCCTACAACACTGTTCTCCTGACCTGGACACCTTCTTCATGAATTGTAAACCCTGTGAGTTTACATTTTTTATTTCAGAATTATATTATATTGTGCTTCTATCTTAACTTGGTTCATAATTCATTTTATTTTACTCCACCATTTTATTTTATTATCCGTCCGTTATTGTCAATGTCTGTCCGTTAGTGTCACACAGAAAACGACCAAAGCAAATTCATTGTATGTGAAAACTACTTGACAATAAACATTCTGATGGTTGCTGGCTTGGTAGTGGCGTCTTGTTGCTTGAGGCACAGCAACTAACAGAGAGACTGGTGCTGGAGGGGCCTCAGTCTGTAACTAACTGAGAGACTAGTGCTGGAGGGGCCTCAGTCTGTAACTAACAGAGAGACTGGTGCTGGAGGGGCCTCAGTCTGTAACTAACAGAGAGACTGGTGCAGGAGGGCCCTCAGTCTGTAACTAACTGAGACTAGTGCTGGAGGGGCCTCAGTCTGTAACTAACAGAGAGACTGGTGCTGGAGGGGCCTTAGTCTGTAACTAACTGAGAGACTGGTGCTGGAGGGTCCTCAGTCTGTAACTAACTGAGAGACTGGTGCTGGAGGGGCCTCAGTCTGTAACTAACTGAGAGACTGGTGCTGGAGGGGCCTCAGTCTGTAACTAACTGAGAGACTGGTGCTGGAGGGGCCTCAGTCTGTAACTAACAGAGAGACTGGTGCTGGAGGGGCCTCAGTCTGTAACTAACTGAGAGACTGGTGCTGGAGGGGCCTCAGTCTGTAACTAACTGAGAGACTGGTGCTGGAGGGGCCTCAGTCTGTAACTAACTGAGAGACTGGTGCTGGAGGGGCCTCAGTCTGTAACTAACTGAGAGACTGGTGCTGGAGGGGCCTCAGTCTGTAACTAACTGAGAGACTGGTGCTGGAGGGGCCTCAGTCTGTAACTAACTGAGAGACTGGTGCTGGAGGGGCCTCAGTCTGTAACTAACAGAGAGACTGGTGCTGGAGGGGCCTCAGTCTGTAACTAACTGAGAGACTGGTGCTGGAGGGGCCTCAGTCTGTAACTAACTGAGAGACTGGTGCTGGAGGGGCCTCAGTCTGTAACTAACAGAGAGACTGGTGCTGGAGGGGCCTCAGTCTGTAACTAACTGAGAGACTGGTGCTGGAGGGGCCTCAGTCTGTAACTAACAGAGAGACTGGTGCTGGAGGGGCCTCAGTCTGTAACTAACTGAGAGACTGGTGCTGGAGGGCCCTCAGTCTGTAACTAACAGAGACTGGTGCTGGAGGGGCCTCAGTCTGTAACTAACAGAGACTGGTACTGGAGGGGCCTCAGTCTGTAACTAACTGAGAGACTGGTGCTGGAGAAGTGGACAGGGACAGAGGTGAGACAGAGGTGAGGTGAGACAGAGGTGAGGTGAGACAAAGGTGGACAGAGGTGAGGTGAGACAGAGGTGGACAGGGTGAGACAGAGGTGAGGTGAGACAGAGGTGAGACAGAGGTGAGACAGAGGTGAGACAAAGGTGGACAGAGGTGAGGCAGGGGTGAGACAGAGGTGAGACAGAGGTGAGGTGAGACAGAGGTGAGACAGAGGTGAGACAGAGGTGAGACAGAGGTGAGACAGAGGTGAGACAGAGGTGAGACAGAGGTGAGACAGGGGTGAGACAGGGGTGAGACAGGTGAGGTGAGACAGAGGTGAGGCAGGGGTGAGACAGAGGTGAGACAGAGGTGAGACAGGGGTGAGGCAGGGGTGAGACAGAGGTGAGACAGAGGTGAGACAGAGGTGAGACAGGGTGAGACAGGGTGAGACAGGGGTGAGGTGAGACAGAGGTGAGACAGAGGTGAGACAGGGTGAGACAGGGTGAGACAGAGGTGAGACAGAGGTGAGACAGGGTGAGACAGGGTGAGGTGAGACAGAGGTGAGACAGGGTGAGACAGAGGTGAGACAGGGTGAGGTGAGACAGGGTGAGAGGGTGAGGTGAGACAGGGTTAGGTGAGACAGGGTGAAAACCTTTAAATTCCTTGGACCCCCCACCTGGGCTCACGACACCCAACAGAACAATCCCAGCAGCAACTGTACTTCCTAAGAAGGCTGAGAATATTTGGCATGCCACCCAAAATTCTCAGCAACTTCTATAGAAGTACGGATGAGAGTGTCCTTACCAGCTCAATCACAGTCTGGTGTGGAAACTGCACTGCCAAGGACAGGAAGGCACTCCAGCGAGTGATTAAAACTGCTCAGTACATCTCTGGAGCAGCCTTCCCCTCACTTCAAGACATTACTCTACCAGGGTCACCAGGAGAGCCCATGACATCATTAAGGACAGCACACACCCCCAGCACAGACTCTTCAACTTCCTGCCATCAGGCAGGCGCTACAGGAGTCTGAAATCCAGGACTACGAGACTGACAAACAGTTTCTACAGGCCTTTCCATCAGGCTTGTGAACAGCTCCCTCAGCTAGCTAAATGTCTGGATGTAACAGTACTAGGGCTGTCTTAAATACTTCGAAGCTTCGTTCGATGGCACAAGCTTCGAACATTAAAAAAAAAATCGAAGTTTAAAAAAAAGAAAATCGATTTGTGTGTGTGTGTGTGTGTGTGTGTGTGTGTGTGTGTGTGTGAACTACCCATCCCAGTTAGGACAGCCGAATCCCGTCCAATCTTTCGCTGTCGACTAAAGACTCACTTCTTCAACCATTATCTGAAATGATAAAAAAAAATTAAATAAAAAAAATCTAACCGTGACTAACCTTACTGTCATGTACTTGTCCTAATAAACTAACCTACACTGTAACACGCAACACTTTGATGAACATTGTTACTCATCTGATAGAGTTGTACCCTTCTTGCTGTCTTGTCGTACAGAACTTGTAAGTCGCTTTGGATAAAAGCGTCAGCTAAATGACTAAATGTAAGTGTGTGTGTGTGTGTGTGTGTGTGTGTGTAGGTGTGTGTGTGTGTGTGTGTGCGCGCGCCTTGTAGAATTCCACACATAAGAAAGAAAGATACTGGGATGAATAAACAAAATAGGAAATAAAATGTAGAAATGCATGCAATACATAAATAAATATGAATCTCCATATATGAAATATAACATTTAGATAAGGTGCTACTGAGATGTTTTGGTGAGTTCTTTGTTTTTTGTGGAAGTTGCCCTTCTTAAAAATGCATGAACATTCACTGATAATTGGTCTGTAGTGGAGTCTACAAGGTCTACATTGCCGGACCATGTAGAATCCGGACCTTGTAGACTGACATAATTCTGTGCATAGTTTAGTCTACACAGGCCATATTTCAAATAATCAAAATCTTACTTCATTCATCTTAAACATTCTTGATTTGGGGGATTGGTAGTTCCCATGAAATCTGAAGTTGTTCAAACGACAACAGCGATCCACCTTGAATTAAATCACACAGCCGAGTGAAACCTTGTTGGATGCGTCACAGTCACGAAAGGGGCTACTTAATTAATTAATCCAACCCACTTTATTTATAGAGCACATTTAAAAACAACAAAGTTTACGAAAGTGCTGTACAAGTCCCACAACATAAGATAAAAAAAATAAAAAATAAGAAAATAAATATTGAACATTTTTTTTTTTTTTCGAAGCTTCGAATTAAAATCGAAGCTCGGCCCCGAAGCTTCGATTGCCAAAAAAAGCTTCGAAGGTCAGCCCTAAACAGTACTGTTTATCTGTATGTCATGTATGTCATAAATGTTATGATGAATTCAAGTTTCAAGTTTCTTTAATAGTTGTCATACAGAAGTACAGAATACTTTTATACAAAATGCTTCTTACTGTTACGCTCCAGAGACTGTGCAAGACAAGATAAGTATGAAATAAAATAACAGTATAGCATGTAAATTAGAAGTAAAAAAATGAGGCCACAGTGTTCAGTATAGACATATGTACAATGTTCGATGCAGAATAGACGTAACTGAGTTACCATATAATATACAATACTATGCAGTGTACTAATATACAATACTATATAGTGCAAGGCAGAAATGGGATGAGGTGCAATTTAGGTACAATTTACAGTAGGTGTACGAGTTGTAGTGCAAATCCTTTATCAATAAATATAACGTGTGTTTGTGTGATCTAAAGTGTGGAGAGTGGGTGCTGCATTGTGTTGTTTGTTTAAGTGAGTGTGTGCGTGTGGGTGTGTGTGCTGTGTGCATTTGATGGAATGGGCAAACAAGACGAAAGTCTTTCTCTGGTCTGCATCCCCTTAACAATTGTGTGTATTGAGCTGTACTGTACCCATTCTGCAATCTGTTAATGCAGTTTTCAATCAATCAATCAAACTGTCAGGTCAGAGTGTCTGCCTGGCACAAAATAAAGAGGGGGGGGGGGCTAGCATTCACAAGCCTGATGGCCTGTGGGTAGAAACTGTTTGTGAATATAGATAAGTAAGGGATAATGTATAGCTACGAGGTCATTGTCGCAAAATAATTGACCGACACGGAGTTTAGAATACCGAGGCGCCTCGCTGAGGTGTTCTAAACGTCAGTGAAGGTCAATTATTTTGCGACAATGACCGAGTAATGCAACGCACTGCTCGCTGGCCTCCCGGCCACTGCCACTAAGCCTCTTCAACTCATTCAGAACGCAGCGGCCCGCGGCCCGCCTGATCTCAAACCTACCGAAGTCGGCCCATGTCACCCCACTTCTTAGGGACCTGCACTGGCTCCCCATTGCTGCACGAATCCGCTTCAAGGCCCTCGACCTAGCATACCGTGCGGCAAAGGGAACCGTTCCCGCCTACCTCCGGTCAATGGTCTCCAACCATACACCCTCAAGACCCCTACGCTCTGCATCTTCTGGCCGCCTCAGACCTACTCCTATCCAAGCTCCGGGAGGGTCATCAAAGAGAAGTCGCCTATTCTTAGTACTTGCCCCACAATGGTGGAATGAACTACCCACCCCAGTTAGGACAGCCCAAACACCTCCAATCTTTCGCTGTCGACTAAAGACGCACTTCTTCAACCATTATCTGAATTAAAAAATAAATAAATAAAAGAAAATCTAACCCTAACTAACTGTACTGTCATGCACTTGTCCTAATAAACTAACCTACACTGTAGCACTCAACACTTTGATGAACATTGTTGCTCAGCTGATAGAGTTGTGCCCTTCCTGATGGCTGGTCGTACAGAACATGTAAGTCGCTTTGGATAAAAGCGTTCAGCTAAATGACTAAATGTAAATGTAAATGAAGAGTTCTCTTGCCTCCAAAGGGGAGAGTTTGTGAAGGGGAACAGTCACACTTACAGGCTCAGTCCGATACTGGAAGATGGTGTGTTGAGGGTCGGAGGCCGACTTAGTAAGGCTGCTATGCCCGAAGAGTCTAAACATCCAGCCATAATAGCTAAAGATCTCCACATCTCAGACCTCATCCTACGCCAGATACAGGGGGCGAAATTAAAGCCCGCCGCCCGCCAGGGGCGGTCAGTTTTTACCTTTGGCGCTTGCCACTGAGAGCCCTGCCCGCCGTGTGGCGTGTAGACGTGTAGTTCATAACGATACTCTTATTTTGAAAATCTGTGCGGGTCTCATTTCCGGCCCAAGCGCAGCTAGAGTCATAATATCGATGGCTCCGGCAGTTAGCAGCATTCGGTTCGTATGATATTCTTATTTTGGAAAAAAAACGTGGCAACGAGTCATATCCGCCCAGCCGGCCCAGCCCTGCAGCGGGATACTATTGGCTTCTGCTCGTATCAACACAGAGCGGCCCGCAGCTCTAGTGCCACTGCTAACGTTAAGCTCTCAGAATGATAGCAGCTCGCCTGCAGCATCTAGTGCTAACGTTAAGCTCTCAGAATGGTAGCAGCTTGCCCGCAGCATCTAGTGCTAACGTTAAGCTCTCAGAATGATAGCAGCTCGCCCGCAGCATCTAGTGCTAACGCTAAGCTCTCAGAATGATAGCAGCTCGCCCGCAGCTCTAGTGCTAACGTTAAGCTCTCAGAATGATAGCAGCTCGCCCGCAGCTCTAGTGCTAACGTTAAGCTCTCAGAATGATAGCAGCTCGCCCGCAGCATCTAGTGCTAACGTTAAGCTCTCAGAATGATAGCAGCTCGCCCGCAGCATCTAGTGCTAACGTTAAGCTCTCAGAATGATAGCAGCTCGCCCGCAGCTCTAGTGATAACGTTAAGCTCTCAGAATGATAGCAGCTCGCCCGCAGCTCTAGTGCTAACGTTAAGCTCTCAGAATGGTAGCAGTCTGCTCTAGTCTAGATCGGACCTACATGAGCTACCGTTACTGTTTAAACAATGACCCAGTCAACTATTCACTTTTAGTTTAATACATGACGAGGCATTGTCTAACGGTATCTAGCTGGCTAGCTACTGTCGATATCAACATGACTCGAGTGCATAATACCTCCGTTCCCTCGTTAGCTAGCTGTTAGCTAGCTCACGTTAGATCTATCCCAGTAAACTAAATTGTCTTAACGTTATCTAGCGGGCTAGCAGTAGCTACAGATAGCTCCTGATATCAATGTCTTATAACAGGGGTGTCAAACTCATTTTCACAGAGGGCCACATCAGCATTATGGTTGCCCTCAAAGGGCCAAAGATTGTATAAATGTTAATGTAATGTAAAATAAATGTAGCTACTCATTTACATATTGTTAAACATGTTGTTTCTGTATTTATTACTTATTCAAGTTATACATATTGCATATGCATTGCATAAATGTAAAAATATATGTTAGCTTATGTTATTTTAACAAATAATTTTAGTTTATCAGAACCCCATATTACTCCATCAATCAATGATCAAACCATTCAAGTAAATAACAAAGAAGAATATCATCAAATACAAGCTATGACATTAAGTTTGTTCAAAACCTTTTTGTCACAGTCAAGAGGGGCAGAACTAACAACTGTGAGCTGCAAAGAACACGTGGGACAGATGTAGCAGATGTTACAAAAACAAATGGCTGCACACAACCTTGCAGAGGCCATACATCCAACTAATAGAAGATTAATTATTAACTTTAATTAACAGATTGCAGAATGGGTACAGTACAGTACAGCTCAATACACACAATTGTTAAGGGGATGCAGACCAGAGAAAGACTTTCGACTTGTTTACATCAGGGTCCCCCATTTTCAATTCGTAATGAAATTGCTATTATGTGTCTGCATGAACACACAACTGTAACTGTACTCAAAAATAACAAAATAAGGGTTGTCTCAGTTCACAACTATATTGGTAAAGTTTTGGGTGGGACTTGTTTGCGTCCCTACAGTTTCTTATTCAATTGAGCGAGATGCTCGGTTATGTCACACAGCCAGTTTGCATCTGACAGTTCAGACAATATTTCTTCAACCCTTTGTTACCTATTCCGCCTGGATCTTTTTTGTATTTTGGGCTGTAAAATTGTCAAAGAATGTCTGAGGAGTAAGTGCTTTTGGCTTTTTTCCTTTGTTACTTCATCAATACCTCAGATGTTCAACATACATGTATGTGTAAGAATGTGTAATAACTAAGGCTGTCAAAGTCAAAGCTTTATTAACGCATTAACCCACAATTATTTTAACACTGCTATTTTACACCCAATATTAATGTAAAAAAAAAAAAAAAAAAAAAAAAATTATTATTTTTTTACCTGAGCTCTTGGGGGGCCACATCAAATGACGTGGCGGGCCGGATTTGGCCCGCGGGCCGTGAGTTTGACACCTATGTCTTATAACATTGATTCAACGCGTATTCTAGCTGAGGGCTTGATGAATGTGATTAGACCAAAGAACCGCAATATTATACCAATAGGGTCCAGCTGCAGCGCCGGAGAATCCTTGCATGCTGAATGTAGAGTATTAGTATAGGGTCTAGCTGCATCGCCGGAGAATCCTTGCTGGAGCTGGAGGCTACTCAAGTATACACAGACAGTGGAGCTGTTTGCAGATAGCGAGCATTTTGACTTATTGCGTGGTGGCGATGTCTCGCCGATAATACAACTACAAGTATGATTATATAATATATATTTTATTTAAAAAGAAATGTTTTATATAAAATATATATATATATATATATTTTTTTAATCAAAAAAAATTGGCAGGTAAGAAATATGCTTGGCGGGTAGATTCTTCCCATCTACCCGCCACTGGCCGGTGAGTCAAAAAGTTAATTTCGCTCCCTGGCCAGATACATCAGGAGGTTGGCCATGGCGGTAGGAACCATATGTTGTCAAAGCTGCGCCAGCGCTATTGGATTCCTGCTGCAGGTGTTGCCATAAGGAAGATCATTTCCAGATGTGTCACCTGTCATCGGCTACACGGAGTTGCAGGTCAACAGCAAATGGCAGACCTGCCCAGTGACAGAGTTTCAACAGAAGAACCTTACGTCGGAGTTGACCATCTTGGCCCATTTGACATCAAGCGTGGTAGGAGTCTTGTGAAAAGATATGGAGTAATCTTCACATGTTTGACAATAAGGGCTGTACACATTGAAGTTGCCTCATCATTGGACACTGATTCGTTCATCAATGCCTTGCGGCGCTTCATTGCAAGAAGAGGACATATCAAAGAGCTGCGCTCCGACAATGGAACACCAGGGGAGGAAATTAGGCCACTTTACTGGCCAAATGCTAGTATTTTTTACGTTTGGCTGGTAAAAAAAATCAGATACCCGCCAGTTGGCTGGTAAGCCAAAAAGTTAGTTTCCTCCCCTGCTGGAGAGTATACAAAAAAATAAAACATTCTGCAATCACTGCACTGGCAAACGGTGCGTGTCTTCTGAGTGTTCGCTTTAGTTGACAGTGCCACGAGAGCACTGCACAAGACCACCCGCGGACATATAATGTTTAATAAACGTTTGCGCAGTACTGGCCAACCCGCGGACATATAATAATAAAAGTCCCGCGGTACTAGGCTAGCCATCAGGAGCACTCGCAAACAGATAACGTTAAACACAGCAGAAGATGGAAAACAGACAGACTGACCAACGGGGAACTGCATCCAACCCTAGTACAACTAGTGATGCACCGATGTGAAAATTGTGGCTGATACCGATAACCGATATTAATATTGCTGTTCTGGCCGATACCGATATTTACCGATGTCGATATCTCTGTATAGAAAACACTTTTTTATGATAATCAAATAAAGAGCTATTTTCCAAAACGCATAATTTTTTTTACTTTTGTAACTTATTTTCAGAAATGACTGATATTTTGAAACTATTTAAGGCCAAAACATGTAAAAAGAAGAAAAAAAAGATAAAAAAAAAAAGATAAAAAAAAAAAAAAAAAAAAAAAAATTTTATCAATATCGGCCCTATCTTGATATCGGACCGATACCGATGTGTAAAAAAACGGCCATATCGGCCGATATTATATCGGCGGCCGATATATCGTGCATCACTAAGTACAACCCTCGAGTATAAGTTACTAAGGACACATTTAAATCACAGAGGTGTAATGTTAGTCTACTGCAACTGTATACTGTGGTTAGCTTCTAGTTGAATGAATGAATGAAAACTTTATTTAACAGATTGCAGAATGGGTACAATACAGTACGGCTCAATACATACAATTGTTAAGGGGATGCAGACCTGAGAAAGACGTTTGTCTTGTTTCCATCAGGGTCCCCCATTTTCAATTCATATAGACATTTATGACATACATAACATACATGACATTTATGGCATAGGGACATATAGGTATTTAGTACTGATACATTTGTGACATAGGCGGTATTCAAATATACAGTACTGTTACCCCTAGATCCTGACAGAGTATATACATATGATGGGGAGGGGACTGTACATTAGGAGGGGGTGGGTGGGTGGGAGGGGAATATACATACAGCGGGGAGGGAATATATACATGCGGTGGGGAGGAGACTGTCTATTAGGAGGTGGTGGGGGTTTTGGGCATTTACGGTGGCCAGTTTCGAATTGCAGCCTCCCGTAGGTGCTCTTTAAGGGCGGTTTTGAATGTGGGCAGGGATTCACATTCCTTTACAGCTTTGGGTAGGGCGTTCCACATTGTTGTGGCATAATTGCGAAACGTGTTTAGTCCCTTGTTTGAGCCGAATCTGGGTTTAACATGATTTGTTGAGCTTCCTCTGGTGTAGTGGTTGTGGTATTCACTGACCTTTGGGAAGTATTTTGACATGTACATGGGCACCCCGGTCGTATAGTGTATCTTGTAGACCAGGCCCATTGCAAGTTGCTGTACTCTGTCGTCTACTCTAAGCCATCCTAGGTTGGCAAAGTGGGCAGGGGTGAGGTGGGTTCTGGGGTTCAGGTCAAGTAGTAGTCTGACCAGTTTGTTTTGTGATGTTTGTAATTTTGTTTTAAGCGCCTTTGAGGTGCTTTGGTACCATGAGGTGCACGCATAGTCATAGTACCCTTGAATGAGTGCTCCTGCCAGAGTCCTCAGGGTATTCTTGTTTACCAGAGAGGAGATCCGGTACAAGAATCTAGTTCGTTGGTTGACTTTTTTTATTACATTGGATGCCATTTTGTCACAGGAAAGATTTGCCTCTAGGATGGAACCCAGGTAGGTAATTTCGTCTTTCCTTGTGACAATATTGTCACCCACTGTAACTGAGAAGCCGTCGGTCTTGCTGAGTTTGTTATTTGAACCGAAGAGAATGGACTCTGTTTTGCCCATGTGTAATGATAGTTTGTTATCAGCGAGCCATATGCAGATTTTGCCTAGTTCCGTGCTGAGGGTTTTTTCAACCTGCAATTTGTTCTTGTCAGAGACCAGCAGGGCTGAGTCGTCCGCAAACAGGAACAAGTTGCAGTCACAGGCTGACGACATGTCATTTGCATAAATTAGGAAGAGTAGCGGTCCTAGTATGCTTCCTTGTGGAACACCACAGCTCACTGTGAGGGGGGGGGATAGAGTACCGTTTACCTCTACCATCTGTTCTCTCCCCTCCAGGTAGGATTGCATCCAGCTCACTGATAGGCTATCAAAACCAATTGCTTTTAGCTTGTCCATTAGAATGGAGTGATTGACAGTGTCGAAGGCCTTTTGTAGGTCCAGCATGACCATGCCGCAGTATTTGCCAGCGTCCACCTCTTGTTTGATGTGGTCGTTCAAATAGAGGAGGCATGTGTCAGTGGAGTGGGACGTTCTGAAGCCAGATTGGAATTCGTAGATTCGGTTTTTTTCCGCCAGGTACTTTTCGACCTGTTCGTAGACTATTTTCTCCATGACTTTCGAGATGGAGGTAAGAATAGAAACAGGGCGGTAGTTGCCTGGGTCTAATTTGCTGCCCTTTTTGTGTAGAGGGGTCACTCTCGCAATTTTGAAGTCCTTGGGGACGTGCCCCTGTTTTATAGAGAGGTTTATTATGTGTGTGATGACTGGGGTGATGGCGGCTGCTGCGTCTCTGAGGAATTTGGAGGGGATGTTGTCATGGCCAGTGGCCTTGTTAGGTTGGAGGGCGCTCAATTTTTTGAGTACCTCATCGGTTGTTACCATTTCAAGTTTGAAGTCGTCTTTGTGGACCCCTAGGTTTTTGTAGTATGCTACTATGTGTTCTACCCCATAATGCCCTGAGTGGGAGGGTAGTTTGTTTACCAGTGTTGTGGCTATGTTTGTGAAGAAGATGTTTAAGTAATTGGCTACATCCAGCTTGTCTGTGATGAGCGTGTTGTCCGTCTTTATGTTTATGTTTGAGAATCTGGTTTTAAGTTTTTTACTGCAGCCTAGTTGATTATTGAGTAATTTCCAAAGTTCGCGGGGTTTGTTTTTGTTTTCCTCAGTTTTGTCGTTGATGAAATTTCTTTTTGCGGTTCTGATCATGGTGTTTACGTCATTTCTTAGTCTGTTTCTTTGGATTTTTAGTTCAACCACGTGGGCTTGGAGTTCACTGTTTGAGCTTTTGGAAAGCTTTGTCTGACTTTTATGAAGTTCAGAGCATTTTTTGTTTAGCTATAGCTGCTTGCTAGCTAACGTTAGACCCGTGTGCTCAAAGCAGCCAGCTAGGTGTACTGTATCTGTTATGACTATAATGTTTCCAAAAAAGCACCGGACTACGACGTAAGGTTAGACATTTTATTTCATGCTCAAAAGCCCCTGGCTTGCACATCGCAGTCACGAAAGGGGCTAGCTCAACCAGTGCACTGTGCACAACAGCACACCAACCCAACTGACGTTACCACAACACTTGACGGTACTTCACAGCACTGTCGTAAGACCACCGTGCTGTCTTAAAGGCACAGTGTGCCTACCCAGATGCATACACAACATTGACGCGGCTTGACATACAAAGAAGTAATTATCACAATTAGCGATTTTTTTTGTCTGGTAAAAAATCTGTTTGGCTGGTAAAAAAAATCAGATACTCGCCAGTTGGCTGGTAAGCCAAAAAGTTAGTTTCCTCCCCTGTGGAACACATTTCATTGGTGCAGAGCGTGAGCTGAAACGAGCTATTGAAGGATGGAACCTGGAGCAGATCAATGATATGCTCTCTGTGAAAGGAATCAAGTGGACATTTAACCCTCCTACCGGATCACCTCACGGTGGAGCATGGGAGAGGTTGATTCGTTCCATCAGGAATATTCTGAATTCCACTTTGAGGACACAGAGTCTGGATGAGGAAGGACTCCATACAGTACTCTGCAAAGTGGAGTCAATTCTCAACAGTAAACCTCTCACTAAGGAATCCACAGATCCAAATGACTTGGAAGCCTTAACACTAGTGATGCACGATATATCGGCCGCCGATATAATATCGGCCGATATGGCCGTTTTTTTACACATCGGTATCGGTCCGATATCAAGATAGGGCCGATATTAAAAAAAAAAAAAAAAAAAAAAAAATTTAATCTTTTTTTTCTTCTTTTTACATGTTTTGGCCTTAAATAGTTTCAAAATATCAGTCATTTCTGAAAATAAGTTACAAAAGTAAAAAGAATTATGCGTTTTGGAAAATAGCTCTTTATTTGATTATCATAAAAAAGTGTTTTCTATACAGAGATATCGACATCGGTAAATATCGGTATCGGTCAGAACAGCAATATTAATATCGGTTATCGGTATCGGCCACAATTTTCACATCGGTGCATCACTACTTAACACCCAATCATCTCCTGCTTCTTAAAGTCAAGACCAGCTTACCTCCTGGTCTGTTTCACAAGGAGGACAGCTATGCACGCCGAAGATGGAAGCAGGTGCAATACATTTCTGATCTGTTCTGGAAAAGGTGGATTAAAGAGTATCTGCCACAATTACAAGAACGACAGAAGTGCATATGTGTGTAGGTTTTTAGATAACAGGTATTAAGGGTATATCCTGTATAAGACAATTAACTAAATGGTGATTTCATTGGATGTGCACTGTCAACTAATGCTTGTATATCTTATCGTGTGTTGTCATGTTTGTTTATGTTTGTTTAAAAAATAATAAAAAAAATAAAATACAAAAGAACGACAGAAGTGGACAAAGATCAAGGAAAACTTCATCCCCGATGACATAGTGCTCATAATGGACGATTCCGCACCACGGAATTCCTGGATCATTGGGAGGATTACAGAGACAATGCCAGACAAGAACAAACTTGTGTGACAGGTCCGGATTAAGACCCGGACCAGCCTTCTCTGTAGACCTGTGACGAAGATTTGCCTTATTCAGGAGTCGACAGAGTCATGAAGGTTTAGCTTCTTTCCCACGACTTTGGAGTACTTTGACTTTTTTCATGACTTTGGATTGACTTGATTCTGGGGGGGGGGGGGGGGGGGTTCGATTCAAGAAGAGTATCAAGACTAGAGATGTTCCGATACCATTTTTCCCTTTCCGATCCGATTCCGATACCTAAGCTTTGGGTATCGGCCGATACCGATATTTATCCGATACCAATGCATAAAAAAAAAATTTAAAAAAAAATTATATAAATTATACTTTTTTTTTTTTTTTTTTCAGATACTGTTATACTGTTTTTTAGTAATAACTAGAACGTATAGTATTTATTCAACAACAGGTGATTGTATAGATTTGTATTAGTATCATTAATCAATGAGTATGGGCTGCAGCACTGCAGATATACCCTACTCCAATGATCCACACGGACATTAAACGGTGTTGCACTCGCTACTCAGTGGCTCTGCAGATATACCCTATTCAGTCTGTAAGCTAGTGGCAGATAGAACGTTCATGTTGTGGTTTTTGATGCAAAATAAATATTCAACATTCTCTTTTGAAACTCCGCCTCAGACTCTTATCCTTTGGCACTTGCTGTACTTTGCTTGCAGGTCTGCAGCCATTATTGCTGGATTATGTGAATAGCACCAACTTTAGACACGGTAACGTTATCAAGCTAAGCTAACTGACCTAGCGCGTCTTCCCGCATTGATAACGTTAGTAATAGTCAGCTAACGCTAGTCCGTAGCTACTTAACTTAAATACAATTCACCGTGGGTGCATTATTGTTGATAGACGGTCACGGACAGTGTTAGGTCCTGGAGAAAGGACAGGCGATCATCTGATTTGATGTAACGTTAAAAGCGGATGTTGTTCCAACTAGCTATCTTTCCAGCTAATGCTATCATAACACCAGCCAAACACAGCCCGATTCCCGTCCGAGCTCCCCGTCACACCGCACTGTCGGGGACAATGGAATTTAAGAAAGTGTATCTGCTGTTAAAATGACACAGCATCACACTTTAAAACATGTTCATTTTATAATCCTCACTCTCCGCAGGACTCGGCAGGAGATAAATTACATCATGGGATCGGAGGCTAGAATTTACGTGTACTCGCCGATACCGATACCAGCGTTTTAGGCAGTATCGGCGGCATTTCCGATACCAGTATCGGTATCGGAACAACTCTAATCAAGACCTTATGAAATATGAACTCCTTGCGCAAAAAAATTATCGCTAAAAAAAGGCAAGAAAATGGGAAACAAAATTGTACTGTGGTGTTTTATATGAATTGACACATTGGTAATTATTACTGTGAAATGAGATTATGTAATAGTTAGGGGCCGGCATGTTGGTGACATGTATAGACCACGGGGTTGTTATGGTTACATCATTCACAAAGGGGTCACGTGGTGTTGTAGTAGTAGTAAAAGGCAGCTGTTCACCGGCAAGTTTCAGGTATACGGTAATGACGAGGGGGTGAACGGGGAAGTCATATTTTGCTGACTGCACGCTACACTATGATAAATCAAGCCGTCAAAGAGTTAAGCAAGCTTAATTTTTATTACATTATATCAAAGTACAAGTTCTTGGGCGCCCAAGTGGCGAACCACGTAACGTGCTGCGTCGCGGCACGGCCGACCCGGGTTCGATTCCCGGACCCGGCGTTCTTTGCCGAATGTCTTCCCCTGCTCTGTCTCCCATTCTTCCTCTCTCTCTCTCTCTCTACCGGACTGCCCGGTAGTAAAAAACCAATACAACATTTTTTTATTTTAAAAAGTACAAGTTCTTACCTACAAAATAAGCCATCACTTGTACAAATCGGGCAGATACTTTTCAATATATGTCTTATTAACAAAGTTGATAACACAATAGCCCGTTTTGAGCTACAGAGCCTCAAAGGGGCTGTTGGCTGTTCTTTTAAGATGCATGCAGAACTACAAATACCCACTGCCCTTTGCCACCTAACCCCTCGCCCACCTAACACATTTTGCAGGTGAGAGGCATTCACTGGTAGGTGCTGTCAGGATTTAGCAGTTTTTTTGCTAATATAAGACCATCCATAAAAGTATCTACAGTATCTATAATCTACCATATCTATACATTCTACCATATCTACCTATCTATAACTCAGGGTTCGAAATTAACGGGGGCTTGGGGCATAATGCCCTTGAAGATGGACAAAATGCCCTCGAAAATCAGTTAAGGGGGGCACTTAATGCCCCCGACAGTTTACTAATTATATATATATTTATCCGGTAATGGAGCGTCTGTATCGTACGGTTCAGATGACGCGCAAATAAAAAAATTCATTTGGCGGAGCCGGTGTTCTGCACTGGCTGCAGGCAGCAGCAGCAGCAGCAGCACTGTAGCCAGGTGCTAGTCAGTTTGTGTAAAAATGGCACGCACAATATAAATCAATCTTCATTACGACTTTAAAAACATAGCCATTAACATTACATAGGCCTACACACATCTTGCCATAGCAGTTCGTAAACACAATGCACGTTTTAACTATGGTAGCCGGACGCAGCCCGCAAGCTAATACTGTACAGTCAATGAAATGTCACCGTAGCTACTGTAGCAGAGGAGGAAATGAGAGTCTGAGAGGCGGGGTGTTTAAAGACAATGATAGGCGTTTATTCAACATCCAAGAAGGCTAACATACAACTGTGTTTTATTAACTCCAACCGGGACTATTGCCGCTTTCCCACTGCATGCCATCACCTCCTAACGTTACCGGAGCTGATAATAACATTGCCTGAGCTGAAGGTGCGTGACACTAAAATGTCCGTGGGGACCCGGCGCCAACCCATAGATAGTTCCAACTCACCGAATTGCGTAATCCACCACAGATGCACTCAATATTTAAATAATGTTAGTCTAAATAAATGTAGACAGAAACATAATAATTTCAAGCAGAAAACGAATCTTTCCATTAAGAACTGACAATCAGGGAATTTAAACATGGTTGACATTGTTTTTGTGTGTTTATATTAATTAAAGAAAGGAAAGTCTAGTGCTGGCTGAGCATATTGTTTGTTTGCACTAAGTTAATACTTTGACAAATGTAGCCTATATTTTTCAGTCAGTTCGGTCTTTGTGTGCCAAACATTATTTAAGGCTGTAAACACTGTAAACCTTTTATTTTTAATAAATAAGAAGCATGTTTAGATTTGAGTGTTACAATTTTTTTAATAAAGATTAACGTATATTGAACTGAAAACCGTGACCCCAAAATCGTGATACGAACCAAACCGTCCATTTTGTGAACCGTCCCACCCCTACCGTTTATCATAAAAATTCAGTGCCCCCGAAATACAAAAAAAAGCCCCCGAAAATCAATTAAGGGGGGCAAAAAAAGCCCTTGAAAAAAAATGTTAATTTCTAACCCTGCTATAACTATATATTGTAAATGACTTAAACAAGTGTGTACAATCAACGGTTATTAAACCCACCTGGTCCCACCAAGTAGTATACTTTTCAAAAAAAGTGCTTCATTTATGTGCCACATCTGCAACATCTCCTGCAAAAAGTGCTTCATTTATGACTGTGCAACAACTGCAACATCTCCTCTTCAACATTTCAATATAAAAATAAAATAAAAAACAAACAAGTGCATGATGTGCATCTGAACATTCTAACATCAACACATTTATAGTGCAGCTGAGCTTATAAAAAAGTGCTTCATGGCTGTGCAACAACAGCAAATCACAGCATCTTATTAGCACTTATTGTCCACTCTTAACTCTCAAACATCAGGGAGGGTGGGGGGCAGACAGGCCTAGCCTACATACACACATCTAATGAGAGAGATTGCACTTCTTTGACTGGGCAATGGCAGAGAAAGAGGGTTCATAGGAAGTGAGGGCTACCCGCAAACAGTGATGCAAATGCTCATTTGTCAAGGAGGCACGGTTGCTTGTTTTAATGGCATTCATGTGAGAGAAACTGGATTCACAGGTGTATGTTGAGCCAAACATTGTTAGCACAGATATTGCCAGCGTTTTTATTTTGGGGAATGTGTTGACATGAATACACTTTATCCAAAATGTTGTGGTGGATTCATTCTCAAGTGCCTGCTTCAGAGCAGATGATGCTTGCATGCAGGGAGCGAAATTAACTTTTTGACTCACCGGCCAGTGGCGGGTAGATGGGAAGAATCTACCCGCCAAGCATATTTCTTACCTGCAAACTTTTTTTTTGATAAAAAATAAATAAATTATTATTTTATATAATTTTTTTTTAATAAAATATATATATTATATAATCATACTTGTGATTGTGTTATCTGCGAGACATCGCCACCTCGCTGTCTGCAAACAGCTCCACTGTCTGTGTGTATACTCGAGTGGCCTCCAGCTCCAGCAAGGATTCTCCGGCGCTGCAGCTGGACCCTAAACGCTACATTCAGCATGCAAAAGGATTCTCCTGAGCTACAGCTGGACCCTATTCAGCAGCCCTCACTCATGCGATGTAAGCCAGGGACTCGAATACGCATGTTGTTGTTGTAGGACATTGATGCCAGGAGCTATCTGTAGCTACTGCTGGATGGCGTTGGGACAACGCCTCAGTGAACTATTTAGTTTACTGCGACATTTCGTAGTGACTAGTGAGCTACCTAGCCAACGGAGGTATTATGCACTGGACTATTGCTGGAGGATTTGTTGATGTCTGGAGCTATCAGTAGCTAGCCGGCTGGATAACGTTACACAATGCCTCATGTATTAAACTAAGTGAATAGTTGACTGGGTCATTTTGTAACGGTAGCTAACGTTATCTCACGAAGGTCCCACACTGACTAGACTAACGTCACGGTGACTCGGAGGCAATAGCCTCTGTTTACATGCAGGCATACAGAAACAGGTGGGGAGGGGGTAGGAGCAGCAGCAGCAGCAGCAGCAGCAGCAGCAGCAGCAGCAGCAGCAGCAGCAGCAGCAGCAGCAGCAGTGCGCGGTGCGCTGCATGTCTGTGCTGAGACAGCGAGTGAGAACTCCGCTAAAGAATTGGATCATGATTTTCACATGACTATTTGATTGCCCGCCACACGGCGGTCAGACCTCTCAGTGGGAGGCGCCAAACGTAAAAACTGAGCGCAAATGGCGGGTGGCGCTCTCTAGTTTCGGTCCCTGCTTGCATGTCAATTATTTCAAGTTGCAGGAGACCTTCACCAATGTGAAGTGATGCAAGGAAGTCTTGTCCTTTTGTGGAAATAGCAGCTACATTGACAAATGGGTTGCTCACAAAATGCATCAATTCTCTGGCAGGGCTCTACAGTGCGACCAAATTGCTCGCATATGCCCCTAAGAATATTTGTATGCGAACCGTAAAAATCAATTACGCGCACTCTGTGCGAATACAGATTATAGCCTCTCTCGTCTTTTTTTCCCTCCGCTGCGAGATCATTAAAAAACTACAAGTCCCACATTGCACTCAAGCCAACGGTCCAATCACAGTAGAGTGAAGTGACTGGTTTCATGGGAAATAAAGCAAATGACCAATCGGAAGCTCTCATTTTGCTTGTTTACTTCCTGAAACTCCGCCATTGCGATCAGGGCTCTCGTTTTCCGAGACACTAACTTATTATAGTCTCTCTTACCAATAGCAATAGATTTTAGAACACCTAGATTTATCGATAGCAATAGTAATATAACGTTAATGCAACAAAACGAATGCCTTGCTTTGTTAATCATAACGTTGATGCAGTAGCGTATGTCGGTGTGTTGGCTGTAACGGACATGACAATAACATAACGTGTACACATTTAAAATTGCGATAATCTATTCTAACATTTTCAAATCGATGCAGTTGAATTTCCCCCTTAGGATCGATGCATTGTTACACCCCTACACCAAAGTCACCGGCCCACTGTGTATCTGTGTGTATAACTTGGCTAGCGTTATCAACAGCAGAGGTGGGCAATGGGTCCAGCTGCAGCGCCGGAGGGCAAGCGATGTGATGCAATTGGCAGACTCGACTGTCAATCAATGGTCTACCTGACACACAAAATCAAACAATGTTTCTGTACTGGAGGTGTGATTGATTGATTGATTGATCTTTATTAACAGATTGCAGAATGGGTACAATACAGTACAGCTCAATACACACAATTGTTAAGGGGATGCAGACCAGAGAAAGACTTTAGTCTTGTTTACATCAGGGTCCCCCATTTTCAATTCATCAGGAAAGTGTACAGTAGGAAAGTGTACAGTATTTCAATAGGCAACCCTGAAAGGATTATTTTTCTAGAAGAGCAACACAGCCAAAACTAAGCATTGTATGCATAAAAGGGGCTAAAGTTAAGTGACTGAACCTTTTGTAGCAGTAGTTTGATTTGATAGGGACAGCACATGTTAATGAACATCAAGTACAAAATACAAAATGTAAACATGCAGGGTTGTAGCAAGAGCTAATTTACACACATGCACAGTACAAATATACATTTATTTTTGAAAAAAAAATAAACTCCGTTACTTGAAATATTTTCACTGTGCTCCTAAATTTCTTTGTGTGCTCCTAAATTTTTTCATTTAGGAGCACCTGTGCCCCTAGTGAAAAAGGTTAGCGTAGAGCCCTGTCTGGGCATGTCAAATTCATCAAATCGACTTGCAAAGTTTTCCCTCAATTTATCAATGAAATCGGTCATTAATTGAGTGACTTTTGGCTCAATTGTGCGTGTGAACGTTGACATAAAAGAAATTAAAATAAATAAATCATCATCATGTAATCTTTTGCGGGCCGGTCAGAATCATCCCGCGGGCCGGATCTGGCCCGCGGGCCGCCAGTTGAATAGCCCTGCTTTAGCCCATGGTTGGGGGCTACCCAGAGGTGAAGGAGGCAATTTACATCCTACCTAGATGGCGCGGTCAACACTAGTCGCCGTCGGGTCAGCTCAGCAGCGATTGTGCGTACTTTTTGTTATGGTGTTTATTTTTAGTACTTTTTTTATAGAAACATCACTGGCATCGAAGACATACGATCGCCAGGTAACTGATTGAGTTAAAGTCCGGCCTGAAAGAAGGGTTTAACAACACTTGTTGCCAAGGCTGGCCACCGGAGACAACAACAACAACAACAACAACAACAACAACAACAACAACAACAAAGACAATGGCCGTGGGAACAAACGTAAACACAGAGGATGTAGAAGCGGAATAAAGAAGAGACTGAAAGGTTCTCCTTACCGGCCAGGTATCCCTTCAATCCTGCTGGCAAACGCCCGGAGTATAGAGGGGAAGATGGACGATCTGCTCGCAAGGGTCCATTTTGACCGGGACGTGACGGATTGCAATATTTTGTGCTTTACGGAGACATGGCTCAAAGCATCCACTCCGGACCACATAATATCTCCGTCCGAGTCCTTCTCAGTCTTTCAAGCAGATCATACAGAAGAGTCCGGGAAGAGCGTTGGAGGAGGACTACTTCTTCTGACCAACAACAACTGGGTCAATCCGAAGGAGGTAAAGATTCTGTCCCGTTCATACTCACCGGACCTAGAGCATTTGTCGGTTCAATGTCGCCCATTTGACCTCCCCAGAGAATTCACTGCCATTATCATGACGGCGGTGTACATTCCTCCACAAGCCAATACCGTCAGGGCCCTGGCGGATTTACAAGGCCACCTAAGCAAACAACAGATCAAACATCCAGACGCAGCCATGATAGTAGCCGGCGACTTCAACCAAGCGAACCTGAAGAAAGTGATGCCACACTTTTTTCAGCACATCGCTTGCTCCACCAGAGGAAACACGCTGGATCACTGTTACACACCATTCAAAGCCGGTTACAGGGCTGTACCAGCCCCTCCCTTAGCTGGAGAAACGAGTACATCAGACCATGACGCCATCTTGTTGATCCCTGCCTACAGGCGTCACGTGAGGTAAAAAAGTGGTCCGACCAAACAGAGTCAGTGCTACAGGACGCACTTGATGACTTCGACTGGGGTATGTTCCAGTTGAGCTCAAGTGACGTCAGCAAGTTCGCTGAGGTGGTTGTTAGTTTTATAACACTAGCCGATAGTATTGTACCCACAAAGACGGTCCGAGTCTTCTCAAACCAGAAACCGTGGGTCGACAGTACTATCCGAGCAGCTCTGAAAACTTGCACCACTGCTTATAACCTGGGCAGAGTGACAGGAAACATGGAGGAGTATAAGGCAACAGTTTATACTCTGCGCAAGGCTGTTAAAACTGCTAAGAGGACATATGCTTATAAGATGGAGGCACAAATGGCCCAGAACGACACAAGAGGCTTATGGCGAGGACTGCGGACGATAACTGACTACAACGTCAACGCCCCCTCATTGGAGAGTGCCGACGCCTCTCTCGTGGACCAGCTCAACTCAACTATATATATATATCATGCTCTATAATATAATTTTTTTTTTTTATATATATAGTAGACGACAGAGTACAGCATCTCAGGGCTGTACGCTAAGCTTTTTCACTAGGGGCACACAATTTCTCATTTAGGGGCACAGAATATTTTTTAGGGGCACATTTTTTAATAACAATTTTACCATTATAGTGCAAAAAAATATTTTCTCCTGCCTCATTACTGTGGTCCTTTTATTTAACATTTAAGTGCGTTTGTTTTCAGGTTTCTATCTTTTATAATGAACCAACTGAGAAAGTGTGTAAATCACTAATAGAACAAAAACAACAAACTGTGTTATAACTTTTTTTAATTGTATTGCTAAATTGACATTATCATGGCCCATTCAAGGTCCTATATGTATTGTTCAGGGTGTATCAATGTTATACTTTTTCATTCACATATTCATACTAAAATACGGTCTAAAGTATAAGTATGTTTTTATCGTTTTCTGCAGCTTTCTTCAGAACGTGTTTATAGCCCCAAATGCATTATGCATGATGAAATACAGTTTGATAGCGATCTGTGCCAGATAGGGCTGTCTTAAATACTTCTAAGCTTCGTTCGATGGCACAAGCTTCGAACATTAAAAAAAAATCGAAGTTAAAAAAAAAAAAAAAAAAAAATTAATAATTTTTTTTTCAATTTTTTTTTTTTTTTTACTTCGGTGTGTGTGTGTGTGTGTGTGTGTGTGTGTGTGTGTGTGTGTGTGTGTGTGTGTGTGTGTGTGTGTGTGTGCGCGCATGGGGCCATTGGGTGGGGCCGGGGGACACCGGAGGAAAGTAACCCAGCTCAGCACTGCCCAAATTATATCATCACTATTGCCTGTTTGAAGGATATCATCCTCAAACACATATACACCACCTACACGCCTATTCTCAGTCCTTGCCCCACACCAGTTAGGACAGCCGAATCCCATCCAATCTTTCGCCGTCGACTAAAGACGCACTTCTTCAACCATTATCTGAAATAAAATTTAAAAAATTAAATCTAACCCTAACTAACCTTACTGTCATGCACTTGTCCTAATAAACTAACCTACACTGTAACACGCAACACTTTGATGAATATTGTTACTCAGCTGATAGAGTTGTATCCTTCCTGATGACCTGTCGTACAGAACTTGTAAGTCGCTTTGGATAAAAGCGTCAGCTAAATGACTAAATGTAAATGTGAATGTAAATGCCTTGTAGAATTCCACACATAAGAAAGAAAGATACTGGGATGAATAAACAAAATAGGAAATAAAATGTAGAAATGCATGCAATACATAAATAAATATGAATCTCCATATATGAAATAGAACATTTAGATAAGGTGCTACCGAGATGTTTTGGTGAGTTCTTTGTTTTTTTGTGGAAGTAGCCCTTCTTAAAAATGCATGAACATTCACTGATAATTGGTCTGTAGTGGAGTCTACAAGGTCTGTAGTGGAGTCATGTAGAATCCGGACCTTGTAGACTGACATAATTCTGTGCATAGTTTAGTCTACACAGGCCATATTTCAAATAATCAAAATCTTACTTCATTCATCTTAAACATTCTTGATTTGGGGGATTGGTAGTTCCCATGAAATCTGAAGTTGTTCAAACGACAACAGCGATCCACCTTGAATTAAATCACACTGTGTTGGCTGCGTCACAGTCACGAAAGGGGCTACTTAATTCATGAATCCAATCCACTTTATTTATAGAGCACATTTAAAAACAACAAAGTTTACCAAAGTGCTGTACAAGTCCCACAACATAAGAAAAAAAATATATATATATTATAATTAAAAAAAATAATTTTTAATTAATACATTTTTTCATTCGAAGCTTCGAATTAAAATCGAAGCTCGGCCCCGAAGCTTCGATTGCCAAAAAAAATCGAAGGTCAGCCCTAGTGCCAGATAATAAATTTCAACTGGAGGTACTTCTAGAAGTTACTACATATCATCTGATGATGACCGGATGGGCGGGGGGTCGTTTATAATTCCGTGGGCAGCGTTAGATGATTCATCCAGTGTGGGTCATATGATCATCATAGCAGTTTATATGGAACACGTTAGAATATAACGCTGCAACTCACCGTGGCTTCCTCGCGCCGCTGGCAGATGAGCGTGGAACAGAATTTGTTCTATTATGGGATGGAGAAATGCCAGATCCATTTCCAGGTTGTATAATAGTATATACGTCCAAATCATGTTGTTTTTTCGAGTTATTTGCACCGATCGATGTTCACTGTGTCAAGACGGAGTCTCTCTAACGATAGCGAGTGCCCGGACGACATATGGATGAGCACTTAGCGGCGCTCTTGAACCGCTAGAGAGTTGAGTGGAGCTTTGCAGTATATCTCAGGGCCCCGGAGGGAAAATATGATTTCGATCACAGATTTTTGAAATATTGATATCAAAGATGAGTTACGGCGTCTTCGGTAGAATGAGCATGGCTAGGAATGACGTCTAAACACGTCATCGGCGATTAAAGTGTTAATCAGGAGGACAAGAAACTCGGCATACCTTTGTTTCATAATGAAAAGTGCTTTATAAATAAAATAAATTATTATTATTGTAAATAACCCCATGACAGGTTTATTATTTTTATGGGTAATTACCTGCTTCATATTTGTGATGTTACTGGTTTCAGGGTGTGCCTAAAGTGATCAATGTGTTGGGCCATTTATAGAGATCTATGCCAATTAATGTTTATGTACAGTATATCCGGGACTTTTTTTTATAAGAATTGAGAGGCCTACTATGGTATTTGTTATGTTACTTTTATTTTGAAAACCGTGTTGCGACGCAACCTTGTTTAAGTTTGCGCTTTTGACAGTGAAATGTTCAGTTCAACTTAGCTCGAAGGAAAGACTCTAATCAAAAAGGTTTAATTGACCCGTATGAGGCCATAGCTCACGGTAGGACTGTTTATAGAAGATGAATGTAATACTATGCAAAACGAGAAATAAACAGTGTTTTTACCAGCAGTAAGTTGCAAGCCACTTTCATACGGGGAACTGTGACAATTATTAGTATTATCTTATTTGCATATTGTCTCATTATTAGATAGATAGGTTGATACTTTATTGATCCCTGGAGGGAAATTTAAGTAGACAGTGTCAATCATCACTGCCAGGTCCGACTTAATTTCACCGGCTATGGTCTCTTAATATCATCTCTCCACATCGGACGTGGTTGTCATAAGATGGACTGATATCCGCTACGTTGTTCTTGCAGAGCAAAATTAGCGGCTTAAACTTATTGAAAGGAAGTTCACATTCAGTTTCGATTCGAATGTTCGCTAGGAATTATGGGATTTGGTGTTGGATGTATGGACTCTACGCAGACGGGACATGGTATTTAATCGCACGATAGACTACAACTACCAAGTATATAGCGTGACACAGACTCACTTCACACGCAAATCTTTTTTTTCCACACACGGGCTATCGCAGGAAATTCATTCATTGCCGACAGATTTTTTCATAGCACCGCGGCGCTGCATTATGTCGCACTGTACAGCCATGGTTGTAGGCTAATGTTTTACTATTTTTTTTTATTAATTTAGGAGTGAAATGCGAATGAAGGGTTGAAATCACTACTCGCAAGGTTGCCCCCAAATATTATTTACCACTCGCACGGGCCAAATTAAGGGGCAATTTGCGATCATCTCGTCGCAGTGTACAGCCCTGCATCTTGCAATGGGCCTGGTCTACAAGATACACTATACGACCGGGGTACCCATGTACATGTCAAAATACTTCCCAAAGGTCAGTGAATACCACAACCACTACACCAGAGGAAGTTCAACAAATCATGTAAAACCCAGATTCGGCTCAAACAAGGGACTAAACACGTTTCGCAATTATGCCACAACAATGTGGAACGCCCTACCCAAAGCTGTAAAGGAATGTGAATCACTACCCACATTCAAAACCGCTCTTAAAGAGCACCTACGGGAGGCTGCAATTCGAAACTGGCCACCATAAATGCCCAAAACCCCCACCACCTCCTAATAGACAGTCTGCTCCCCACTGCATGTATATATTCCCTCCCCGCCGTATGTATATTTCTCTCCCACCCACCCACCCCCTCCTAATGTACAGTCCCCTCCCCATCATATGTATATACTCTGTCAGGATCTAGGGGAAACAGTACTGTATATTTGAATACCGTTTATGTCACAAATGTATCAGTACTAAATACCTATATGTCCCTATGCCATAAATGTCATGTATGTTGTGTATGTCATAAATGTCTATATGAATTGAAAATGTGGGACCCTGATGGAAACAAGACAAACGTCTTTCTCAGGTCTGCATCCCCTTAACAATTGTATGTATTGAGCCGTACTGTATTGTACCCATTCTGCAATCTGTTAAATAAAGTTTTCATTCATTCATTCACACCCCCTAGAGCTGCTTGGCTTAAACACCTCCGTCACCATGCAGACCATAAACCATCCCCCTCACCATCCTCTCACCAACCATCCCCCTGTAATCAGCACAAGCTGCACAATCGCACAATGGATGCAGACAGAAGCTTGATTGATTGATTGATTGAAAACTTTATTAACAGATTGCAGAATGGGTACAATACAGTACAGCTCAATACACACAATTGTTAAGGGGATGCAGACCAGAGAAAGACTTTCGTCTTGTTTACATCAGGGTCCCCCATTTTCAATTCATCAGGACATATATGACATACATGACATACAGATAGTCAGTACTGCTACATCTATACATTTATGACATACCAGATTTGCAAATACAGTACGGTTTGTGATACAAAAGGAGTCAAGAAAAGGGAGTATATACATTTGACGTAGAAACTGTACATTGGAGGAGGTTGGGTGGGGGGGGGTTGGGTACATTGGGATATTGACAACCATACTGGGTAATTTACATTGGAGGTGGTTGGGGGGGGGGGGCACACTGTATAAACAAGCAAAACTGTACATTGAGGGGGGGGGGGAGACACTGTACAAACATACAAATAAAAGTGGCTGTGATTCAGGCTGGTCGGGATGAGATGAGCATTTCACCATCATGAATTATTCAGCTGTTCAGGAGAAACGTTGTTCAATGATGCACCTCTATGGTTTTCATATCACATCATGAAGCGTTGGGTACCTGGGTCTAGTCCATAGACTTGGCCAGGATCGTTAAGATATGAATGTTGTGTCTCAAAGAGGTCAAGTAGCACGTTTATTTGTATACAACCAGTCAGCTTGTGACTAACTTACACATCTACTAGCTAGCTAACGTTGGTAACAATACTTCCAGTGAAACGTGAACATGTGATCACACTCTTCAATGAGTGCAGATGAAACATAACTAATAACTAGCTGCTCATCTCCGTCTTTGTTCCAAACCTCAGGACAACAAGCTAGCAGCCGTTAGCCGCAGAGCGTTAGCTCGTTAGCTAACAGAACGTTATCTACAGGGAATATTGCTACAGTCTCACCTTGAATGCCTTGGTTGAATCCGCAAACAACGTTTAATAATCCCCACAGAAATGTCCAACAGAACACACTTGTTTACTTCTTGTATTTCGCACCTCGTCTTCAACTGGACTGGCGTCACTGATGCGAAGGGGAACTCTGGCGGAGTGAACCATAGATATCTATAGAACACTAGATAGCTTAAGGCGGAGTCACCAGCGTCACTGAACCGCCGCCATCTTGCCCAGGTCAGCCTTGAGTGTGAGTGAGCTGCACAGACAAAAATACTCATAACTCGCTGAAATATTGACGGATTTACAAACGGGTTGGTTTGCTATAAACATCAAAGATGTAGTTATGATACTGCATACTTATATATATCTATGGAGCGTCTCTACATTTCGTAGCTCCATTTCTGCAGACCCCTCTCTGATTGGTTGAGCGAAGGCCCTCTCTGATTGGTTTAGCTCGTCACGCGGTAAAAGGCGGATGTAATGTTATCATATCAAGAAGATAAGCAGAAATGTACTACCAGATTTGCGTATAACGTTATTTATTTTGCGTGACTTCGCGGTTTATTCATAACGTTATGCACATTTCACAACACAGCCAGCTGTTAGAAACTGTACATTGTAACATTATCAAATCAAATCAAATCAAATTTATTTATAGGGCCCGACAACACACGTTAATGTCCCCATGGGCCGTACAGGTCTTCTTTAAACAAGTCAAGAAGCAAACATAACAATAAGTCAAGAACAGAACAAGAACACCATAAGGTCCAAACATTTTTAGATGAATGCAAATAAATGAAAGAATGCAAGCACTCCCAGACATACCCCACGCGAAGGTAAGGAAAAACTCACTAAAACCTAACAATAGGGAAAAAAAGCTCCACAGGCAGTGTGGAGGAAAGAAACCTTAGAAGGGCCATTCAAGGGGGGATCTCCCTTCTTAGATGTTGGTGATAGTAGTGTTGCAGACGGACAGTTGGTAAGCATGCACTCATGTGTGTAGTGAAACACAGATGAGTGCATGCAATAGCAACTGAACATTTTGAAAGATTAAAGATAGAGCTAATAGCGATAGCAACTGAACATTTTGAAAGATTAAAGATAGAGCTGATAGCGGATCTATTTGAGGCACAGGGGCGGCGCAAAGAGGGTCACGTCCTCCCCGTCTTAGTCACGGGACATTCAACACTCCGGTCATTGCTCAGGGACAGCCGGAGACAGGGAGATAGGGGGCGGCGCAGAGAGGGTCGCGAACTCCCCGACATCATCGCGGGACATCCGGCACTCCGGTCACCACTACGAGACCTCCGGAGACAGGGGGGCACGCAGAGGGGGTCGCAACCTCCCGGCCTTCATCACGGGACATCCAACACTCCAGGACAGCAAGTCATAGGGGGACAGGGAGACGGGACAGGCGTTAGACAGCTCATGAGATTGTAGTGGGCGGACATAGCAATAGATACAAGTGGTAGGCATATAATGTGAATGGAGTAGATATATGAAGTAAGCGTATTATGTGAATAGAATAGAAGTACTTAACCCAGCAATGAAACCACGTTGACTGTTAATCTGTTAACAGTCTGTTACAGTGGAGGTTTCTCTATGACAACACGTGAAACACAAATTCACTCATAATTCATAATTATTATTAATTTACATACCTATATATAAAAAAAAAATATATATATATATATATATTTTTTTTAAATTATTATTATTATTATTTTTTATTATAAATGTTTTCCTCTGTAAAAAAAATGCCAGTGAATTTTTTTTTCTTCAAAAATGGCCAAAATTGACAGCTCTGAGCAGGCCTGCACTGCAGTATTGCCTGCAGTAATTATTCGTGAAGAAAACTTCACAGGTGTGACCCATTGTTAAATAAATAATAAATAACAGCGAATCAAAATAGGCTATTAACTTCATCTAAGCACGGTCTGTGCAGTTAAACTCTTGCCATTGAATGGAGGATTGATTGATTGACAGCCCTTGACATCCAATACACGGAGGTTGAATATGATTGGCAGCCTTGCAAATCCAATCAGAGATTTCTGCATTGCAAAGTCAAAATGGGTCCAGCTGCATGTCCGGAGGATAGGTTTAGCTCGGGCCAATCTAAAGTTTCTCAAGTTTCTTTATTAGTTGTCATACAGAAGTACAGAATACTTTTATACAAAATGTAACATAAAGAAGCATTTTGTATAAAAGTATTCTGTACTTCTGTATGACATCTAATAAAGAAACTTGAGAAACTTGAGATTGGCCCGAGCTAAACCTATCCTCCGGACATGCAGCTGGACCCATTTTGACTATGTGAAAGTTGAGACTATGAGAAAGTTGTTGTTTAGTAGTTAGTAAGCTGTACAGCTATAACAAGTCAGGCTAAATTAAACTTTGCGCCAACATTAGGACCGAAGTATAAACCAGCAACTGAGCAACATGAAGAAGTGGATTTATGCATCTGGATCAGAAAAAACGTTGTGGATGAAAAAGTAAGTAGGCTACAGTGCTTGTATGCTAACAGTAGCTAGGCAGCTTAGCCTACATCACAATGATAATCACCAAGCTAACTTACTGTACACACTGTAGGGCTGGGCAATTAATCGAAACAGAATCGCGATATCGATTCATAGACCTATGCAATCTAATTTCTAAGTTATGACTATTTTCTTTTATTAAAAAAAAAGTTTTTTTTACTTTTTAAATTATTTTATCTGGGTTGAACATGATTTGTGGAACTCCCTCTGGTGTTGTGGTCGTGGTATTCACTGACCTTTGGGAAGTATTTCGACATGCACATGGGTATCTTAGTGGTGTAGTGTATCTTGTAGACCAGGCCCATTGCAAGTTGCTGTACTCTGTCGTCTACTCTAAGCCATCCTAGGTTGTCAAAGTGGACAGGGGTGAGGTGGGTTTTAGGAGTAAGGTCAAGCAGTAGTCTGACCAGTTTGTTTTGTGATGTTTGTAATCTTGTTTTTAGTGCCTTTGAGGTGCTTTGGTACCATGAGGTGCAAGCATAGTCGTAGTACCCTTGAATGAGTGCTCCTGTTAGAGTCTTCAAGATATTCTTGTTTACCAGAGAGGAGATCCGGTACAGGAATCTAGTTCGTTGGTTGACTTAGTTTTATTACATTGGATCCCATTTTGTCACAGGAAAGATTTGCCTCTATAGGATGGAACCCAGGTAGGTAATTTCATCTTTCCTTTTAAGATAAGATAAGATATTCCTTTATTGATCCCCTTGGGGAAATTCAGGCATCATAGCAGCATGGGGGAAGGGGGGGGGGGGTACAGGTAGTGAAAACAACACAAGCAGTGTAAACAAATAGGTCAATATAATTTACTATCTAACTAACTGAAATATACATTATTCATTATTCACAGTATCACAGTATCCACATAAGGTGCAGTATGCATAAGGTAGTGTTATTGTCCTACTTGGGTTCCTATTAGTTCTAGGTCGATGTCTGGCAGCAGTCGCTGCCCACTGTTGTGGAGCCTGATGGCCACTGGTATGAAGGA
Source organism: Notolepis coatsorum (assembly GCF_963971535.1). Taxonomy (NCBI): domain Eukaryota; kingdom Metazoa; phylum Chordata; class Actinopteri; order Aulopiformes; family Paralepididae; genus Notolepis; species Notolepis coatsorum. The sequence goes on along the minus strand of NC_140170.1, from coordinate 12,211,972 downwards.
CTGTCCGAGGCGGTTAGTTGAGTGTCGGGGGGGGTATGAGTCTGTGGCTTCCTTGTCACCTTCACCTAATATGTTTTGATCTGGTCAGGTGCGCTGTCACCTAAAATGTTTTGATCTGATCAGGTGCGCTGTCACCTAATATGATTTCATCTGGTCAGGTGCGCTGTCACCTAATATGATTTCATCTGGTCAGGTGCGCTGTCACCTAATATGTTTTCATCTGGTCAGGCCCGCTGTCACCTAATGTTAATATGTTTTCATCTGTGTCCACTGACCACTGACACACAGTGGGGGATGTTTTAAAAATATTATTTAATATATAATATAATATAATAATTTGTGCTTCACCTAAAAATTTGGTCAGCAGCCTCCACTGGTCTGTTAATACTGTTAATCAGTTGACAGGACCACGGACAGACGACGGTGAATAACTGATCCAAGGCCTCGGAGGTGCATGTAGAGCAGTCACTACAATCTTGGCCAAGACCCGAGGCATCCATCACCTTAGTCAGCGCCAGGAGACGGGCACTCAGAGAGAAGGGGGAGGGAAGGGGGGAAGGGAGGGGGGGAGGGGAGGGGGGGAGGGGAGGGGTGGAGGGGAGGGGGGGGGGAAGAGGGGGGGGGAAGAGTTAGAGAGTTCCCATGTTTGTGGTGCTGCAAAGGAGCAGACATGTAGTACCCTGTAGTGCCATGTAGTACCCTGTAGTACCCTGTAGTGCCATGTAGTACCCTGTAGTACCCTGTAGTGCCATGTAGTACCCTGTAGTGCCCTGTAGTACCATGTAGTACCCTGTAGTGCCATGTAGTGCCATGTAGTGCCATGTAGAGCCATGTAGAGCCATGTAGAGCCATGTAGTGCCATGTAGTACCATGTAGTACTCTGTGGTACCATGTAGTACCCTGTACCCTAACTAAACTACACAGATTAATCTAAAGGTCAGTCCCCGACCAGGTGAGATCAGGGTAGGTTGAAGGAGAGAGAGAAAAGATGAGTCTTAAGCAGGGATTTAAAAGCTTCGACAGAGCAGGCGCCCCTGATGACGGCAGGTAATTTGTTCCACAGGTAGGGAGCGTGGTAGACAAAGGCTCTGTGGCCGGCGGATTTCTTTTTAACCCTAGGGGTCGATAGAAGCCCCGCATTTTGTGAGCGCAGAGCATTATATAATTATATAACATAACGTTATGTTATTTCGCGGTTATTTCGCGGTTTATTCATAACCCTCCCAAATCATATTCAGAAAGTATCACAGAGACTTCTATTGACCAAGGAATTAGTTATTATTTCGCGGTTTATTCACATAACGTTATATTGTTTACACTGTCTTTCTTCTATTATAACCCTCCCAAATCATATTCAGAAAGTATCACAGAGACTTCTATTGACCAAGGAATTAGTTATTATTAGTAAGGCACAACATTTAATGACAAACCAATTACATAATCCAACATATGTGTAAAGGCACACACAACATATTCCAGTTAACGGTATATATTTTTTAATGATTCGTTATGGCGTAAACAATACTTCCATGCGTATAAATTGCGTTCGCGACCTCCATGTTTTGGGGGTAGTCATTAGAAACCTCGGATCCGGGATTCGCTCCCATCCGTCGGGCAAGAACTGTGTGTTTTCAGCCTCTCTCTCTGGAGCTTAACGGAGTTTCCTCCGGAGTTTCTAGAGGAGCTTGTCGCGGCTCATGCGCATGCGCGCGCTCAACCAATCAGAGAGGGGCTTCGCTCAACCAATCAGAGAGGGGTCTGCAGAAATGGAGCTCAACCAATCAGAGAGGGGTCTGCAGAACTGGAGCTACGAAATGTAGAGACGCATCTATGGAGTGAACTAGTGGTCTGCAAGGGCCTTGAAATAAAGCCTGAGCCCTGCCCGAGCCCGTGAACTTCAGGCCCTGCCGAAAATAAGCCCGACTGTAAATAATATTTTAAGCCCTAGCCCGCGTGAAAACCTGAAAAAAAATATTATTATTATTATTATTAAAATATAATTTTTTTTAAATTTGTTTTAAATATTTGAAACACGGTTTTATATGAACGTAATAAATAAACAAAACTAAGAAGCATTTACATAGCCTGTTTCGCAATGCCGTCTCTCCCAGTGCTCGCTTATATAGACTGACTCACACATCAGCCTCGTAAAACGTATTGAAGGCTATAGAATCTTCTTTCACACACACACACACACACACACACACACACACACACACACACACACACACACACACACACACACACACACACACACACACACACACACACACACACACACACACACACACACACACACACACACACACACACACACACACACACACACACACACGACACACAATAGCCTACTCAGTCAAACAAACAAACAGAAAACAGAAATCAGATTTCGAGCAGAGCAACGTAATGAAAATCACAACAAAACATGTAGCGAGTCGCGACCCAGAAAATAATAAACATATCACTCACCACGACGTCAGCAACGCGTTGAACACCGTTAACAAAACCGGCTACATACATCCCAAGAACAAATTAAAACGTTCGCCAACTGGCTATATTCCAACACAACCAATCGAGTTGAACTTGTCCCCTGAGTTCTCCCTGCGCGCTGCAGTAATTACATCCAAATGTTTCTCTGGCGCAAAAGAGAAAGCGAATCTTAAAACGAAGGTTATCCTATAACCCTAGTTATATGAAAAAAAAAAAAAAAAAAATTAAACGGCGGTGCCCGGGCCCGGCCGAGCCTGGACAAGGTTGCAGTGCACTAGAGTGAACCACCGCTGCTTCCTGCTCGAGAAATCCAGCCAGTCAATCAACATGACGTAACAAGCCAAGCTCCTCCCACAATAACTCCCCCCAGTCAGTGATCACGTGACGCACATTGATCATGTTGGGAGTAGGGTCCAGCTGCGGACCTGGAGAAGCCTGATTGATTGATTGATTGATTGAACATTTTATTAACAAATTGCAGAATGGGTACAATACAGTACGGCTCAATACACACAATTGTTAAGGGGATGCAGACCAGACAAAGAATTTCGTCTTGTTTACATCAGGGTCCCCCATTTTCAATTCATAACATTTATGACATACACACACAACATACAGATATATAGTAGGCCTACTGTTACATCCAGACATTTATGACATACAAGATATACAAATATACAGTACTGTTTATTTACAGACAGAGTTTCTAAAAGAGAGTATTGTAGCGCTGAGAGATGGGAGTCGGAATAAATGAATTAATGAAAACTTTACAATACAGTAGGTCCTATATTACACTGTACTGTACTGTAATCTACTCTACTCTAGTTAGGCCTACACATTACTGTACTGTAATCTACTCTACTCTAGTTAGACCTACACATTACTGTACTGTACTGTAATCTACTCTACTCTAGTTAGGCCTACACATTACTGTACTGTAATCTACTCTACTCTAGTTAGGCCTACACATTACACTGTACTGTAATCTACTCTACTCTAGTTAGGCCTACACATTACTGTACTGTAATCTACTCTACTCTAGTTAGACCTACACATTACTGTACTGTACTGTAATCTACTCTACTCTAGTTAGGCCTACACATTACTGTACTGTACTGTAATCTACTCTACTATAGTTAGACCTACACATTACACTGTACTGTAATCTACTATACTCTAGTTAGGCCTACACATTACTGTACTGTAATCTACTCTACTCTAGTTAGACCTACACATTACTGTACTGTACTGTAATCTACTCTACTATAGTTAGACCTACACATTACACTGTACTGTAATCTACTCTACTCTAGTTAGACCTACACATTACACTGTACTGTAATCTACTCTACTCTAGTTAGACCTACACATTACAGTTCAGATGAGGGGAATCATTCCTGATTGATTGATTGAAAACTTTATTAACAGATTGCAGAATGGGTACAATACAGTACAGCTCAATACACACAATTGTTAAGGGGATGCAGACCAGAGAAAGACTTTCGTCTTGTTTCCACCAGGGTCCCCCATTTTCAATTCATCAGGACATATATGACATACATGACATACAGATAGTCAGTACTGCTACATCTATACATTTATGACATACCAGATTTGCAAATACAGTACTGTTTGTGATACAGAAGGAGTCAAGAAAAGGGAGTATATACATTTGACGTAGAAACTGTACATTGGAGGAGGTTGGGTGGGGGGGGGTTGGGTACACTGGGATATTGACAACCATACTGGGTAATTTACATTGGAGGTGGTTGGGGGGGGGGGGGGGGGGGCACACTGTATAAGCAAGCAAAACTGTACATTGAGGGGGGGGAGACTCTGTACAAACAAACAAAATTGTACATTGGACTATTGACAAAACCATACTAGGTAAATGACTGTACATTGGAGGGGGTTGGGTTAGGATATTTACAGGGGCCAGTGTTGAATTGCAGTCTCCCGTAGGTGTCTCTTGAGAGAGGTTTTGAAAGTGGGTAGTGATCCACATTCCTTTACAGCTTTGGGTAGGGCGTTCCACATTGATGTGGCATAATTGCGAAACGTGTTTAGTCCCTTATTTGAGCCGAATCTGGGTTTAACATGATTTGTGGAGCTCCCTCTGGTGTTGTGATCGTGGTATTCACTGACCTTTGGGAAGTATTTTGCCATGTACATGGGTACCTTGGTCGTGTAGTGTATCTTGTAGACCAGGCCCATTGCAAGTTGCTGTACTCTGTCATCTACTCTAAGCCATCCTAGGTTGTCAAAGTGGGCAGGGGTGAGGTGGGTTCTAGGAGTAAGGTCAAGCAGTAGTCTGACCAGTTTGTTTTGAGATGTTTGTAATTTTGTTTTTAGCGCCTTTGAGGTGCTTTGGTACCATGAGGTGCAAGCATAGTCGTAGTACCCCTGAATGAGTGCTCCTGCCAGAGTCTTCAGGGTATTCTTGTTTACCAGAGAGGAGATCCGGTACAAGAATCGAGTTCGTTGGTTGACTTTTTTTATTACATTGGATGCCATTTTGTCACAGGAGAGATTAGCCTCTAGGATGGAACCCAGGTAGGTAATTTCATCTTTCCTTGTGACAATATTGTCACCCACTGTAACTGAGAAGCCGTCGGTCTTGCTGAGTTTGTTATTTGAACCGAAGAGAATGGACTCTGTTTTGCCCATGTGTAATGATAGTTTTTTATCAGCGAGCCATATGCAGATTCTGCCTAGTTCCGAGCTGAGGGTTTTTTCAACCTGTAACTTGTTCTTGTCAGAGACCAGCAGGGCTGAGTCGTCCGCAAACAGGAACAAGTTGCAGTCACAAGCTGACGACATGTCATTTGCATAAATTAGGAACAGTAGCGGTCCTCAGCTGGAAAGATGTGGCAACTGCTGCACAGCATAACGTTACCCTTTCTGCAAGCCTGGTGTGTTTAAGCCAACAGTTAGGAACAAGGTCCTAAAACAAGCCTGGTGTGTTTAAGCCAACAGTTAGGAACAAGGTCCTAAAACAAGCCTGGTGTGTTTAAGACAACAGTTAGGAACAAGGTCCTAAAACAAGCCTGGTGTGTTTAAGCCAACAGTTAGGAACAAGCTCCTAAAACAAGCCTGGTGTGTTTAAGCCAACAGTTAGGAACAAGGTCCTAAAACAAGCCTGGTGTGTTTAAGCCAACAGTTAGGAACAAGGTCCTAAAACAAGCCTGGTGTGTTTAAGCCAACAGTTAGGAACAAGCTCCTAAAACAAGCCTGGTGTGTTTAAGCCAACAGTTAGGAACAAGGTCCTAAAACAAGCCTGGTGTGTTTAAGGCAACAGTTAGGAACAAGCTCCTAAAACATCTGGACGGACACAAAAGGTGAGCAGTGCAGCACAAAGGTATTCCCTGTTGTATTCATTGCATGTTGTTTTCTTGCTGGTAACTCCTGTAAATGATGGACCAACATGTGGAAACAAAAACATTGCAGTTTGACATACACCAATCAGCCATAACATTAAAACCACCTGCTTAAACCAGTTTTTTAATGATTAAAAATAAACTATTGTCTATAAACACTGGTTTAAGCAGGTGGTTTTAATTATTATGGCTGATCAGTGTACATATGTTTTCCAGATCACATTACAGATGAAAATACCCCACACTGAAAGGTAACACAAAAAATAAATAACAAAATACATTAAAAAAAAATCACAGAATGGGCCTTTCACCGATATATCTGTTGTGTTATATATATATTATTTATATATCTGTTGTTGCAAGTATTGAGCCATGTAAATCATGTAGCAGGGACTCCCAGACACAAGCTTTTGATCAGGTAATATTTTGGTTACTTTGGTGCCAGTTGACTGAGGAGGTTAGGTTGGTCTGCCAGTGTTTATCAAGTTTCAAGGTTCAAGTTTGTTTATTATTTGTCACATATAAAATACATGTATTTTACGGTGAAATGCTTGGTTCTGTATGAGCCCCTGAGAGTGTGCTTCATACAGTAAAAAAGTTAGTAAAAAAGGAATATACAATCTAAAGTACAACCTAAGTTGTAATGCAGACAATGAGGTGCAAATGCAGACAATGAGGTGCAAATGCAAACAATGAGGTGCAAACGTTAAGGTAAGGTGCAAATGCAAATGAGGTATGAATGTAGTGAAAATCTCTTTAATAGATACATAAATATAATGTAGTGTTAAAGTGTCTAAAGTGAGTGTCAAGGTGAGTGTTTGTTTAAAGTGAGTGTGTGCATGTGGATGTGTGTGCAATGAGTGTAGATGATGGGTTGTTACATAGAGTCATTGAGCAACCTGATGGCCTGGGGATAGAAGCTCTCTCTGTACTGGCCATGAGTTCAAGTTTGTTCATTAATTGTCATAGTAAAATACAGAATACTTTATCATGAAATGCTTTTTTCTGTATGAGCCCCTGGGAGTTTGCTAGATAAAAATAGAGACTCCGGTAGCGCTTGCCTGACCACAGCAGTTCAAAGAGGCAGTTGTTTGGGTGACTAGTCTTTGGTTATTCTCTTAGCCTTGGCCCTGCAACGCTTGGTATAAATGTCCTGGAGTGTGGGAAGCCCAGTGCCCACCTCCAATTGTGCGTTTGGCTGAACGGGCCACTCTCTGTAGTCTGCTGTTTATCTAACGTCATTTACAGCAGACATTACACAACCAACAAACCCTTCATCACGTTACCGTCCCTTCCACATCTATGTATGTTATTTTCACATTATACTCCAACAGTGAATATGAGTTAAAACAGTAAAGCAGCCTGTTACCTGGTTTGTTTTCCCTTTCCAGCCAGACACATAGGTTTGTGAGTGGGTGAGTGAGTGTACTGCCCTCTGCTGGATAAAAAAAAGTATATCATGTAAGTAGTGACATTCAGGTTATACATAGAATAGAATAGAAATACTTTTATTATCCAGAGGGAAATTTGACACTGCAAATCGCTCAACATTAAACATTTAGACAGAACAGGTCACAAATAAGAATAACAAAACTAATCAAATTGCCTAAGATAAGAATAGAATAAAATAGAATAAAAATGGAATACGATATACAGTAATAAATACAGTAAAAATATACTGAAGTCTACAGTAGGTGTAATATTGCACAGTGCTGTTTCAAAAGTAAGAGTCCAGGAAGATGGTAACTGGTGACATTCTGTTATGTCACATGGTGACATAACATGGTGACATTCTGCCCTCTAGTGGTAAATGTGCAGAACACATCTGGAGGGTCAGGGTGTCAACATTGCACAGAATGAATGAATGATGAATGAATGAATGAATGAATGAATGAATGAATGAATGAATGAATGAATGAATGAATGAATGAATGAATGAATGAATGAATGAATGAATGAATGAATGAATACTTTATTTAACACATTGCAGAATGGGTACAATACAGTATGGCTCAATACACACAATTGCAATTGGGGATGCAGAACAGAGAAAGACGTTTGTCTTGTTTACATCAGGGTCCCCCATTTTCAATTCATAGTGAATAGAAGAGCTGTGTTCAGCCATATAGTTATGATGAGAAAGGATAGAGAGTGGGACCTTTCAGCTCGCTATAGGTTTTCATTTGGATTTAAGATGTCCCACCAAGGTCTACTCACATGGAGCAACATTAAACGTTATGCTTTAATCTCTCTTGCAGCAGGGAGCACCCCTAAGAGTAGAATCACACCACCAAGAATAACTATTACCATCGACATCTATTCTGCATTATAATAAATGGTTAAACTAATGATGTGGGTGATTTGGTCTGTCACTAGTTTGTAGATTATTATAGGTAATCAGGTTAATTGATTGACCTAGTAGTTAAACGGTCTATCACTAGTTTGTAGATTATTATAGGTAATCAGGTTAATTGATTGACCCAGTAACGAGGACAGAGAGACTTCGGCTCAGCTTCTTCCCCCAGGCCATCAGAGCCTTGAACACTGAACTCTCCACGCACAAGCACACATGAGCACACACACAACACACACACTGTACACGCTCACACACTAGCAGCCACTTTAACATGAGCACATACACACTCATGCTGCACACGCTCACACTTATGGACACTTTACAGAAGGAAAGGTCACTTTAAGATTGGTATAGCTTGAGATTGTATAATATAGCATTGTATAGCAGTGTACATAAAGACCCAATGCCTCATCCGTAGCTAACAGTGTACTGCACTACCACAGGACCTAGCATGTCCTACCATGCTCTGTAAATAACTCATGTACAGATACCGATATGCCTACTTTGTTTACTTGTTTATTGCACTATGTCGCTCTATTGGTTGGACTCTTATTATTATTACTATTGTATTATGCACATCGTTGCGGGCGAGACCCCCCGCATTTCACTGTATACCTGTCTGCCGTGACAAATAAAACTCTTGTATCTTGTTAATGGTATGTTCTGATGGGCGGAGTCAACAGTATACAGTATAAGGAGCTCCTCTGTCAGAACAAGGTTGTCTGAGTCAAAGCTCTGTGTTGTTGTGTCACCAGTATACAGTATAAGGAGTTGGCCAATCAGAAGCCCTCCTGTGGTTTAAAACCATGTGGCACTTCCTGTTTCTTCCTTTTGTCTCTGGTTTGCTGTTGGTCTGATGGGTTTGTGTAACTCAGTTAGCCAACTCTGTAATTGTGTTAGTGTGTGTTGGGAATTGTAGCAGGTAAGGTACATTTTGTGATACACAGGGTAGTATATTGTCTAATAATAATAATAATAATAATAATAATAATAATAATAATAATAATAATAATAATAGATTGTATTTGTAGTGCACTTTTTGTTCACTAGGATCATGCAGGGTTAAAACAGTTAATTTTTTTTTATTATTAATAAAAATAGAACATAGTTAATTAAAAACATAGTATAAACAGATAATTAAAAACAACAGCACAAGAAAAAGTTAGCAATAAAAGTCCTAGACACACTAGGTCAGGAGTGAATGTGAATGTATGTTTTGGTAGTTAGTGTAGGCAGGGGCGTAGCTGGGGGGGGGTTAGAATGATTCCAAGGACCCAGAACTGCGGGGGGGGGGGGGGGGGGACCCAGAGAACAATATTATTATCTTTTTATTAATATGGTTTTATTATTATCCTAAAGTAAGTTAATGTAGTTGACTCTCAAAAGTATAATTGCCTGTATTAAAGAAAAACATCACAAAATAAACAAACAGGTGCTTGTTACTCTGTTTGACAGAATGAGCACCCCTCCCTTCATTCATTGCATGATGGTTCAGTCCATGCACAACAGTGCGCCAATACATAGGGATAAAAAGAGCTAAAATAGGGCTAAAATAGAGCTAAAAGTGCTGAAAAGAAAAAGAAACAAGTCCAATCATGATGTTAAATAATTAAATTAATTGGTTACAGTCCACAACCCAGCTCCTCCAGTCCACGGCAGTTGGCCCGTCCTGGCCCTGCCTGGTTGTGGAGCCTGATTGCCACCGGCACAAAGGACTGCCCGAAGCGCTTTGTGGTATGTCGGAGGGGGGGGGGGGGATAAGTCTGTGGCTAAACGTGGACCGCATTGTGGTCAGCTCATCATGGAGGGGGTGGCAGGGGTTCTCAAGGATAGCATACAGCTTCCACCTCGTCCTCCCCCACCACCTCCAGACTGTCCAGTCCCCACTTCTTGGGGTCTGTAGGGTAAGGATAAGTGAGCTCCTGCACTGATTATTATAGTTCAATATTCAATATTTGATCACCAAAAACCCCCAAAAAGCATAAAAAGGGGGCCCCCCCGCCCAAAAAGGGCCCACAAAAATCAGGCTTGCACGCTTCTAACACACACAGGTATAGTGCCCTTTTCAGCCTTTGAGCACCTGCCCCTCTAAAGTCCTGTGCACGTCCCTGTGTGAATGTGTGTGTGAATGGGTCAAATGTGAGGAACAAATTGTATTCCCTGTTGTATTCATTGCATGTTGTTTTCTTGCTGGTAACTCCTGTAAATGATGGACCAACATGTGGAAACAAAAACATTGCAGTTTGACATACACCAATCAGCCATAACATTAAAACCCTCTGCTTAACCACCTGCTATGTACATGATATCTACACGCTCGGTATTTCGGTATCGGTATACACATCTTTATTTATCTCGACCGTTTCAACCATAAAACAAACACACCCATTTGTAATAACAAAAAATAACAAAAACTAAATAAAAACAACAAAATAAAATACAAATAAAATAAAATAAAGTATATCTTCCTAGACATGGAAGCAATAATCAGCATAGCTCAAGACAAATGGTTTTGTTCGAGAATGGACAGAAAGAAGCAAAGCTTATCTGGTGTCAGGATGGGGGGGGGGGGTGTAGGACACACACGCAGACAGACACAGAAAGGGGAATCTTAAAGTTACCCGGGTAACCACTGGAATCGCTGAGCGATGAGAGAGGGTGGGGGGAAACACAAGAATAAAATTAATTAAAATAAAAACTGTAGGAAACACAAAACAATAACAACAATAAGGCCCCAAATAACCACCACTGCCTAGCAGTTGAAAACAACAAGAAAAACCATAGCACTAGAGACAGAGAAAACCCTAGAAGCATGAGCTTGGGACTCTCCTCTACTATTGAGGGATAAACATGAACAAGCCTCCAAACACAGTCAACCAAACCTACTTCAAGGCACTGCACACCTGACACCAATCAGGTGGCAATCAAGCCCACACACCTGCCATGCCGCATGGCAATTAACCGCAGAGGCCAGTGATTGACAGCTGTCCCTCACAGAAAGACGACAGAAAGACGAAATAGACAGCTGTCCCTCACAGAAAGACGAAATAGACAGCTGTCCCTCACAGAAAGATGAAATTGACAGCTGTCCCTCACAGAAAGACAAAATAGACAGCTGTCCCTCACAGAAAGGTGAAATAAAGCCAAAGCACCTTAGAATAAAATGAAACCCATAAACCGTGATCCATCACACTAAGGATGAATGAGACGGTCAGGATCCGCCCCAAAAAAACACAAATGAGTCATTGCATATTAACCAGCATCACACAGTTAAGTTTAATATATTATCTGTTCATTGCCGGTACTGAGCAACAGGCACAGGCTAGGCAGACCAAATCTTATGGGACCCGTAAGAGGGAGTCTGTCGGGTTGTTCCATCAATGTTGGCGAGGAAGTACAGATATTGCAGAAGACACCTCGGCTGAGAGAGGCCCTTGCTGACCATCCCTCTGCTTCTCCGGGTGAGAGAGGCCCTTGATGACCATCCCTCTGCTTGAGGTGCTGTGGTTAACAAAGTCAGGGACAGTGAGGTCATGTGGTTAACAAAGTCACAAAGCTCTATACTTCAAAAGTTATGAGTATTTTCTGAAACCAATATTTATACAAATACACTTTAATAAAAACTGAGAATCTGTATTGATTCAAACATATGAATTGTTTGATTTAAGATCTGAACCTTTGTGTAACTGAGGGGTACAATTCCCTGACTGTATTGATAAGTATGGTATCATTAAACCACTACCGCTTGATGTACTTTAACTTCTGGCCATACAGTACACGATATCTAAGTATGATGAACACTTTCCCACATATGAAATCAGGTCCACACAAATATAACAGTCGAAGGTTTAATATAGCAAAAGGTATATACAACATTCACTTAATTACATTTATGATTTGAATGCACTTGTAAGGCAAATGAGTATTCGTAGGCAAATCAACACTGAATGTCCAATCTCTGGTTACGCAGGAAGCAAGTATACAACCTGGTTCTTTAGGGAACTATAGCGATGGTAATTAATGATTATAGCGGGATACTAAAGGGGTCCTGCTGGTTGTAAGTCAGTAGGGGGGGGGGGGGGGTTTGGAGAGCCGTCAGCTGCATCCCATCTGGCCAACGATTCCTGGGGAGAATTCAGGTACAGAACACAGTGCCCGCAGGATCTTGATCCACAGATGAATACACTTGGGCCCTCTTGTAGACAGTAGCTGTAGGCTGTAGGTCCACAACGAAGGAGAAGCGAGGCGGCCTCGGTCTGGGTTGAGCGCCGTCTCACCTGGGCTCCTCTCGGGGGTAATTCCAACACTCACCGGCGTTGGCTGTTATCCGCTCCACAAACCAAAGCACCCAAAGCAAATAGATATTCCATGCCGTATAGGCTCAGCAGTCGTCCGGGTAGGTAATCCAATGTGCAGGTCCACTCGTCCTCGCCCAGAACTCCTCGGATGAAAGCACCACGCGTGGTCTGCCCAGCCTGGTTAAGACTCTAGATAACGCGAGGAAACGATGGGGGTGCTGCTCACTTTAGAACTCTATACCGCACGATGCACCATACATAATAGACTATTATTAACTTAATAGAAATACGTCCCACTCGACGGTACAGTGCCAAACTATGACAATTCAGCTATGAATTTACACGAGGTCTCAATGCCTATTCTGGGGCCAAATAGGCCATACTGCACCACACGTGGGTCGTGGGTGAGGCTTCACGTCTGTTACTAGGTTGGAGGGTAAAGGACTAATGGACTAAAAGAAAGTTCTACTTTACTTGCGCCATATTTATATGCACGGTGAACAAATAGTACCATTCGTATTTCGGTAGCCGTATTCCTACGCGGAACCGGGGCTAGTTGGGACATGTTCGTCGGCACTATTGAACTTGACTCAAGGGGCCTGTCTGCTGGCGCCAGGTTCTTGTCCAATGAGAGAATGAACTATTATGGGCTGTAGTAGACTAAAGGGATATTCAGTGTATATGTACAAAGAATATACAAGGGATATCAAATGATATACAAATACTATTAAATATATATCCATAAATAAATATATATATTCGGTTTAATCTGATCCTTCACAACACTTTGGATTAGAAACAAATGAAGGGAAAATGCCTCTTTGTCCCAATACTTAGAGAGGGCTCACAATTTCAGTGTCCTCACCATATTTTTGATGGGTGAAAAAAGTAACTACCGTATGTGCAACAGGGATATAACTACCTTGTTCAAATGATTCTTAGACGAATTGCAAACATCACTGACCCAGGACCATGGACTGAGACTTGGAGGTACATCCTTTTACAGTGTTATATGCCCACTGTGTTACACAAAACATGACCTTTTACAGTGTTATATGCCCACCGTGTTACACAAAACATGACCTTTTACAGTGTTATATGCCCACAGTGTTACACAAAACATGACCTTTTACAGTGTTATATGCCCACAGTGTTACACAAAACATGACCTTTTACAGTGTTATATGCCCACCGTGTTACACAAAACATGACCTTTTACACTGTTATATGCCCACAGTGTTACACAAAACATGACCTTTTACAGTGTTATATGCCCACCGTGTTACACAAAACATGACCTTTTACACTGTTATATGCCCACTGTGTTACACAAAACATGACCTTTTACAGTGTTATATGCCCACTGTGTTACACAAAACATGACCTTTTACAGTGTTATATGCCCACCGTGTTACACAAAACATGACCTTTTACAGTGTTATATGCCCACTGTGTTACACAAAACATGACCTTTTACAATGTTATATGCCCACTGTGTTACACAAAACATGACCTTTTACAGTGTTATATGCCCACCGTGTTACACAAAACATGACCTTTTACAATGTTATATGCCCACTGTGTTACACAAAACATGACCTTTTACAGTGTTATATGCCCACTGTGTTACACAAAACATGACCTTTTACACTGTTATATGCCCACAGTGTTACACAAAACATGACCTTTTGAAGGTGGCTGGGTGGCGCAGCGGAGATTGCGCTCGTCAGCAAGAGTCTCCGGTCTCAAATCTGGGTGTCAGCATTGCCTCCGGCTTGGACCAGCCGTCACACTAACTCATTGGCAGAGTTAGCGGTGGAGGTCGATGGGTGGTAATCTGGACGTTGTGGACAGCGACTCCTACAGGTCAGTTGGGGGACGCCTGCACAGCAGAGACAGGAAATGGCAAGGGTAGTGTGAGCCTCCCACACGTTACACCTCGCCAATAAGAGTCCGCGCTGGCAGGTGAAAAGATGTGACAGGCTGCCTCCTCGTGTACCGGAGGGGACACGTGATGCAAGGCTTCTATCCTCCCTACAGCCGACCAGTGGGAGGCATATGCGAGCAACGTTCAAAACAGGGGAGGAGAGAATTGGAAACATAAGGAGAAAACGTGGGGGGGGGGGGGGGCATGACCTTTTACAGTGTTATATGCTCACTGTGTTACACAAAACATGACCCTTTTGCCACTGTCCCTGACTTTGTTAACCACATGACCTCACTGTCCCTGACTTTGTTAACCACATGACCTCACTGTCCCTGACTTTGTTAACCACATGACCTCACTGTCCCTGACTTTGTTAACCACATGACCTCACTGTCCCTGACTTTGTTAACCACAGTACCTCACTGTACCTGACTTTGTTAACCACAGTGACCTCACTGTCCCTGACTTTGTTAACCACAGTGACCTCACTGTCCCTGACTTTGTTAACCACATGACCTCACTGTTCCTGACTTTGTTAACCACATGACCTCACTGTCCCTGACTTTGTTAACCACATGACCTCACTGTCCCTGACTTTGTTAACCACAGTGACCTCACTGTCCCTGACTTTGTTAACCACAGTGACCTCACTGTCCCTGACTTTGTTAACCACAGTGACCTCACTGTCCCTGACTTTGTTAACCACAGTGACCTCACGGTTCCTGACTTTGTTAACCACATGACCTCACTGTTCCTGACTTTGTTAACCACAGTGACCTCACTGTCCCTGACTTTGTTAACCACAGCACCTCACTGTTCCTGACTTTGTTAACCACAGCACCTCACAAGTAAGTGCATTACGGACTACAGCAGGAAAGATGCACATTGCCCACCGGACCCATCACTACCTGATGCTCTCAATATCTTCTACGCCCGCTTCGAGGCCTCCAACACCACCACCCCCTCCAGGCTCACACCCTCGCCTGACGACCCCCCTCTCAGCGCGACAGCCGCAGAGGTAAGGACGACACTGCAGAAAATAAACCCCCCGCAAAGCTGCAGGCCCTGCTGGGGTCCCAGGCAGGGTCCTGAAGGACTGTGCTCACCAGCTCTCAGCGGTCATGACTGACATGTTTAACACCTCACTGTCCCAGGCCACCGTTCCAACAGGCCTCAAGACATCTACCATCGTCACGGTACCAAAGGCCTCCACAGTGTCCTGTCTCAATGACTATCGACCAATCGCTCTCACCCCAATTGTAATGACATTTTTTGAGAAACTGGTTATGATGAACATAAAAAAGGCCATTGACATAACAGCTGACCCCCACCAGTATGCCTACAGGCCAAACCGCTCCACAGCTGACGCTATCAACGCCGTGACACATCAGTCCCTCACACACCTGGAGAACAAGGACTCCTATGTGAGGGTGCTGTTTTTGGACTTCAGTTCCGCCTTCAATACCATCCTCCCACAGACACTGGTAAACAAACGGTCAGCACTCGGATTACCCCCATCACTCTGCAACTGGACTTTGGACTTCCTGACAAATAGACCCCAATCTGTTAGGATCAATAACACCGTATCCTCCACCATCATCCTCAACAATGGTGTAGTATAAATAGTATGATTTAGTTATATTATAATAAAATAAAAATTATATAGTATATATAATATAGAATAATACATTATATAAATGTATAGATACATGTGTGTGTGTGTGTGTATAAATGAATTAACCTAAATATGTAGTTTGACTGATAGATACACAAAATGGGTTTATTTATGTTGATTTAATTTAGTTGTGTTGATGTTTCCATTTTTGCAAAATGGGTATATTCTGTTTGGTTTTACGCATTAAGTCTATCGGTGTGCTGTATGTGTGTAGGGGCAGGCATATATAAGAATTTTTCTTCTTCCTGTAACTTCGGCCATGGAATTTGGTGAATTATATTAATATGTAATGTTGGACTGTGGTAATTCCATGTACGAATAAATAAATTATGATGATGACATGACTGCAGAGCCACGATGATAGCAACCTCATAGTGAAGTTCGCGGATGACACCGCAGTGGTGGGGCTCATCACAAAAGGGGATGAGTCGGCATACAGGGAGGAGGATGGACTGGGACTGTGGTGCAAGGAGAACAACCTCATCCTAAATGTAAAAAAAAACTAAAGAGATGATCATAGACTTCCACAAGACCAGCACGCCCCCCCCCCCCCCCACCCTCTCTACATCGATGGCACAGCTGTAGAGGTGACTCCCAGTATCAAATATCTTGGGGTGCACATCTCCAACACCCTCACGTGGCGCAACAACACCCTGAGCCTCGTCAAAAAAGCTCATCAACGCCTGTACTTCCTGAGCAAACTGAAAGGGGCGGGGCTTGACACCAACATCCTCAGATCCTTCTATAGATGTGTGGTGGAGAGCGTACTGACCTCCTGCATCACAGCATGGTACGGCAGCTGCACAGCGGCAGAGAAGCAGGCTCTACAGAGGGTTGTAAGGTCTGCACAGACTGATACCAACAACAACCGATGCACGAACAGAGCAATCCGCATCATGCGTGACCCCACCCACCCTGCCCACGGACTGTTTACCCCCCTCCCTTCAGGCAGGAGGCTGCGCAGCATCCGGGCAAGAACCACCAGGCTGAAGAAGAGCTTCTTCCCGGATGCTGTGAGACGACTGAACAGTCCATCGCAGCTCATCACTGCCAGGCCTCTGCACTGTAGCACCTTACGGCACCTAGCTCTTTAAATCTTTTAATCAGTGAATCTATTGTCTTATTGAACTGGATCAGTTTTACTGAATTAGACTAGGTTTCTTATTTTGGACTAGTTTGCTACTGAATAAATTCACTGCCCACTACTCCACCATCATCAACAGCAGCAACCGCAACCCCCGGACCCTCTTCTCCACTGTCAAGAAACTCCTACAACCCCCGGACAATAACTCACTCTCCTCCCCTGACCTCTGCAACTCGTTTCTCCTCTTCTTCAATAATAAAATATCTCAAATCAACAGCTCACTGACTGCCTGCATCGCCAATTCCCCCACCCTCGCCCCCCCCCCACTATCATTTTCCCCCCACCTGACCCCATCCCTCCCACCCCTTTTACTGCCTTCGCCCTAGTCGACTCCTCCTTCATCATGGACCTCATGTCCACCTCCAACACCACTACCGGCTCCCTTGACCCCCTCCCCACTACTCTCACCAAAGCCTGCCTCCCTGCTCTCATCCCCCACCTCACCGACCTTTTCAACCAGTCATTATCCCTAGGCCACGTCCCCTCCCCCTATAAACTCGCCGCTGTCACCCCTGTCCTCAAAAAACCCACTCTCGACCCATCCAACCTCTCCAACTACCGCCCCATATCCAATCTTCCTTTTTTCTCCAAAACACTGGAATGCATTGCTGCCTCCCAACTCCACTCCCATCTCCAGTCCAACAGCCTCTATGAACCCCTTCAGTCTGGCTTCCGTCCCGCTCACAGCACCGAAACTGCACTGGTTAAAGTCATCAACGACCTCCTCATCTCCGCTGATTCCGGTGCCCTCAACATCCTGATCCTACTCGATCTCAGTGCAGCCTTTGACACAGTGTGTCACTCCATCCTCCTCCAAAGGCTGCACCAACTGGGTGTTGAGGGCACAGCACTTGGCTGGTTCTCCTCCTACCTCACAGACAGACACCAATTCATCTCCCTCTCCGGCCACACCTCTTCCCCCTCCCCAGTCACTCAGGGGTCCCCCAAGGCTCAGTCCTTGGCCCCCTGCTCTTCATCTGCTACATTCTCCCCCTTGGTCACATCATCCGTAAATACCACCTCAACTTCCACTGCTACGCTGATGACACCCAAATCTACACCAGTACACAATCCCCCCACAGCCCACCCCTCAGTCACATCGAATCCTGCATTACCGAACTCCAAACTTGGATGACTCACAACTTCCTCAAATTGAACAGTGACAAGACGGAACTTCTCATTATTGGCACCAAAACCACCCTCACCAGATCCGGACCCATCACACTCACCATCAATGACTCCACCATCACCCCCTCCCCCTAGTCCGAAACCTTGGTGTCCTCCTTGACCCCACCCTCACATTTGACCCCCACGTCCGCTCCATCGTAAAAATATCTTACTTTCACCTCCGCAACATTGCAAAAATCCGTCACTGCCTCTCCCCCCCTGCTGCTGAATCCCTCATTCACGCCTTCATCTCCTCCCGCCTGGACTATTGCAACTCCCTCCTCACTGGCATCACCTCCGGCTCCCTCCACAAACTGCAAATGGTCCAAAATTCAGTCGCCCGCTTCCTCACTAACACCCGGTCCCGTGAACACATCACTCCCGTCCTCCACTCTCTCCACTGGCTCCCGATCAAACACCGCATAAACTTTAAAACACTACTCCTCACCTTCAAAGCCCTCCACAGCCTGGCCCCCCCTACCTGACTGATCTCCTTCTTCCCTACCGCCCCACCCGTTCCCTCCGGTCCTCCTCCACTGCCTCCCTCACTGTCCCGACATTCAAACTCAAAAACTTTGGAGATCGGGCCTTCTCTCGCACTGCACCCCGACTCTGGAACTCCCTCCCCCAGTCCATCAGAGACTCCCCTACACTCTCCACCTTCAAAGCTCGCCTCAAAACCCACCTGTTCTCCCTTGCCTTCAACCCCCCCCACCCATAACCCCCTCCCCCCCTCCAACCTGATTGATGTCTGTCTCCAGTCTTTTTGAGCTATCATGCTGTCTTCCCTGTTCCCCCCATGGTCTCATGTTCCTTTTGTTTTTGTTTCTTTGTTGTTTCTTTGCTTTTGTTTCTTTGTTTTTACTTTGCTCCCGACTATTGTCAGTGACTTCGGGTTATTGAGAAGCGCTATATAAATTAAATGAATTATTATTATTATTATTGACCGTTTTTGTTGAATGGGTTTGTATGTCTGTCATGAGGATCAGTATCTTATTGATTTGTTTAGTGTATATCTAGCGTCACATGGCTGTAAGTGAGACCTGAGTGCTGCATCTGGTGCTTCCACAGGCTGTTGTTGGGCTGGTGAGGGTCCTTCACTCTCCTGCAGGCTCTGGATCTGCTCCTCCTGGTGTACAAGTCCTGCAGGGTTGGTAGTGCAATACCCCGGCGTAGTACACTCTGCTGAGCGCACTACTCTCTGTAGAGCCTTCCTATCCTGGGCAGTGCAGTTGCCAAACCAGCATCAGAATACACTATTTACATTGTTGTGTATTTAGTCTGTCTTTGGTTTATTGTACACACTGTAAATATCAATTGCACAATATATCACTTTCTTTCACCTCATTTGTTGTTGGCCTTGGTTTATTTTTCCTTTGGTTCATTCATCACAGGTTACAACTAGTGGTGGGACTCGATTAAAAATGTTAATCGGATTAATTCGAGACTTTATAGATAATTAATCAAAATGAATCACATTTTAATCGCATATCAATATTTGATGCGAAAAGCAACATTTTTCAATTCAAAGGAATTTTGGTGAATCAATGAATATACATTATACATACGTTTAAGTTATCCCTTTTCTTCCGACGGGACCACCGGTGGTTCCGCAAATCCCATGTTAGGCGCGGCAACACAGTGCAGTCTGTTTTCCGCAGAGAGACAATTTATTTTCTTGTTTTCCAAGAAGGTGAGGTGATTCGACGGAAGTATCACTCCGCATGACGCTACATGGAGTATATAAGAGCTGTTGGAGTGAGAGAATAACCTTTTGCCAAGATTTACCCAGAACAGCGCTGTGTAAAAAAAGATTTGCCCAGCAAATAATTTCTTTCACGCAGTTTCAAACGACGACGTAAGTACAATGTCTACGTAATTGTTGGTAAAATTATAGCATTTTTACATTTGTATGACAGTCTATAGTGCTTCCGTGAGGTTTTTGGTAATGTTTTCACTTATGAAAAGCTCATTTGGAAATCGCCGGGCTGTGGTGATTCTTTACCCAGTGCGAGGGGCGCTTGACTCGGCATTCAACATTAGGCGGGCTAACAAAAGCTAGCGCAAGAAACAACGACCAAAGTATGGCTTATAGTGTATTTTTAGCCAACTTATAGCATTTGTACATTTGTATGAGAGTCTGTAAAGCTCCCGTGAGGTTTGTCTGGACGTTTTAGTAGTGGGTTTCATTCTAAAATAAACTATGTTTATAAAATACAGGAAGTGGTTGTAATGGCCAGGATTAGCTGTGTGCTAGCGATCTTTGCAGATGCATAATTGATGTATTTATTTAGCGAATGGAATATTTTCAAATGGCCACATGTGATGTATCTAGTTTATTCATTACTGGGCCTTATTCTATATATATAATATATTTCATTGTATCGACCCAGATCAGACAAAATAGGCCGATGGATGTGCGAGATGTGCGGTTCAAGACGCAGAGGGAGTAGAACAAGCTAGCGCGAGATCCAGTGATCGGTGCGGCCTGTGCTCTCTCGGTGGAGTGGCTGTCTATTCGTTTCGATAGCGGTGCCACTCTGAGGCCTAATCCAGTCTTCGTGCCAAAGAATATCCGGAGCTCTTCCACTCCAGGGATATTATGGTTCAGGTGTTCATCCGCCTCCTCACGCTAGTGAGTTAGAGGCGAGCCTTCACCCGTCATGTCCGGTCCGGGCTTTGAGGATTTACCTCAGCCGTACTCAGGGCCTCAGGGCTACCGATCAACTTTGTCTGTTGTGGTGGCTCTCACGCTGGTAAGGCACTGTCGGAACAGCGCCTATCCCTTTGGTTGTGCGAGGGCATTGCCCTTTGCTACACGTTGGCTGGGCTGGCCCCCCCTGGGGGTGTCAGGGCGCACTCCACTCGTGGGGTGGCGGCCTCTGCCGCCCTGTTAGGAGGGGCCTCGGTGGAGGACATCTGTGCTGTGGCCTCAGAGTCCTCCCCGGGTCCCTTCGTAAGGTTTTACCTCATGGACATGACCGGGGGTTCTATCTCCCAGGCGGTTCTGAGGTCTGGAACCTCCCCTGCGTCCCACCTTCGGTGGGTTAGCAGGGATGTGTGGGTGTGGACCACTAGGTGTTGTGTCACACGTGGTCCCGCCTGTGCTGTGCGTTTAGAGGTTTCTAGTTCCCTCTTTTTCGCACTTGGGTGGAGTTGACTGCCGCCCCCTCTTCACTAGGAAGGAGGGGTGACGGGACTCCCCTCCCCCCTAATGTGGGCTTTCGGGTCCTCAGGGGGTGCATTTGTCGGTCCTCGCGTCTGCTCTGTCCCCATATCTCGATGGCGAAGAGCAGGATGCGATTCGCCAGTACGACTATATAACGATAGGTTATGTATATAACCTAGTTATATGAGTACTGGCTGAGCGTCCTGCTCTTAGCGTGCCCCGAGGTCCCTTGGGAAACTTTTCTATTGGAAACTGTTTTCCGAGGAAGGGCGAGTGGTGACCACGCCTAGTGCTTTATAGTACGTCACACTGGGGCGGGCCTGGCAGGTGCATTTGTTTTATTCGTTGATGAAGTACAGTAGGTACTGGAGATGAGGTATATCTCGATGGCGAAGAGCAGGACGCTCAGCCAGTACTCATATAACTAGGTTATATACATAACCTATTGTTTTGAATGATAAATTGCAGATGTGCGTGAGTGGTTTTGAAATCCCATGAATGACATTTTTTTTCTATTTTCATATCTATTTCATCTATTTATTCACAGTTAAAGATAAAATTTGTTTTATTGATATTCTCATTTGGTTCATTACAATTTACTCAAGCCTAGTAACAGACACAGTATTTCTGACACTGGGAATACATTCCCTGATATCCATAGATGTCCCTAGAATCAGATACCAAGAACATGCAAATGGACCATATTAAAAAAGATTCTGTAAATGTGTATTCTACGTTCTTATGGAATAAATTAGATTAAAAAATATTTAAATTTAGACAGAGAGAGAGCAGAGAACGAGCGAGCGAGAGATAGAGAGAGAGGGATACGGAGATGCTCCATATCCCTCTCTCTCCCCCCCTCTCTCGCTCGTTCTCTGCTCTGTCAGCATTCGCGTCACGTCAACCTGCTGCAAAATATCATAGTGCACACTCTCACTTGTATTCCGATCGGGGGGGGGGGGGGGGCGTCCTAGCACCCTCTATGGACCAGCGACCACTGGTCAAAATGATACGCTGACCAGTTTGCTCCGATGTCTGACTGAGGATGAGCAACACTGTTTTCTTGTTATGCAATTTTTTTTATAGAAATGAACAGCTTGAGTAATACAAACGTTTTAGATTGATTGTAAACCATTTATATAGTTTCACGATGTAAAATAAAAATGTTTTGCTGTTGGTCGATTATTTCACACCGTATTGAATACCATTGATCCTAATTAATTAAATTTCAAACCTTTATTTTAACTAGAAAGAAAGTTAAGATTGCCCTCATTTGCAGCAATGTCAGGTATAACAAGAAATATTTTAAATAAATATTTAAATGATGATCTTCATACACAGGATGAGATATTGTCTCTTTCTGCGTCCTGCCCTGCTCAAACAACATTCAGTATTTCCTATGGAGTCCTGTTACAAAGTTTACATATGTCAAAGAATAGTTGGGAGCGGCGCAATCTTTCAAAACTTAAAAATGCATTGTTGCATCTATATTTAGCACATATTTGATTCAATAGAAAATAAACAAATAATAAAATACAATTACCAGCAGCCAGAAAAGGGCAGGTGCTCAAGCACCACTTGGGCCTTATGTGAGTCTGGTTACATGCAGCCATGTTGGAAGAGAGGGTTAGAGAGCAAGGCCTCATTTAAAAGCATGAAACTGGTGTTTGAAGATGAGTGTCAGAAGTTCTTCTGATGCAGATCACATTAGTTGGATTGCTGTCCAGGATGAATGTGTTGTTAACCTCTTAATTAAGCCCTAGCCATATTTTCAGAAGATTCGCCTACAAATACATACCTAAGTAAATGGAAGATTGCACCACTTCTACAAGGTCCATTTGCATGTTATTGGTATCTAGGGACATCTATGGATCTCAGGGAATGTATGTATGTAGAAATATTGTCTGTTACTAGGCTTGAGTCAATTGTAATGAAGCAAAGGAGAATATAAATCTTTCTTTGTTTCATACTTGACAGTGAATAACACCATGCTAACATTGACCAGACGTGAAATATTGCCACAGATGATTTACAGGGGGTTTTGTAGATAAAGTACTGAATTTTTCCATCCGGACACATGCAATTTGAAATATGAATATCAGGCCTATAAATTACCTTATTATGGCAAAGTTACACATCTATGGATCGGGACAAATGTCCCCTTTCCAATGGCAGAGTTCAATCTGGATTTAGTACCACCAGGCGCCCCCGACAGGGCAGCAAAAACATGAATGAAATCTACTGTAAGTACAGTACATCCATTTTTCATCAGATTGCAAAGGTTTTTTTTTGCTAGACGTTCACAGACAGGTAGATAAACTAACTGTGTTCTGTTTTATGGCAATAATGTTCAGGTTTGTTCGACCCGTGAGATATGATTCCGAAATAACATTAAAAAATTCAAAGTTCACACTGGAAGTCAGACGATTGACAGTGGCTGGCGTGATCTGGGAAGTGTAGTTTTATGAAATTTGAAAGCCCATCTTCTTTCAAAAGACTACACTCAAGTTAGGTTGCCCCATGTCCTCGCATCTATATACGCCGGTTTCCATCTCAATGCGCTGAGATTTCTATAAACTCATATGTATTCATATAACACTTCAAAATCATTGGTAAACAAACGTAGTGCTGAAAATATACACTTTGACTGCTGTTTTTGACAGGGTTATGGTCTTTATTCTTGGCTACTAGGGCTGACCCCTATTAGTCGAATAGTCGACTAATCGGTCGAAACGAGCCGTAGTCGACTGCCAACCTCTTAGTCGAAAGGAAAAAAAAGTATAATTTTTTTGTATCATTCTTTCCAAAAGAAAAGAGGCCTAGAAGCGTGGCTAACGCTAATGGCACGCATATCAGAGGCTAACTGCTTAAGAAAACAGGCACAGAGGCACTGAAAGAGGATTTCACCCATCTAATGAACACGCTAGACTAGACAAATATCAAGATGTATCCATCAGTGGACCAATTGCATGCATGACAAGAAGCCTTCAGTTGACTCCTTCAGACATTAAGCACCCCCCACAGCCCAAATGGAATGATAAAAAAATAAATATATATTATACTTTTTTTTTCCTTTTTCTTTTTAGTCAACTAACGGCAAATTTTGGCCAATCATAGTCGACTATCCAAATCCTTAGTCAGGGACAGCCCTATTGGCTACATTTGAAAAAGAAATGCAACATTAATGAATACGTTCTGTATTCATCTATTTATGGCGTGATATCAATCTCGAACCGGTACCGGACCGCTCTGGCTTAACCTCCTTAGCCCGAGCGGTCTGTCGGCGGACCGCAAATGATGTCACGTCATAAATCCATATCTACAGAATGTATGGAATAATGTTGAATTTTTTTTTCAAATGTAGCCAAGTCATAGTGTATATTTTCAGCAATACGTTTGTTTTGATTTTTTATTTGATTTTTATTTGTCTCGAACATACAATAAGTGTTCGAGAAGCAACAGGGGGAAGTAAAACAACTTATCAAGCCCTGGCCCTTCCTTACAATGTTTGACATTATAATTTAATAAAAATTATATAACAAATAATAAAAAATTAAATAAAAGTAGTTTTTTATATATCCAAATGAGAAATAATAATAGGCAGTCACATTACTGCTCAAGCTCCTCTCTCTTATGTGTCCATAAGTGCTTGTTTATAGCTACCTTTAAATGTATTGATATTTTTGCTTAATTTTATACTCGCATCCAGACCATTCCAGAGTGATACCCCACAAACTGCAATGCACACACTTTTTAAGAGTTGTACGTACCATAGGTTGCTTTAAAGCTAATGTCCCTCTAAAATTATAAACACTCTCTCTAGCCATGAACATTTTTTGAATGTTGCTTGGTAATTTTTTTTTAATTGCCAGAAACATAATTTGTGCAGATTTGAATTTGATTAAGTCCATGAATTTTAATGTTTGACTCCTTACAAACAGACTATTTGTGTGATCTAAATATCTACCATGATGTACTATCTGTATGGCTCTTTTTTGCAGTGTGCATATCTTTTGTAAGTTGCTTTTATAAGTATTTCCCCAGATTTCAACACAATGATAGATATGGTACAATGAGTGTGCAATATAATGTATATCGAGTTTTCTGATTCAAGATATATCTAGTCTTGCCCAGTATACTAATACTTCTCGCTAACTTTGAACACAAATATTTTATATGGGGTTTCCAGCAGAGTTTGTGGTCTATTAAGACCCCTAGAAACTTGTTTGCATATACTCTCTACATTTTTACATTATCAATTTTCAGTTGAGGATCAGTGTTTATTTTACAATTTTGAAAAACTACACTACCCAGCAACTTCGGGTCATTGAGAAGCGATATATAAATAAAATTAATTATTATTATTATTATTATTATTATTACCCAGCTCAAGCCAGCTCCTGTCAATCAAATGATTTGTGGAATAACTTTTTTATTTATCTTATTATTCAGGATTATCTACCACAAAACTGAACGTTATTGGCATAAATTAGAACGCAGTTAGTTTAGCTACCTTTCCGTGAACGTTTAGCAAAAATCCGTGTTGCAATCTCATGAAAAATGGTGGAGCAGTTTCCATTATAAAGTAACTGTACTTACAGTAGATTTCATTCACGGTTTGTGGATCATGCCTGGTGATACAAAATCCAGATTGAACTCTGCCATTGGAAAGAGGAGATTTGGCCCGATCCATAGATGTGTGACTTGGCTATAATAAGGTAATTTATAGGCGTGATATTCTATATTCTATAATTTACTCAAGCCTAGTAACAGATACAATATTTCTGACACTGGAAATACATTTCCTGAGATCCATAGATGTCACTAGATACCAAGAACATGCAAATGGACCTTGTAGAAGTGGAGCAATCTTCCATTTACTTAGGTATGTATTTTTAGCCGGATTTCTTTTAAATAGGGTTAAAGAGGTTAAGTATTGTTCAATCCCAGTCATTAGCCTTGTACAAGACTACTGAGCAGCTCTTCAAAGGGTCCGGAGGACGGGGGGATTCTTACCCAACCGAGCTCCTCCCGGAGTGTTTAAGCTGCGAGGCGTAAAGATTCGTACCCAACCGAGCTCCTCCCGGAGTGTTTAAATCAAATCAAATCAAATCAAATTTATTTATAGGGCCCGACAACACACGTTAATGTCCCCATGGGCCGTACAGGTCTTCTTTAAACAAGTCAAGAAGACAACATAACAATAAGTCAAGAACAGAACAAGAACACCATAGGGTCCAAACATTTTTTAGATGAATGCAAATAAATGAAAGAATGCAAGCACTCCCAGACATACCCCACGCGAAGGTAAGGAAAAACTCACTAAAACCTAACAATAGGGAAAAAATCTCCACAGGCAGTGTGGAGGAGAGAAACCTTAGAAGGGCCATTCAAGGGGGGATCTCCCTTCTTAGATGTTGGTGATAGTAGTGTTGCAGACGGACAGTTGGTAAGCATGCACTCATGTGTGTGGTGAAACACAGATGAGTGCATGCAATAGCAACTGTACATTTTGAAAAATTAAAGATAGAGCTAATAGCGATAGCTGCGAGGCGTAGAGATTCGTACCCAACCGAGCTCCTCCCGGAGTGTTTAAGCTGCGAGGCGTAGAGATTCCTCCAACTTACTCACCGTCTCGTGGTCTTCCCCTGTTTCAACCTCAGCATCTCTCAATTAATTGAGAGATGGCAGATTGAGACACTACTGAAGTCACCACAATTTATGACAGCTCTCTACTTATGATTGAGTCTGATGGTGTGGGTGTTGGAAAAGCTTTAACCATGAGTATACTTTCACAGTCAGGGAAATGTTCATCTTAAAAGTTACCTTTGAGAACCTGTTAAAATGCACACTCTACCTAAACCTTTACAGTCACCTTCCAGAAAAGCCCCTTCTCGGAGTAAAAGAGAGAATTTCCACACAATCTCTTTAAATCCAATGATGTATTTTTTATTCAAGCTTAATAATTTTTGCACATGGGGTAATAAGCCACAGTTCAAATTAATAAGAAAATAGAGAAAAAACTTAGTTCAAATTAAATAAGAAAATAGAGTAAACTAATTAAAATCATAAAACTGTGACTGAGTATATAACCATTCTGGGGGAGTTTAGTAGACTGATCAGATCGACCTTACCTCCCCTTATCCTGCTCAGATGTATTCTACCAATAAGCCCGATGCCCAGTACAGGGAGTCTGACCGTGGGCCAATTCCCTCGGTCGAGCAGGGAGAGCGATGGACCAGAGGATAATTATAGCCTCACACTCAGCTAGGGACTCCGAGGGTTTACCTGGGTCGAGAGTGCCTCCCCGTGCCCGCAATCCGACTTGAAACAAGACAGGAAAGTAAGCTGTGAACGCACTCAGTTCAACCTGCAGCTCTCAATCCTGACCAATGGAGCCTTGTATACTCACTTAGGTACTTGTCGGAGCTGCTAACGATCCCCTTGGACAACTTACCCTGAGAGCCGATCCCAGCGCTCTGCCTAAAACTAGTAAAACAGCCTTTTATATAGGCCTTCCGATCCCCCTGGTCCTCCCTCCTTTATCTGCTCAACCAATAACTTTCTTTTTTAGTTCCGACCAATCTTACTAGAATGTTCCTTTACAACCTCCCATCTGTTCTTGCCCAGACACAGCATGAGTCCCTTTTTCTGTGGGCCATTTCCAGCATGAGTCATTCTTTCCATGCAGTTACGGCCCTACTCAGTCACAACCTGCCTGCTTTAATCATGTTACACACAGTACACTTTATTAATTTATTTTTCCTTCAGTATCACACTTCCCTTGTAGATACGGTTTTGTCTTTATTATAATTATGTTCCAGGGTATGTTGATTATAATTAGTGCTGTCAGGCGATTAAAAAAATTAATCTAATTAATTACAGGTTTGTAATCAATTAATCTAATTAATCGCATTTTAATCGCATTACCATTTTATGCCTCATATTCTATATTCTATAATCATATTTCAAATTACATGTGTCCGGATGGCAGAATTCAGTACTGTATCTACAAAACCTTCTGTTTAATCATCTTCCATCTATTAATTTGCTTAGATTTTTCAGGTCTGGTCAATTTGAGCATGGTGTTATTCACAGTCAAAGATTAAAAAAAAGAAATGTATTGATATTCTCATTTGGTTCATTACAATTTACTCAAAATAAAATGTTCATTCAATCAATCACCACGCAGATTGATTGATTGAATGAAAATGTTATTAACAGATTGCAGAATGGGTACAATACAGTACGGCTCAATACACACAATTGTTAAGGGAATGCAGACCAGAGAAAGACTTTCGTCAGGGTCCCCCATTTTCAATTCATAATGAATTGTAAGTAAGGGTGCAACTTGCACCGTGCAATCCATTCTTTGTGGATCTAGCCCACAGTATTTCTGACACTGGGAATACATTCCCTGAGATTCATAGATGTCCCTAGAATCAGATACCAAGAACATGCAAATAGACCATATTAAAAAAAAATCTGTAAATGTGTATTCTACATGCTTATGGAATGAATGAGATACAAAAAAAAAATTATTATAAAAAAAAAAAAAAAAAAAAATTGTAATTAATTTTGAGTTAATTTTCATAACGCGATTATTTGCTGTGTAATTAATTAATCTAATTAACGCGATAAACTGACAGCCCTAATTATAATACATTTATTTCATTTCAGTCATACTTGACATTGATTATTAGTATTCGCTCCCTTCATCGCCCTCTGGAGGCTACTTGTGTTTTTTCTTTTTTGTATTTTTTTGTATTATTTTTTAAACAAACACATAAGCATAAACATAACAACATAAAATTAGATATACAAGCATTAATTAACAGTGCACATCCAATGAAATCACCATTTAAATAAATGTATTATACACGATATACACCTAATACTTGCTATCTAATACCCTACACACATATGCTCTCGCTCGCTCCCCCCCCCGGGCCCCCCCTTGGATAATCCATCCATTATCATTCGCTCCTAACCAGGCACTACAATTATATGCTAGCTTTTATTCTCTCCACCACTTCTAACCACATTGTAATTTTGGATTCACTGAGACCCAAAATTCTTGCTGTAGATATTTCTAGATAAATCACATCGAGATATGTAAGAATCCAGACCTTCCGGCAAATTTTTTCCGGTTGAAACCATCGTGATGCTATCAACTTTTTAGCCGCTGTGATACCAGATAAAACCAATCTCTTTAGCTGTATAGGTACTGCACTAGGCCTGGGCGGTATCATAATTTTCACACCGTTATACCTTGATGACCTAATACCCCGGTGTATGGTATACGACGGTATGACTTTCATTTTCATCAGCGGGGGGGGGGGGGGGGGCAACCCGTGTTACCAAGTAAACAAATTGCGGAGATGGCCAGTTAGCCCGCAGCATCCGAGTGCTACTATCATTAGCTCTCAGAATGGAGCCACTAGCCAGAAGCCCGCAGCATCCTAGTAATACTAACGTTAACTCTCAGAATGGTAGCCAGGAGCCCCGCAGCACCCTAGTACTAGTAACGTTAGTATTGTGTATTCAAAAACGCACCGGACTGCGACGTAACGTTTTACCGTTTATTTGCTTGTTCCACCAGTCCACAACAACACACACTCATTACCACAACGCTTTACGGTATTTTCACAGCACTGTCGCAACATTACCGTAAAGCGTGACCACCGTTGTGATACACATACACAACAGTTAGCTCTCAGAACAGCCAGTTAGCCCGCAGCACCAGGCAGCAACGGTAAGCGTGTCTCGACTCTCATTTAATTTCCAGTGAAGCGGGGTTTCCCCTCCTCCTCCTGTGTGTAGACAACCAGCTCTGCGGCTCGCTCGACTAGTGAGGACTGGTCTCGCCCTCTGCTGGTGCGTGTGTGCAGTGCACTACAACCAACCACTGTTAAAACTCTGTTTCACTGTAATATAAACTGAAACGGATCTTGTGATTTTGACGGTATTGGTTTTCAATACCCTGGTATACCGTAATACCGTCATACCGCCCAAGCCTATACTGCACACTCAAAATCATCATTCAACAGTAATACAGAGGGGTGTACAGGTATATTCGGAGTTAAGAGATTTGATAATTGCTGGGTCACTTCTTTTCAGAATATCTTAACTGGTGGGCAGTCCCAGTACATGTGCATAAATGTACCCTCATCCCTATTTGTACATAAGGAGCATTTGGAGTCTTGTTTAAGACCCATTCTGTTCAGTCTTATAGGAGTCAAGTATGTCCTATGAATATAGTTAAGATTGATTTGTTGATGGTCCGGGTTTCGTGACGCAAGTCGAACATTTGCCCAGGCTTCTTGCCAATCAAAATTTATTTCCAGGTCTGGTATATCCCTCCTCCAGACTGAGTCTAGGTGGAGGATTTCATACGAGGACGTTAGTAATTGATGATAAAAATCTGATACAAAACCTCTCGATGTCTCTCTTTCATAGAAGAATTTGTGGTATCTGTGGTGTTGGTATCCTTAATGGGACACCGTGAGCCTTCAAACATAATAACTGTGCGTAAAAATAATATGTGGAACTGGTGAGATAAAAATGTTTGTGTATTTCCTCATAACTACAAAAACCCTGTTTGTTGAAAACATCTCCTAATGTGTGTATGCCCTGCTTTTCCCATCTAGGGAAACTTATAGGTCGTTTTCCAATCAGGAGTGCATTGTTATTGAATAAGGGAGTATGATTATGCCATTTATGTGGGTTCGAATATTTTTTTTGTGTTTCACGCCATATCCGGATCGCATGAGTAATAATGGGGCCAAATTTCAGTTCGCATTGCTTAATTGATAATTTGGTGTATACTATGTCCTATACCCTGCAGTCTATGTGGTGCTACTATATTTACTTCTAAATCTCTCCAGGATACTGATGCTTGGGGATCAAACCAGGTTGTCAGTAGTCTTAAAGTGTACGCCTTAAAATAGTGGAACAAATCTGGAAATGCCATACCTCCGTCGGCTTTGTTTCTCTGTGCGGTGGATCTTTTTTATACGTGGTGGTTTGTTATTCCAAATAAATTTGTATTTGGAAGAGTGTAATTTTTTCCAGTAACCATCTGGAGGGGGTAACGGTAGCATTGAGCTGATGAAGTTGATTCTAGGTAGGACGTCCATCTTAACTATTGATACCCGTGCCTGTACTGAGTTTTTAAGTTTTGACCACCTGTCAAAGTCGTATTTGATTTTATTTTGGATTTTTATGTAATTGTGCTTCACCGTTTGGCTTATGGTAGGGAATACTTCAACTCCCAAACATCTAAAGTGTTTAACCATTGGTATTTCTTCTGGAAGGAGTATATTTTTCTTTGCAGGGGCGTTAAGTGGAAGGAAAGCCGACTTCGGCCAATTTATCTTAAATCCTGATAGATCGCCAAAGTCTTCAATCAACTTGAGAAGATGAGGCATTGCGGTGTTAGGGTTTTGCATGAACAGTATTACGTCGTCCGCATATAAACTAATTTTATGTTGTGTGCCCTTGATTACGATTGGTTCTATGGATTGGGATTGTCATATATTGTGCTAAAGGCTCTAATGATAAATCGAATAGTCCGGGACTAAGAGGGCAACCCTGTCTAGAAGAGCGTGATACCGGAAAGATTTCGGAGGTGATTATACCCGTTGTAATCATGGCCGATGGGTCTTTGTATAATACTTTAATAATATCAATGAATCCTTTTCCTAACCCCATCCTTTCTAATACTGCCCATAGATACGACCATTCCAACCTATCAAAAGCTTTCATTGCATCCAGGGACAGCATCGCCTTAGGTGTCTAGTACGTGTAGTAATCGTCTTATGTTATCCGTGATCAAGCGGCCTCTTATGAAGCCAGTTTGATCCGGATGAACTAAAGACGTCATATGCTTTTGAAGTCTGATGGCTAATACCTTAGAGTACAGTTTGATATCGGTTCCGAGGAGGCTTAAGGGTCTATAACTACCGCACTCGGTGGGGTCTTTGTCTTTTTTAAGGAGGACTGTTATGAGTGCAATATTGTCGTTCTTATGAAAGTTCCCCTCCTTGACTGAGTATAAAATCATATTAAGTAATAGGGGTCCAATTATGTCCCAACATGAGGTACATTTCTGGTGGGATACCGTCTCTTCCAGGAGCCCTACCACTTTGCATTTCGGATATGGCCTTCCTGAGTTCCTCTAGTGTGATGGGTGTTTCTAACTGTTTAGCGTCATCCTCTGAAAGTTTGGGGAGGTTAATTTGATTAAGATATGTGTCCATTTTGTTTTGATCGAAGGTTGTTTCTGATTTATACAAGTTGGAGTAGAACTCTTTGAATGTCGCATTTATTTTTTTAGGGTCTGTAACAAGTCCTTGTTGTGCTTTAATGGTAGTTATATCTGCACATTTTGCGTTGACTCTTAATCGCATAGCTAGTAGGTGACTTGGTTTAGAACCTTGAACCTTAGAACCTACTTGTCATTTATTCTTCTTGGTACCTACTTTGTATTCAGCACCAGTCCTTTAACAAATTGTCCATTGACCCTCATGGTCTGGAGCATGTATTTCCAGTATTTCACCTGGAATCTCGTCATTCTCCGGCCCTTCCTGGATCCCCAGGATCGGTAGCGCTGAATCAATCATCTTGACCTGCTTTTCCTTCTGCTTGGTGTCCCTGGGCCTGCTCCATCTCCAGGATCCCCTCTTCCATCTCTCGTATCAGCATTTCCAACGCCGTCTCGCCCACTCCCTCTGTATCCTCTGGTGGTCCTTCGAATGGTATCAGGCTTACATCATACCAACCTTCAACGAGGTCGCACTTCTTCTCTGGAAGGGTTGGAAGGATTGACCCTGCTTCTGGTCTGAGGAAGGAGTCCGCAGGTGATGTTGATGTTAACTTACCCCAAACAAACGCTGTGGCTATAGGCTGTTGATGATAACAGCACAGCCTCATCTGCTGGGGTTAGTCAGCTCCTAACACACACTCTCTCTGTTATCCTCCTCCTCTGAGATGACTATGAGTAGATGCTGTCATCCACCAATATTTTACATTATATACACATTGAAAAACAGACATCCTTCAGTGGCCAGACGTCACGCATTGCACGTGATTGTACAGCATTTCTGTCTCTTTTCATGCGTCACACAAATTGAGACCATGTCCCGCATGATTGGTTGTCATCCACGCTAACGCCCAGTGCCAGTGTGAATCCCTGGACTTGCGAGTTGTTTTGGTGAGTTACTTTTGTTAGTCAAAAGTCAAAGTCAGCTTTATTGTCACCTCTCGTAATGTGCAAGACATACAGAGAAATGCAATTGCATTTCCCCCTTCCCACGGTGTATATAAAGAACAAGATCTAATATAAACATAAAGTACACTATAAACATAAAGTAACATATGGACAGTATACAGAACTATATACAATGTACAGTAGCTAAAAAAAAGTGAATGTATGAGTGAATGTAAATATAGAGGTAAACAAGAACTTAGTGCAAAACTTTTAGCAGCAGTGGTAGTAAGTATGCATAATAAATAATGGCAGTAAAATATAATAATACAATAATGGCAGTAAAGTGGCAGTGAGATTATGGATATGGCAGTAAACTAATATGATGTACACTAAATAAATAAACAAAATAATGGTAGTAAAGTGGCAGAGTGTGTGTCAGTGGGGGGGGGGGGTAGTCCAGTCTGTGGGGGTCTGAGTAAGAGAGGAGTCCAGATTCTGTGGAGGCAGGTAAGAGAGAGGGGGGAGAGCTGGGTGTGTGTGTGTGTGTCAGTGGGGGGGGGGTTCTTAGTCCAGGTTCTGTGGTTGCAGAGTAAGAGAGGAGGGAAGAGCTGGGAGAGAGTTCAGCTTCCTGACAGTCTGCTGGTCCTGCAGCTCGGAGGCTCCTCATTCTCCTCCCGGAGGGCAGGAGAGTGAAAAAGCGTTGTGCGGGTGGTCATTATGCATAGTCTGGGTGGTCATTATGTGTGCAATGCATGTGTGTGATAAGACTGGGGGTCCAGACCTAGCTATAATCATAAGTGATTGTAAGTCTGGGTGGTCATTTTGTTTATTTTGAGTACTTAACACCCATTAGAGACAAAAGGAAAATAAAAGAAAATGAATAAGGGCAAAACATATTAGGCTTGTGGTCATTTTAATGAGGACAGTGGCGGATGAGCCTTGAAGGAGGGGACAGGGACAGTCCACCAAAAAAAAGGGGGGGGGGGGGGGGCTGCGCTGGGGGGTGTCCCACATTGTCCTCACAAACATACCCTTTGTCCCACATTTGGTTTATTGGGATCTGGTAACCCTAGTTTAAGCTGTGAGGCGTGTTGGAAAAGCTTTAACCATGAGTATAGTTTCACAGTTAGGGAAATGTTCGTCAGAACCTGTTAAAATGCACCTTCCAGAAAAACCCGTTCTCGGGGTAAAAGAGAGAATTTCCACACAATCTCTTTAAATCCAATGATGTATTTTTTATTATACAATGGCATGCAAATATCTTGATTCTGATTGGCTGAAACAGTCAAATTAGCCGTTGTTATTTCGTATAACACACTCCACGTGACCCCAGATCCCTCCCACAACAGAATTACATTTTGTGAATGAGTCCGCCATAGATAGACAAATGGAAGTATGAATATATTTTGAACAAATCCTACAAAAAAAAAAGTCAACTGGTATATGTTAGTTCGTTACAGATATTGGTTTGTCAGGACCCATTGTGAAACACAAGAAAAATCGCGGACTTACATTTTTTTATTTTAAATGGCCGTGTTTTTTTTTCAGACTTGGATCTACTATTGGATCTACTTTCTCTGTGGATGGTTGTGAATAAATCTCCATTATGCTTAAATTACTGTGTTTTTATTGTGTAGCAATAAGGTTGGGTGAATTCGGCCATTGTATAAAAGCATTACATCACTTGAAGTCGTGTTATACTCATTAGATCACGCCTAGGGGGGGTCTGACGACCCTCCGCTGCGCGTCGGGCCTAACAACCACCCCTAGGCGTGATCTAATGAGTATAACACACTCCTGCGCGTGATGTAATGCTTAATTCAAGCTTAATAATTTGTGCACATGGGGAAATAAGCCACAGTTCAAATTTATAAGAAAATAGAGAAAACAACTTAGTTCAAATTAAATAAGAAAATTGAGTAAACAAATTAAAACAAATTAAAATCATAAAACTGTGACTGAGTATATAACCATTCTGGGGGAGTTTAGTAGACTGATCAGGTCGACCTTATCCAGCTCAGATGATGTATTCTACCAAAAAGCCCGATGCCCAGTACAGGGAGTCTGACCGTGGGCCAATGCCCTCGGTCGAGCAGGGAGAGCGATGGACCAGAGGACAATTATAGCCTCACACTCAGCTAGGGACTCCGAGGGTTTACCTGGGTCGAGAGTGCCTCCCCGTGCCCGCAATCCCGACTTGAAACAAGACAGGAAAGTAAGCTGTGAACACACTCAGTTCGACCCGCAGCTCTCAATCCTGACCAATGGAGCCTCGTATACTCACTCAGGTACTTGTCGGAGCTGCTAACGATCCCTTCAAAGTCTCCATAGTGTGTGGTGCAATCCTCTGATCCTCATCTGGTTGGTTCAGGCAGAGGACAACTTACCCTGACAGCAAATCCCAGCGCTCTGCCTAAAACTAATAAAACAGCCTTTTATATAGGCCTTCCGATCCCCCTGGTCCTCCCTCCTTTATCTGATCAACCAATAACTCTCCTTTTTAGTTCTGACCAATCTTACTAGAATGTTCCTTTATGACCTCCCATCTGTTCTTGCCCAGACACAGCATGAGTCCCTTTTTCTGTGGGCCATTTCCAGCATGAGTCATTCTTTCCATGCAGTTACGGCCCTACTCAGTCACAACCTGCCTGCTTGAATCATGTTACACACGGTACACTTTATTCATTTATTTTTCCTTCAGTATCACACTTCCCTTGTACATACAGGTTTGTCTTTATTATAATCATGTTTCTGTGTATGTTGATTATAATAAAATTATTTCATTTCAGTCATACATGACATTGATTATTAGTATTCGCTCCCGTCATCGCCCTCTGGAGGCTACTTGTGTTTGTTGCATTTATTCTTCTTGGTACCTACTTTGTATTCAGCACCAGTCCTTTAACAAATTGTCCATTGACCCTCATGGTCTGGGGCGTGTATTTCCAGTATATCTTCTGGAATCTCATAATCTGGGGCATGTATTTCCAGTATTTCATCTGGAATCTCGTCATTCTCCGGCCCTTCCTGGATCCCCAGGATTGGTGGCGCTGAATCAATCATCTTGATCTGCTTTTCCTTCTGCTTGGTCTCGCTGGGCCTGCTCCATCTCCAGGATCCCCTCTTCCATCTCTGGTATCAGCATTTCCAACGCCATCTCGCCCACTCCCTCTGGTGGTCCTTCGAATGGTATCAGGCTTACATCATACCAACCTTCAACGAGGTCCCACTTCTTCTCTGGAAGGGTTGGAAGGATTGGCCGTGCTTCTGGTCTGAGGAAGGAGTCCGCAGTTCTCCTAGACCAATCACACTTTTCTCCATCTCACCTTATTCTGGGTTTCTTGTCAGCCATCCCTCGGTTGGGCTATAACTTGGGGCCAATGGTGGGCTGTAGTTTAGTAGGAAGGGTGAGTAGAGCTCCCATCTTACGGCTTCGGGCTGCACTCTAGGATCTGTGGGATGAAGATCCATCTCTAGAGTACTGTCCGATGATTCGGACAGCTGTTGTTCCACCCTCTTCTCTCTGAGTTGCGGGCCCAGTTCCACCTGGTCCTGGTCTTCTTGTACCTTGGTTCACTCACCTTATTCTTTACTATCACCCTTGGTCTCTTGGGTGATGGTTGTTGGTCTGGGGACTCTGGGCTATCATACTGCTGGTACCACTCCAACGTCCCTGGCTGAGGGGGGTCTCCTGGATTCAGCCATGCCATCACGTATTCTTCTGCTGGGTCGTCCTGGAATCTTACCACCTTATTTACCGGACCTATAGGACCCGCTCTCTTACCCATTTCGGCTTTGGTCAGGTACAGATCCCCTGGTGAGGTCCAGTTTGTTCTGGCTGGGAAGGTTGGGATTCTCAATTCTTCAGGTCACTTGAAAGTATGTTGAGTTTTTAAGCAGATTTCTACACGATTTTAGGGTTTGACACCTGAATGAATATACTGGAATATATTGGTGCTTCTTTAAGTGGTAAGTCTACTCTCCTGTATGTATTCACTGGTGTAAGTTTCTCTCCTGTATGAATATGCTGGTGTGTCTTTTAAATTGAATGATCAAATTAAATGTTTCCCCCACTGCCTTTAAGGCTTCTCTCCTGTATGAATACGCTGGTGTTGCTTTAAGTTTCCAGAGTTAGTGAAGCTCTTCTCACACTGGTCACAGTGGTAAGGCTTCTCTCCTGTATGTATACGCTGGTGTATCTGTAAGTTTCCAAGTTGACTGAAGCTCTTCTCACACTGGTCACAGTGGTATGGCTTCTCTCCTGTATGAATGCGCCGGTGAATCTTTAATTCTTCAGAGGTACTGAAGCTCTTCTCACACTGGTCACAGTGGTAAGGCTTCTCTCCTGTATGAATGCGCCGGTGGTGTGTCTTTAAATGACCAGATACACTGAAGCTCTTCTCACACTGGTCACAGTGGTAAGGCTTCTCTCCTGTATGAATACGCTGGTGTTTCTTTAAGTCTCCAGAGTTACTGAAGCTCTTCTCACACTTGTCACAGTGGTAAGGTTTCTCTCCTGTATGAATGCGCTGGTGTATCTGTAAGCCTCCACAGGTACTGAAGCTCTTCTCACATTGGTCACAGTGGTAAGGCTTCTCTCCTGAATGAATGCGCCGGTGTGTCTTTAATTCTGCAGCGGTACTGAAGCTCTTCTCACACTGGTCACAGTGGTAAGGCTTCTCTCCTGTATGCATGCGCTGGTGTGTCTTTAACCTTCCAGAGGTACTGAAGCGTGATCCACATTGGTCACAGTAGTAAGGCTTCTGTCCTGTATGAATGCGCTGGTGTGTCTTTAAGCTTCCAGAGGTACTGTAGCTCTTCTCACACTGGTCACAGTGGTAAGGCTTCTCTCCTGTATGCATGCGCTGGTGTGTCTTTAAGTTTCCAGAGGTACTGAAGTGCGATCCACATCGGTCACAGTGGTAAGGCTTCTCTCCTGTATGCATACGCTGGTGTGTCTTTAAGTTTCCAGAGGTACTGAAGCGCGATCCACATTGGTCACAGTGGTAAGGCTTCTCAGGCTTCTCTCCTGTATGAATGCGCTGGTGTGACTTTAAGCTTCCAGAGGTACTGAAGCTCTTCTCACACTGGTCACAGTGGTAAGGCTTCTCAGGCTTCTCTCCTGTATGAATGCGCTGGTGTGCCTTTAAGTTTCCAGAGGACCTGAAGCTCTTCTCACACTGGTCACAGTGGTAAGGCTTCTCTCCTGTATGAAAGCGTTGATGTGCCTTTAAGTTTCCAGAGGAACTGAAGCTCTTCTCACACTGGTCACAGTGGTAAGGCTTCATTCCTGTATGAATACGCTGGTGTTTATTTAAGTCTCCAGAGTTGGTGAAGCTCTTCTCACACTGGTCACAGTGGTAAGGCTTCTCTCCTGTATGAATGCGCTTGTGTATCTTCAATGTTGTAGATCGACGGAAGCTCTTCTCACACTGGTCACAGTGGTAAGGCTTCTCTCCTGTATGAATGAGCTGGTGTTTCTTTAAAGTGAGATATAGACTGAAGCTCTTCTCACATTGGTCACAGTGGTAAGGCTTCTCTCCTGTATGAATGCGCTGGTGTTGCTTTAAGTGTTCAGATCTGCGAAAGCACATTCCACATTGGTCACAGTGGTAAGGCTTCTCTCCTGTATGAATGCGTTGATGTGTCTTTAAGTTTTCAGACTGACTGAAGCTCTTCTCACACTGGTCACAGTGGTAAGGCTTCTCTCCAGTATGAATGCGCTGGTGTGTCTTTAAGTTTCCAGAGATACTGAAGCTCTTCTCACACTGGTCACAGTGGTAAGGCTTCTCTCCAGTATGAATGCGCTGGTGTTTCTTTAATTCTCCAGAGGTACGGAAACGCGTTCCACATTGGTCACAGTGGTAAGGCTTCTCTCCTGTATGAATGCACTCGTGTTTCAGAAAAGTGGCCTTTTTGATGAAGCGCTTTCCACACTGGTCACAGCAGTGAGGCCTTGACTCATTCATATCTCTGCTTGTTGTTGGGGAGCAATGCAGCAATTGTACCTGGAGAAGAGAGAAGTACACCAATGAAGAGGTCAGATTTTGTGTGTTTTGCATTCGTTCAGTTCGTATTTCTCAAGTTCTCAAAATGTTTTATACTCCAAATGTAGTTGATGTGATTTAAAAGTGAATCTGCTCCAAGGGCGGTAATTGAAAACTGGCCAACATTAATAAAATACTGAGATAAAACCGAACAGGCAGTTGCCTGCAATATGACATTGTGTTCTGGGGAGCAATTAACACATTCAGCACAGAGATAAGTCGGGTTAACTTGCCATCGCTTGAGCGCCATACCCGAGAAAAGTCGGGGTTTAATCGTTATTTCTTTTATTCGCTATATCCATTCATAATTCATCCATCCAGCCTGATGTTATCATTGGGAATGGCTCCGAGATCGCAAACGGCCAATACCGCCGCCTAACGCCTTGCGGCCGGTATTGCACATCATTGGAAAGCCTCTGGCTTGGGCTGTACGATGATCTAAGTCTTAGGCCTGTTTAGTAGCAGGATAAAAGTTTATACATTTAACAAAATCATTTATTATTGCACTTTTGATTTACTGTTGTAGTGAAATGCAGCAGGAATGCTGCTTTGTGTTTGTTGAGCAGTGGGCTTTAAGTTCATACATTTATTTTATTAGAAGCCTTAATTATAATTGATCATTTTTGTATATATTTGGGGTTACAGCAATACTTTTAAATTCAGCTGTTTATAAATTCATAAAGTTGAAATTGCATTACTAAATGCATTTGAAATGGAATAAAAACAAAGTTACAACAAATTATAATTGTTTATATACCTTATTTATCACATCTGTGACTATTATGGGCTATTTGAGTGATGGGGTACTACTGGCGGGACTGCCGATAAACAATGCGGCCCCCCAGATTGATTGTGGACATTTTGTGGCCCTCACCATATACAAAGTTGCCCACCCCTGATCTAAGAAGTCCGGTCCAGGTTTTCCTTCTCAGGCATGAGTAACGTTATAACACACGGACTGGGGACACTCGAGCACCGCCGGTTCATGCGTTTTGGTGGATGAACGTTGGACACACGACAGCGATCAGTATTTGGAATGGCGATCAGATAATTGGATTATTCTTTTTGCAGTACATCATATACTAGGTAAGGACTATATGTTATCAATCTTGCGTTGATCCGATGATTTTTTCCCTGCGATCGCAGCGCGTGTCTAATGTACTGTGTAATGTATGACGTTGGTTGCGCTCGAAGCATAGAAACCCCCCCCCCACCCTTTCGTGCATGCATGATGAAACATAATACCGATAATCTAGCGTTGATTTCAGATTGATTCAATAATCAGGCGAGAAATGGCATGATTTATAATGAAATGCTCTGAAACGCTGTTTGCCGGAGTTTCCTGGGATTACACAGGATCACTCTAAAACTATACTCATATTCACCACGGTATAAAACGAAAATGTATGGATGAAAAA
Organism: Notolepis coatsorum; assembly: GCF_963971535.1. Taxonomy (NCBI): domain Eukaryota; kingdom Metazoa; phylum Chordata; class Actinopteri; order Aulopiformes; family Paralepididae; genus Notolepis; species Notolepis coatsorum. The sequence goes on along the minus strand of NC_140170.1, from coordinate 12,170,693 downwards.
ATTATCTGTTTTTTGCATGTTGACCGGAAGAATCTCACTGACAATCGACGTTGTTATTAGATCCATAGCTATAATATTTAATATAGGTTTAGCACTGCAAACACCGGAATTTATTCCCATTGAACAGAGCGTTGGCACACAACGCAACGCCCATAGTGACCCCTGGCGCTCAAAGTGTGGTCTGTGAGTACACAGACCACTAGTACAGATAATTCAGTCTGAAATGATATATTCAATGGAATGGATATTATATTAGCAATATGAATTACATATAATAATTATTATTATTACATATTAATCCATGTATTGTTTAGCGAAAGAGTAGCCTATTGTATTGATCATTCGTTTGTAATATGTTTATCAGATCAAGATCATGAATTAAGATCACATTTTGCCTGTTTCTTTTAACAGTCAAATAGTTATAGTATCCAGCATATTTCCACCCTATAACATTACCGTCTTCCCAGCACCAAGACAACTGTGGCCTTGATGTTGCTTGTTAATCCTGTTGTGGCCTATGGCAGAAAGGCAAAGGAGGAAAGACTTTTTCTGTTGATTTGGTCACATCATTGGTCATAGTAGTTACCTCTGTGCCCATAGATGTAAATAAGCGTGTGAACTGTTGTATAATTTGTCATTTCAAAAAGATTTCAAAAGGAATAAAAATCACTCAGAAGACTAAGTCTCTTATAGCCCTGTTGGATGAATCGTATTTCTCATAGATGCAGACAGATGCGAACACCACAGAAATCCTTTCCTCTGATAAACAAGCCAGGATAATAATTATAAAAATAAAGTGAATAACAGGCTGACGGTGTTAATATCTGCACTCTGACTGACTAACAAGTGAAAAAGACTGATAGCTAGTAAACATGGAGTCCAAGTAACCACACTAAGTTATGCATGTGACCAGCCACAGATAATAGGGCCTTTTTAACTCAATGGACTGGCTTGATCATGCAATGCTTTTATACCGATCGGGCTGATAAGCGTTTTTAGTGTTCAATACGAATGCCGTTACTGGCAATGAAATTATCAGAAACTACCGCCCCCCCCCCCCCCCCCCCCCTTTTCATGCATTCATGATGAAACATAATACCCATTATATACATTTGATTTGGGAATAGTAGCGTGTCCAGGCAAGAAATGGCAACACTTATAGTAGAATACACAAATAATGCTTGTTGGTGACAGGTATAGACCACGTGTTGTTATGGTTACATCATTCACAAAGGAGTCACATGGTGTCGTAGTAGTAAAAGTCAGCAGTTCACCGGCGAGTTTCAGGTATACGGTAATGGCGAGGGAGTGAATGGGGAAGTCATATTTTGCTGACCGCACGCTACACTATGATAAATCAAGCCGTGATTCACTTAATTTTTGTAGTATATGAACTGTTTTTAACTTCAATAAACTAACCAAACGCAGTATCCTGGAGCAGTGATTTTATGACAAGCGGCGCGTCTGGCAGGTATCATTATTTCCCAGATTTAGTCTCTCGGTGACTACAGTTTGTTTGGACAGTCGCCATACATTTGTCAGCAAGCGGTGACACTGAACGAAGGATTGGAGCCACGAAAGGTCCCGACAAGTCAGACATTGGATGCGGAGCAAGGAGCAAACAATGCACTAGGGGTGGACGGTATGGTCTAAAATTTATATCACGGTATAATTTGAAGCATAGACGGTAAACGGTATATATCACGGTATCAGTGTTTCCGTTAGAATAATTTTTTTTGCCTGATAGGCAGGCTATATAAAGAATGACATCCTCAAGGCATGTAGATTTATAATATTTTAACTTAAAACTAGGCAACTTTTGCGTATAAAGTCATTATATTCCAAATAAAATAAGTCCCGAGTCCGTGCTGCTCCCATTGCAAACAGCCGGGCTGGATGCTGGATTTTGCTAGAAGCATATGTAGCTGCAGAGCCGCAGAGCCAGCGGCGCTTTCAGGTCTGGTCACAGCTTTCAGCCGTTGGGTGGGGGGGCACTGTTGAGCGGACCTGACCTGAAAGCGCCGCTGGCTCTGCGGCTCTGCAGCTGCATGCTATTCGCAAATCCACTGCTGCAGCCGTCCTCCCGGCTCCCGCTGCAGCCGTCGTTATCATAACACTACACGCATATCATAATGTTTACAGCAAACTGTAGTTGATCACCAGGTATGTTTTATTAACGTAGAATAATTCATATAAGAAAAACGATAGGGACATCTCTTACCTTTCTCCACTGGTTAAAAATGCCAGGAACTGAAATTGAAACTTGCTGTGCGCCGCGGTGATATGTGTTTATTATGAAATGACAATTGCGTGTTGACACGCCCACTGCGCGAAGCCTCCTAAATAACTTTTTCCAGTTTGCACATATCTATTATCTATGACTAAATCCATCTATTTTTAGGGGCAAATGCGATTGAAATAGTCGCGCTGTGGTTACATGACGTCATTGCTATTTTAGAGCTGCTCTACCGGTTACACGGTATAGTCAAAATCCATACCGTAGAGCAAATTAATACCGTTTATACCGTATACCGTTTATACCGTCCACCCCTACAATGCACGCATGCAAACAATGGAATGATCGCACGCACGCACAAAGGAAAGTAACCCGACCTGTTGCGTTCTGCTGTGGACCCATGTTGGTTAGTTTGGGAAAACTTTTAGCTGGTTCTACCGCTGAGTGGAAACTGTTATTATGCTGAACACGCTATGGATGTGTGTGTGCGGCCCGCCGGGCCAAGCTTGTATCATGTGTGTGACAACAAACAATTAACGTGCGCTGCACTGCACTGCTCTCTTGCGTTTGCTGTGGCTGATATATGTGGCGGGCTTTGCAAATGCTTTGGATATTGGAATTGGATTCTCATGGTGACAACTTTCTTGTGCATTCAAAATGAGTGGAATAAAAGTTGGTTCAAATGTTGGAAAACAGGACAAGGAAAAGAGAAAAATAACTCTCACTGCAAAAGCTCTGGCAAATAAAGTCGAATCACTCCAAAAGGAACGCAAAGGGAAAGTGGAGGAAATAAAACATCTGATATCCTCTGTCAAAGAGCTCATGACAAATTAGCAAAATGTTGCACTGGTTAAAACACAACTTGATGTTTTGATGCAAGTGTCTGACAATTCTAATGAACTACATAACTATCTGATGCCTCTTATTCCACACGATGAACAAGAAAAACTAAATTATTGGTTCTCAAAGGTCAATAAACATAAAGATGCATTCATTGAAGATGTTAATGCCTGGTTTTCAGTAACCAGAGGAAACAAACCTTAGAGGCTCATAACAGGCCTACTGAAATGCCCCAGCAGCATGAGGCTGCAGAGGAGGAAAATGGAGAACATGGGAGTGTGGGAAATGTGGAAGTGACTGGGCCTCAGTTAATAACGATAATTATCGCGATATATTTTTATAATCGATATATGAATTCTTGCCTGCAACTTAAAGTAATGGCTTTGCTTGTCCAAATGACAATACTGACCAAATTGAGATTTATTTTTCTCTTGTCCATTTATTTTGTTTGCTTTCTAATTTAAAATACAGTTTGAACCCGTCTGTACACAGTAGGCTATGTGTGCTAGCAGAGCTAGACTCCAGTCACGAGTCACGGTGCACATGTGCTGTGGTTTGTCCACCAAAAAAGCGTCAAAAGATAGAAAAGAAACTAGCAGAGCCAGAACTGTTCAACTCCCCTGGAGCCACAGCCAGCAGAGAAGCCGGTTTACTTTCGCTTTCAAACCAGCTGCAGCCTGAGAACTGTAGTGTAAGGGGATGTACACTAAAGATGGTGGCAACGACAAAGAATTGCTGCAAAATAAACATACATCTGTTGTTAAAAAAAAAAAAAAATTTATACTTATAACAATATCGATAATATCAAATATCGAGTGATATGATATTGTTATCGATATAGTTATCGTGATATCATTTTTGGCCATATCGCCCAGCCCTAGCCTCAGTCACAGCGTATTCATTATGCTCAGGAGGATGTTCAACCAGGGGACAGCATATCAAACCATAGTAGCAATAATTATGGTTCAAGATCTATTAGATCAAAGGTTTCCTCAAATGCATCTACACGTCTCAGAGTCGAGGCCGACATGGCCGCCTTAATGGCTCTGCAAAAGTTGCTTGAACAAAAACATGCTCTTGAAGACCAGGAAGCTCAAATAAGGCATGCTCTCTACAAGAGCAGGACGCTCACATAAAAAAACAAAAGGAACAACTTCAGCTTGAAGCAGACATAGCAAGACATGCTCTACAGGACCAGGAAGCTCAAATAAAAAAACAAAAGGAACAACTTCAGCTTGAAGCAGACATAGCCGCATCGGCAGCAAGGCTGAATGTTCTGAGAACCTCTGGGTCAGGGGTGTGGAGTGCTGCTTCTTGTAAATTGGATGGAATGGAATCCTACTTTGAAAGGATGGAAGAGGACAACCTGCATATCGCTGCTGTCGGGACAAAACCTCATAACTCCAAAAACCCAACTTTTCAGCAAGTGAAAAAAACTAACACAGATTTGAGGGTGAATAGAGTTAGGAGGTTTAGACAGATGATCGGTTTAATGCTTTCCCATTGTTTAAACTTTGTAAAACCCACACACACATATGGAGGATGATCTACGGAGTTGATTTATATAATAAAAAAAAAATTCAAAAAATGGAGTTATGAGGTTTTGTCCCGACAGCAGCGATATGTTGGAGGCACAAGGCCAAAGCAAAGGCAACCTGATGGAGCCAAATACCTCCAGAAGACCTCAGCACTCACACAGACCCAGACTATGATCTCAAATGCTACAGACTATTGCAGGGGGTCCATGTTGATGGGGAGGGAGGAGCAGATGTAGCCCTTTACTAGCTTCTCAAAGCACTTCATGGCTATGGAGGTGAGAGCTACAGGGCGGTAGTCGTTGAGGCAAGCAGGCTTGGATTTTTTGGGTACAGGGATAATAGTGGACTTCTTCAGGCAGGTGGGGATGACAGCCTGTTCTAAGGACAGGTTAAATATGTCAGTGAATACTGGGGCCAGTTGGTCGGCACAGACTTTTAGGACGCGGCCGGGGATGCCGTCCGGACCTGCTGCCTTCCTGATATTCACTTTTTTAAAGGTCCGCCTCACCTCATGCTCTGTTACCCTGAACACTGCGCCTCCATCAGCAGCCGACCCCCCCCCCCCCCATTGCCGAGGCTTGTGAGCTGGTGTTGTTATTACCAGCATCAAACCTCGCATAGAAGGTATTGAGGTCGTTTGCTAAGGAGATGTCACTGTTCAGTTTGAGGGAGGCGCCTTTGTAGTCTGTCATCGTTTTGAGCCCCTGCCACATAGCTCTAGAGTCAGCTTGTTCAAACTGGAGTTCAATTTTATCCCTGTAGCGCCGTTTGGCCTCTGACACTGTCCTCCTTTGAATCGCTTTGAATAAAATCGCTATATAAATGCACCATTTACCATTTAACACACACATAAGAAAGAGACAAAGAGATAAAGTAACACTCTTATCCGACCCAGATTTGACCGTTGGGCTTTAAAGTTAGAACCGCTCTGATTTTCTAATTCTCTCTGACACAAAAGTCAAAACACCACTTCAGAACCCTGAATTGTATTGTTAAAAGTAAAAGTTTTTACACTCACTAGAACAGATATTATGGCTAGATGATACCTCAACCACAATCAAATTTTTTTTATTGATTTGCTTGATTTATTTGGATGTATCTTAGCTAACCGACTAATCGTCCAAGAATCAGGAATAATCCAACACCAATCTCTCTGAGCAGGGTTTTACTCACACTAGTCTGAGCAGGGTTTTGGTCTGAGCCGGGTTTTGGTGTGAGATTTGTTAAAAGGGTACACAACAGGGTAGGGCTGACCCCCATTAGTCGATTAGTCAACTAATCGGTCGAAAGGAGCCGTAGTCAACTGGCCAACCTCTTAGTAGAATATATTAAAAAAATATATATATTTATAATTTTTTTTTATCATTATTTCCAAAAGAAAAGAGGCCTAGAAGCAGGGCCGGACTGGGGAAATAATTCATACCGGGAGATATAGCGCAAAATATAGCCCCAGTCAGGCCACTTTTTAAGCGGGGGTCTGGGGGTCCCCCACCAGGATTTTTTTTGTTACAAAGACTTAATTTCCTGCATTCTGGTGAATTTTAGTGCATGTGAATCACAAACTAATGAGCCAACAATTGCTTAGTACAATGTACTGTTATGATTTATTTTATTCCAGAATGTATATTTGTAAGTGCGAATAACAATAAACAAATAAACAATTGTATGTATTGAGCTGTACTGTACTGTACTGTACCCATTCTGCAATCTGTTAATACACTTTTCAATCAATCAATCAATCAATCAATCAATCAATCAATCAATCAATCAATCAATCAATCAAGCTAACATCCACGTGTTTATTTGTCTCACTGACTAACCTGCTGGTCCCTTGACTTTGGGCTTGGTGCAAGAAAACATTTGATAAATGTTCCCGGATTTAGCAGCATCTCCTGATGCAAGGGCCTTTCTTTTGTTTGCTTTCTCCCTCTCTGATCCACCCTTTCTCTTTCTTCCACTGTCCATCTTGACATCAATGTTACTTTCGCTCTATCTCTCTCCCGAGTCCCCACTTCACTACCTGGCTCAGTAGTGTAACCTCGTTCCCAGCTTTATCTCGTGAGAGTGCCATCTCTGCCATTCCATTCGCCGTCTCCGCTGTCAATCAGTTGTATGGCCTGGTCCCGCCTCCACCAATCACATGCTGCAGCACGGCTCCATTTGTGTGTGTGTGAGAATGCTCCGCGAGAGGGGGAGAGTCAGACACTACTCCAACTCTGTCGCAGACAGTGAAATCCTGGTTGTTCCCCCCACCCCACCCACCTATTATCTAACTATCGCACCGCCGCAACTAGAAACAATGGCCTCTAAGTTCAGTGGCCTGACTGTGGGCAAAAAATATTATAATAATAATAAAAAAAAAAAAAAAAAAATTATATAATTTTTTATTTTTTTTTATCTGTCCAGGTCAGGCCACCGGGAGAACTCCCGGTGCTCCCGATGGCCAGTCCGGCCCTGCCTAGAAGCGTGGCTAACGCTAATAGCACGCATACTAGAGGCTAACTGCCTAAGAAAACAGGCACAGAGGCACTGAAAGAGGATTTCACCCATCTAATGAACACACTAGACTAGACAAATATCAAGATGTATCAATCAGTGGACCAATTGCATGCTTTTGCAGAGGACAAGAAGCCTTCAGTCGACTCCTTCAGACAATTTAATTTTTTTAATATTATACGTTTATTTATTTATTTATTTATTTTTTTGCCCAATAGTCGACTAACAGCACATTTTGGCCAATCATAGTCGACCATCCAAATCCTTAGTCGGGGACAGCCCTACAACAGGGGTACATTGTACATCCCACTATCAAAGTATCGACTTTAATCTGCTGTGCAAACTAAACTGAGTGTGTTTGGTTAGAGTGTCTCTCTCTCCACACCTCTCTCTCTCTCTCGCTAAGAGACAGTAGGCTACAGACAGACACCAAGTCAAGCCCAACTCAGCCAGGAACAAGACTAGGCAAGCCTAGTTAAGCAAGACCCAGCTAATAATAAGACTAGGCAAGCCTAGTTAAGCAAGACCCAGCCAAGAACAAGACATGGCAAGCCTAGTTAAGTAAGACACTGCCAAGAACGAGACTAGGTAAGCCTAGTTAAGCAAGACCCAGCCAAGAACAAGACTAGGTAAGCCTAGTTAAGCAAGACCCAGCCAAGAACAAGACTAGGTAAGCCTAGTTAAGCAAGACCCAGCCAAGAACAAGACATGGCAAGCCTAGTTAAGTAAGACACTGCCAAGAACGAGACTAGGTAAGCCTAGTTAAGCAAGACCCAGCCAAGAACAAGACTAGGTAAGCCTAGTTAAGCAAGACCCAGCCAAGAACAAGACATGGCAAGCCTAGTTAAGTAAGACACTGCCAAGAACGAGACTAGGTAAGCCTAGTTAAGCAAGACCCAGCCAAGAACGAGACTAGGCAAGCAATTATTAAAAAAACATTTAATAGAGTATATCTAGTTTATATATAAAATCTTATTTTATATTTTATCTTAGATTATGCAAAACAACTCCCAATGTAATAGTTTCTTCCCCATCTTACCGCTGACAATCTCTTGAGCGGGATTTCCAAGAGTCTTGTCTGTAGTTTAGCTCCACTCTTCTCTCCAAGCTCCTCATAACCTTGAATTACAAACCAGTCTGTGTCCTTTTCTGAAACTGAGAAAACAGTCATATTTGTATTTGTTTATTAAAAAAGATCCCCATTAGCTGATGCCAATGGCACCAGCTAGTCTTCCTGGGGTCCGAAGTCCCACATATCAATATATACACATGTATACAAATATACATACACACGCCGCGCACACACATATATACATGTATACACTACATGTATACACATACGAGCACATATACAAATTATTCAGTATATTATATACTAGGGGTGGAACGATACGCATTCAAACAGTGTACCGTACGGTACGACCCCCACGGTTCGGGGCGTCTGTGTATCGTACGGTTCAGGGGATGTGCAAAAAAAAAAAAAAAAAAAACTTCATTTGGCACGGAGCCGGGAGAGGTGAGCGCTGGCTGCAGCAGCAGCACTGCAGCCAGGTGCTAGTCAGTTTGTGTAAAAATTAGGGATGCACGATATTGATTTTTTGACACCGATATCGATAACTTTATGCTCCTCAAGCCGATACCGATATTTATTGTATTATAATATTTTTTTTAAATGTATATATATATATATATATATTTTATCAATTTTTTATTTTTTTTTGTATTTATAAGCTCCGACGTCATCGGTACTGCTATCGGTACTCGAGAAATTATGGAGTTTTTTTTTAGGAATTTAAACGTCGCAAACTAATCTTGTTGGCCGTTGTCTATATCTCTCCTGCCTCGGTGTCTCTGCCTGAGCGGGCTGTGCTGTGCTCTCTCCTCATCCCCTCCCACACACATACACACACACACACTCACTCTCACTCTCACTCTCACACACACACACACACACGGGTGCCGCTGCTGCCGAGTACAGACAGCTCTGCTCTCATAATGGCGGACAGAACGAAACGTTCAAAAGTCTGGGTCTATTTTACTAAAGTCGATGCTGACAACGCTCGTTGCCACAAGTGCAACAAGACATTTGCCAGTAATGTATAAGCGCTGGTACTTGTCAATGTGGCTGGCGGGGAGATAATGTTAGCTCCAAGTAGAGTAATGGCTGACAATCCGGAGGTAAATAAACGAACGAGAGCTTCTGATTGGTGGTAAGAAGAAGAGGCGGGTGCAAGTGGTGGGACGTAATTGGCAGATCGACTGTCTGCCTCCGAATGTAACGTGACTACGTCACAGCCAAGAAAGGGAGCGCTGGATTTGTGAAAAACTCCCTGTTCCTAAACCACACGCTATCAGTTTTAGCACAGTACTGGCAAAACGGGAGGAGGCTATAATAAAAACAAGCGCCCTTCATCCAAATCCACCCACACCGGATTTCTTTTAACCAAAAAATGTATTACATATTATCGGAGCTATCAATAACGTTATCGGGTTTATCGGGATGACGTCATAATTGCTGATATCGGCCCGATAATTATCGGCCGATAATTATCGTGCATCCCTAGTAAAAATGGCAAACACAATATAAATCAATCTTCATTACGACTTTAAAAACATAGCCATTAACATTACATAGGCCTACACACATCTTGCCATAGCGCTAACAGTTTGTACAACACAACGCATGTTGAACTACGGTAGCCCGCCAGCTAATACAGTCAATGCAATGTTATCGTAACTACTAGCTAGCAGAGGAGAAAATGGGAGTCTGAGAGGCGGGGTGTTTAAAGACAAGGATAGGCGTTTATTCAACATCCAAGAAGGCTAACATACTACTGTGTTTTACTAACTCCAACCGGGACTATTGCCGCTTTTCCACTGCATGCCATCACCTCCTAACGTTACCGGAGCTGATAACGTTGACTGAGCTGAAGGTCTGTGACACTAAAATGTCCGTGGGGACCCGCCAACGGCATAGATAGTTCCAACTCACCGAATTACGTAATCAACCACAGTTGCACTCAATATTTAAATAATGTTAGTCTAAATAAATGTAGACAGATAATGTACGTATTTTAAAAATAGAATGAACAGAGCAGTGTTGTTTTGAAACAGTACAGTGTGTGTGTTAGTTTGATGTATGCTGCAATTTATATTGATGGCCTTCTAATTTGTTTATTTATTTATTTTAAATAACAGTGACACTTTTCCCTTTGATAAGAAATCCAGCCATATTCCTTCATTGTATTTCAAATACTGCACTTTAATTTCAAGCAGAAAACTAATCTTTCCATTAAGAACTGACAATCAGGGAATTTAAACATTGTTTAAATTAAGACCCATCTTTTCTCTCTCTCCTTCAACCTAACCTGATCTCACCTGGTCGGGGACTGACCTTTAGATTAATCTGTCTAGTTTAGTTAGGATGTCTATTTTCTCCCATGTCTGCTTTTCTGCAGACATGGGAGAACCTTTTAACCTCCGTCTCTGTCTCAACCGGTCCCATGGAACAGCTTCATAACGCCTTCTGTCTGGCCTATTCACTTAATATGCTTACCACTTGTATCTATTGCTATGTCCGCCCATTACAATCACGCGAGCTGTCTAACGCCTGCCCTGTCTCCCTGTCTCCATGTCTCCCTGTGAGTTGCTGTCCCGGAGTAATGACCGGAGTGTCGGACGTCCCGTGATGAAGACCGGGAGGATGCGACCCTCTCTGTGTGCCCTCCTGTCTCTGGCTGTCTCGTAGTGATGACCGGAGTGCTGGACGTCCCGCAATGATGACGGGAAGGTTGCGACCCTCTCTGCGCCGCCCCGTGTCCCCCTGTCTCCGGCTGTCTCAGAGTTATGACCGGAGTGTTGAACGTCCCGTGATTAAGACGGGGAGGACGCGACCCTCTTTGCGCCGCCCCTGTGACTCAAATAGATCCACTATCAGCTCCATCTTTAATCTTTCAAAATGTTCAGTTGCTATCGCTATCAGCTCTATCTTACATTTTTCTAAATGTTCAGTTGCTATTGCATGCACTCATCTGTGTTTCACTACACAGATGAGTGCATGCTTACCAACTGTCCATCTGCAACACTACTATCACCGACATCTAAGAAGGGAGATCCCCCCTTGAATTGGCCCTTCTAAGGTTTCTCTCCTCCACATTGCCTGTGGTGCATTTTTTCCTATTGCTAGGTTTTAGTGAGTTTTTCCTTACCTTCGCGTGGGGGTATGTCTGGGAGTGTTCGCATTGCATTCATTAATTTTGCATTTATTTGAAATTTGTTGGACCTTATGGTGTTCTTGTTTTGTTTCTTGACTTATTGTGATGTTTCTTCTTGACTTGTTTAAAGAAGATGTGTCGAGGCCCATAATAATAATAATAATAATGATAGATCAAATTTATATAGCGCCTTTCATAGAACCCAAGGTCGCTTCACAATCAGGACAAAAAATAGGGCAAGGAAAATAGGGGGGGGGGGAGAGGGGATGAGGGAAGGTAAGGGATAATGGACCTAATCTAATCTAAACTAACTGATGGGGAAAAGCCTTGGTGAAGGTGTGTTTTTAGAGCGGATTTGAAGGTGTCCAGGGTTGGGGCGTTGCGGATTTCGGGGGGGAGAGAGTTCCAGAGGGTAGGGCCCATGGGGACATTAACGTGTGTTGTCGGGCCTTACAAATAAATTTGATTTGATTTGAGTTGACATTGTTTTTTTGTAAAAAAATAATAAATGAGAAGCATGTTTAGATTTTTTAGTGTTATATTTTTTTTCATAAAAAACAACGTATATCGAACCAAACCGAAAACCATGACCCCAAAATCGCGATACAAAACGAAACCATCCATTTTGTGAACCATTCCACCCATATTATATACACAATACAACAACCTAACTTATTACAATCATACAAAAAAAGACATACAAAAAGAAATTAAATAACAATATTGCACATGAAAGATGAAGAGCTAATGCTTGCCTGTAAGGGGCAGCATTACCATATTCAGCTTGTCACAGTTAAGAAAATAATAAGAACAAATAATTAAAAACAAAAATAAATAACCACTGGACTACTGCTCACTAGCTAAGTAATATAGGCCTGATATACTATATTCTATAATAATATTTCAAATGTGTCCGGATGGCAAAATTCAGTACTGCATCTACAAAACCTTCTGTTTAATCATCTTCCCTTTATTAATTAGCTTAGATTTTTTTACACATGATCTCAAGGTGCTGAACGAGAAGTTTTTCATGTCTGGTCATTTCTAGCATGTTGTTATTCACTGTCAAAGATGCAAAGAAAAATCATAATTTATATTCTCCAGAATTTACTCAAGCCTAGGCATAACAAAAAATATTGTTTGTTTCCTGTTGGTTGTCAGTTAAGGCCATGGGTAGGTAGGGAATTAATTTTATTTAATCTTTTATTTTATTCTTTCCCACAGCGACTATGGATAGGGAATTTCTTTATCTAATTAAAATGTTCACAACAACATGGATGCATGTACTCTGCCAGCATGTTTAATATCCATAATACTAAAGGTTTGACTAAGATTTCTATGAAACTTTATTTAAAAAAAAAAATTAAAAAAAATGTACTCATAAAATATATTGGGTCGCACCTAAATCGGCAGGGTCGGTCGGCAACCGGAAACTCAGGTTTAGGGGTGTGGATGCTGTTATTGTAGAATGTGACTGTATTTAAGACAAGCCTTTTATCTACCAATAACCATAAGAGTTCCCTATGCATACTGTTTATGTTCGTTGTTATGGGGCAATGTAGGACTAGTCTGGCAAGCTCTGTTCTGGGTAATTTGTAGTTTCCTCTGTGCACCGTCAGATGCAGAGGACCAAACAGGTGAGCAGTAGTCCAGGTGGCTTAAAACGAATGACTTAACAACTTGTCCAAGAATGTGTGCTGAAACATAAGGAAGACATTTTCTTGCCATATAAATTCCATTACCCATTTTCTATTATGACTCCCAGTCATTTAACCTCATCAACCTGTTGTATGGGTTCACCAGACAAGTGCAGACTCAGTGTAGGATTGCCTAATAGTTTGTGACTGGTTCCTAGGATAATGGATTTGGTCTTTGAGATGTTTAATACCAGCTTATTTAGTTGTATCCAATTAATTACTGCATATAACTCTGAAGATAGAACTTTGTGTAGATCACCACTAGTGTTTGCAGCATAATACAGTGTGGAATCGTCCGCGTACATTTGTATACTTGCTTCACACAAAGCAGATGGTAAGTCATTTGTGAATATGGAATACAGCTGCCCTGTGGCAAGCCACAATCTAGCCCTTTGCAGTTAGACATTAGGGGTGTCGAAATGTCTCTATTCTAAGATGCATCGCGATGTGGACGTTGACGATTCAGCATCGATGCAGTGACCGAACATAATCGATTATTAACTCATTCAGCGCCAGACCCGATGATAGTCGGGTTAACTCGTCACCGCTTGAGTGCCAATCGCGAGTTTAGTCGGGTTTTAATCGTTATTTCTTTTATTAGCGAAATCCATTCATTTTCCTCCATCCAGCCTGATGTTATCGTTGGGAATGGGTCTGAGCTTGCAAAAGGGCAAATACCGCCGCCTATGCCTTCCAGCTGGTATTGCACTCCATTGGGAATGGTGTAGTTTCTTTTCTGGGACGATCCGAGCCGTGCAGGCGGGGTTTAAATACTCAGGCGAGGTAGGCCTCAACAACAATGGCATGGAACAGTAACCCCGCCCGCCCGTCAGTGTGTAACGGTCGTTATATAGCCTACTGGCCTCACGTCTCGCTCTTCGCCATACCGAGATATATCTTTATCTCCAGTACCTACTGTACTTCATTAACGAAAACAATGCACCCAAGCACTTGACCAGGCCCCGCCCCAGTGTCCCCCTATAAGACACCGGACATGGTCATACTCGCCCTTCCTCATTTTTGTTTCCATCATGGACGCTGCAGTGCACTCCATGAACTAGTTGTTATGAAATGTAGAAGGAAATTGAACAATGTTGGGTTTTCGCCAGAGATTTGCCACCCCCTGGAATCTTCTCGACACATTCTAACAGCGCGTCGGGCCTGTCCTGGGGTTTCCTCGTCTTCTGACAGCGGCTCGAGGGACGTCGCGCGACGGTTAGCTGTCGGGCTACGTCGCGCTCAGTAGGCCCGCAGCATCCTAGTACTACTAACGTTAGCTCTCAGAATGGTAGCCAGAAGCCTGCAGCATCCTAGTACAAGTAACGTTAGCTCTCAGAACAGTAGCCAGTTAGCCTGCAGCACCCTAGTACTAGTAATAGGGATGTCCCGATCACGTTTTTTTGCTACCGATCCACTCCCGATCATGTGATTTTGAGTATCTACCGATACCGATATTTCCCGATCCGATCAAAAAAATTATAATTTTTTTTTTTTTTTCAACAAACATGACCATGTTTACGTCTTAAACTCATACTGAGGCCTTAGTTTTGGTTTTAAATTGCATATCATCATTCATTTATTTATTGTCACACAGAGCAGAAGAATTTTGCCAAAACCAATAGTATCCAGCTGCAGAACGGCAGACCAGCCACACTCTCAGACCCAAATGCATTTCCTTTGATTTAATTATACATCAAATGATTTATGAAGTTAACCTTTCACCTGGATAACATCAACATTCAGGGTGAATGTAATGTGAGAAATTGGGATAAAAAAAAAATTAACATTTATTTGGGTCTGAGAGTGTGGCTGGTCTGCCGTTCTGCAGCTGGATACTATTGGTTTGTTTTGGCAAAATTCTTCTGCTCTGTGTGACAATAAATAAATGATTGATGATATGCAATTTAAAACCAAAACTAAGGCCTCAGTATGAGTTTAAGACGTGAACATAGTCATGTTTGTTAAATAAAAAAAAAAAAGTAAAAAAAAAGAAAATGTTTTTTTTTATACATTTTTTTGCCGATCCCGATCTTCGGAAAAACACGTGATCGGCCCCGATCCCGATCACGTGATCGGATCGGGACATCCCTAACTAGTAACGTTAGCTCTCAGAACGGTAGCCAGTTAGCCTGCAGCACCAGCAATTTCCACCACTGAAGCGGGTTTTCCCCTATCGATTGCGTCCTCCTGTGTGTAGACAACCAGCTCTGCGTGTGCTCGCTCTACTAGTGAGGACTGGTCTCGCCGTCTGCTGGCGCGTGCTGTGTGTGCACTACAACCAATGCCGTCCCTGTCAGTGTAATAGAAACTGAAACACATCTGTGATTTTGACGGTATTGATTTTCAATACCGTCTGGGTTTCTAAATACCCTGGTATACCGTCATACCGTCCAAGCCTAGCGCTAAGGTAGGGCCTGCGCCACCAGGCATTAATGCTGGCGTTAGTGATACTGCTCGTTGTCCCGTGAGACAACCGAGTTGTGTATTGGCGCAAGGGGCAGGATATCTGGGTAAACGTTGTCGTCATGACTCTGAGTTGGACATTTTCCCAGCTATCCTGGAGCGCGCGGCTAATGCTAATGCTTCGATGCTGGGTCACTGTTCCGTTGTTCCCCGCTGTGGGCTGTCACCGATTTTCCCTCCTCTTAACCGGTTCATTGATGAAGGTCAGTCGGTAGCTAATGTGGGGGGTTTTGCCAAGGCTTATTTACCCTTTTTATGGGCAAGGCAGGTGTACCCTGGCTTGAGAGCCAGGTAGCATCGATCCTTTGCCCTGGCAGGGTTGAATGGTGTCCCACCCGGAAGCCGACGCCTGAGGGCAAGTCGGCCCGGCAGGTGGCGGTATGGGCTGATGATGTTTATACCGCCACAGGATGGAATTTAGCAGCGGCCAGTGTCATTGCTCAGCTGACTGTTTTTCTGTCCACATTGGTGTCGGGTAGTGGGGCTGCAGGGCCAGCCGACGCCGAAAACGTTGCACGTGTTTTTGGGGTTATAGAACTCTTGACTCAGTCGCAAGCTGGGAGGATCAGGATGCTATCAAATCTTATTCATAGGCATCTCTGGTTGGAGCAGTCTTCCCTTGGGGAGGAGGAAAGGTTTCTTCTCCTTAGGGCTCCTCTTTCCGCGGAGGGACTCTTTTGTCGTTCTGCGGGCGGTATTTGACCTGGGCCCCACACCGCCTCGCACCATGCAGGTGAGAGCACGGCCTCGTCAACGGCTGTGGCGAGGCCCTCGACCAGCGGCCATGTTTCCCCCGCCTGAGGTACCCTGGGCACAACGTCAACAGGTGTCCGCAAGGCCGACAGCCTTGGCGGCCGAGGGATCGGCTACATTAGATGAGCACGCCCTAAAAACCGGTCGCCGTCTAGCTCTCCGGTCACCCCCCCCCCCCCCAACACCAGCGGGATAAGGGCTCTGATTTGTTTCCTTTGGTTGCGGGTTGCGTGTCTTCAATGAAGCGCAAGCGGCCCCACGTTTCGCTTATCATGGGGACAGGGGCTGACACCCAGTTGATGGCTGAGACTGGGTCTGTCCGTGAGAATGTTGTGCTGTCACGTGGCTCCCTTGGGGGTTGTCGGGGGGACAATCCTCCCTTGGGGGTGGATGCCTTCTCGATGTATCCATGGCCGCCCGGGATTCTGTACGCATTTCCCCTCATACATCTGATAGGTCAGTTGTTGGAGCGGATACATCGAGAACGCAGGACCTTGATCCTGATCGTGCCGGACCGGGGCACAGCTGTGTGGTTCCCGGTCCTGATCCAGCTCTTGATAGCCCCGCCGTGGCCTGTTCCTTGGTCGTCGCGGGCCCTCTCTCAGGCGCACGGGTCTCTGTGGTGGTTCCCTATGCTGGGCCAACCGCTGATGGTTTGGCTGTTGAGAGGGTGAGTCTGGAGGGGATGGACCCTTCTGTGGTCGACACCATCCGGAACGTGCATGCTCCCTCCACTATCGCGGTTTACACAGGTAGGTGGCGTATTTTCCAAGAGTGGTGTAGAGTGGGGGGCTTGGACCCGGTGTCCTGCCCCCTGGACGCTGTCCTTTCCTTCCTTCAGTCTATTTTGGATAGACTATCGGCTTCGACGGTGAGGGTATATGCCGCGGCTATATCCTCTTGTCATGTGGGGTTTGAGGGCATTACGTTGTTCAGCCACCCTCTTGTGAAGCGTTTCCTGCTTGGCGCTCGGCGTCTTAAGCCGGTGGAACGTTCTCTGTCTCCGAGTTGGGACCTCCAACTGGTCTGAGGCCGGTTGTCTGAGGCCCCGTTTGAGCCTCTTGAGCAGGCGTCTTTGGAACAGCTGTCTTTCAAGACTGCATTCCTGCTGGCCATCACCTCCTCTAAGCGCGTGGGTGAGCTGTGTGCTCTCTCGGTGCGGCCTGAGTGCTTGTCTATTCGTGTCAATAGCGGTGCGACTCTGAGGCCTAATCCAGTCTTCGTGCCAAAAAATATCCGGAGCTTTTTTCGCTCCAGGGATATTGTGGTTCAGGCGTTTCATCCGCCTCCTCGCGCTGGTTAGTTAGAGGCAAGCCTTCACCTGTCGTGTCCCGTCCGGGCTTTGGGGGTTTACCTGAGTCGGACTCAGGACCTCAGGGCTACCGATCAGCTCTTTGTTTGTTACGGTGGCTCTCGCGCTGGTAAGGCACTGTCCAAGCAGCGCCTGTCACATTGGTTGTGCGAGGGCATTGCCCTTTGCTACACATTGGCTGGGATGGCCCCCCCTGGGGGTGTCGGGGCCTCTGCCGCCTTGTTAGGGGGGGCCTCGGTGGAGGACATCTGTGCTGCGGCCTCCTGGTCCTCCCCGGGTCCCTTCGTTAGGTTTTACCTCATGGACATGACTGGGGGTTCTGTCTCCCAGGCGGTTCTGAGGTTTGGGACCTCCCCTGCGTCCCGCCCTTCGGTGGGTTAGCGGGGGTGTGTGGGTGTATGCCACGGGGTGATGTGTCACACGTGGTCCCGCCTGTGCCGTGTGTTTTTAGGAGTCTCTAGTTCCCTCTTTTTTCACACTTTGGTGGAGTTGACTGCCGCACCCTCTTCACTAGGAAGGGCGGGTGGACGGGACTCCCCTCCCCCCTGGTGGTAGGGCTTGCGGGTCCTCAGGGGGTACATTTGTCGGGCCACGTGTCTGCTCTGCCCCATATCTCGGTATGGCGAAGAGCGAGACGCGAGGCCAGCAGGCTATATAACGAAAGGTTATGACCAATGTTCCCTCTAATTTTTTTTCGGCCTGAGCAAACAGTTAAACCTCCTGAGCAGACATCAGCAACTACTGAGCAACATACATCACCTTCCGATTAACCGGTTGGTTGATAAGCGGCGGTTTGTAAAAAAAAAATTACCTTAATGTCCAACATAAAAATCAACACATTTAGCTGATACACAGAAATAATACAAAAAGGCATATATTCCTTAATAAAATATTTATTTGACCATTGACGATACAGAGCAACGTCCTCCCTCTTCTCTCTCCCCCTCTAAACCCCTCACCTTCCCCTCTGCTTCATTCCTCCTTTCTGTTATTCAGATACACATCATTAAAGAAAAGTCACTTGTTTCCAGACTCCTCTGGTCTGGTCTTAGTTCTTACTTAGTCCTTTCTGTTAGTCTGTGTGCACACTGCACATCAGAACACCTTCACATCAGAACACCTGCACATCAGAACACTGCACATCAGAACACTGCACATCAGAACACTGCACATCAGAACACCTGCACATCAGAAAATAGTAACTTGTTTACTCTGTTCCTCAAAAAATAAATAATAAATAAAATAATCCAAAGGCAGCTCTTCTCCTCTGGTCTGGTCTTATAGGCTCTTAGCTCTTAGTCCTTTCTGTTAGTCTGTGTGCACCTGCACATCAGAAAAGAGTCACTTGTTTACTCTCTGCTCCTCAAAAAAATTTAAGAATAAAGTTAAAAAAAATAAAGTTATCCAAAGTCAGCAGAAGCCACTTCTCCTCTGGTCTGGTCTTAGTTCTTACTTAGTCCTTTCTGTTAGTCTGTGTGCACCTGCACATCAGAAAAGAGTCATTTGTTTACTCTCTGCTCCTCAAAAAAATGAAAGAATAAAGTTTAAAAAAATAAAGTTATCCAAAGTCAGCAGAAGCCACTTCTCCTCTGGTCTGGTCTTAGTTCTTACTTAGTCCTTTCTGTTAGTCTGTGTGCACACTGCACATCAGAACACCTGCACATCAGAACACTGCACATCAGAACACTGCACATCAGAACACCTGCACATCAGAACACTGCACATCAGAACACCTGCACATCAGAACACTGCACATCAGAACACTGCACATCAGTGTTGTGATATATGTGATGTGATTTATACTAACCACTAGATGGCCCCATCTACCAGCTACATGGGCCACACCACTACACATCAGAAAAGAGTCACTTGTTTACTCCTCTGTTCCTCAAAAAATAATAAAATAATAAATAGAATAATCCAAAGGCATCTCTTCTCTGGTCTGGTCTTAGTTCTTCATTAGTCCTTTCTGTTAGTCTGTGTGCACACTGCACATCAGAACACTGCACATCAGAAAATAGTAACTTGTTTACTCCTCTGTTCCTCAAAAAATAAATAAAATAATAAAATAATAAATAAAATAATCCAAAGGCAGCTCTTCTCCTCTGGTCTGGTCTTAGTTCTTACTTAGTCCTTTCTGTTAGTCTGTGTGCACCTGCACATCAGAAAAGAGTCACTTGTTTACTATCTGCTCCTCAAAAAAATTAAAGAATAAAGTAAAAAAAAAAAAAAAAAAAAAAATTATCCAAAGTCAGCAGAAGCCACTTCTCCTCTGGTATGGTCTTAGTTCTTACTTAGTCCTTTCTGTTAGTCTGTGTGCACACTGCACATCAGAACACCTGCACATCAGAACACTGCACATCAGAACACTGCACATCAGAACACCTGCACATCAGAACACTGCACATCAGAACACCTGCACATCAGAACACTGCACATCAGAACACTGCACATCAGTGTTGTGATATATGTGATGTGATTTATACTAACCACTAGATGGCCCCATCTACCAGCTACATGGGCCACACCACTACACATCAGAAAAGAGTCACTTGTTTACTCCTCTGTTCCTCAAAAAATAATAAAATAATAAATAGAATAATCCAAAGGCATCTCTTCTCTGGTCTGGTCTTAGTTCTTCATTAGTCCTTTCTGTTAGTCTGTGTGCACACTGCACATCAGAACACTGCACATCAGAAAATAGTAACTTGTTTACTCCTCTGTTCCTCAAAAAATAAATAAAATAATAAAATAATAAATAAAATAATCCAAAGGCAGCTCTTCTCCTCTGGTCTGGTCTTAGTTCTTACTTAGTCCTTTCTGTTAGTCTGTGTGCACCTGCACATCAGAAAAGAGTCACTTGTTTACTATCTGCTCCTCAAAAAAATTAAAGAATAAAGTAAAAAAAAAAAAAAAAAAAAATTATCCAAAGTCAGCAGAAGCCACTTCTCCTCTGGTATGGTCTTAGTTCTTACTTAGTCCTTTCTGTTAGTCTGTGTGCACCTGCACATCAGAAAAGAGTCACTTGTTTACTCTCTGCTCCTCAAAAAAAATTAAGAATAAAGTAAAAAAAATAAAGTTATCCAAAGTCAGCAGAAGCCACTTCTCCTCTGGTATGGTCCGCTTCTTCTGGGAAACAGAGTAGAATAGAATAGAGTAATTAGTAATTAATCTTCTAACGTCAGATTTTTGCCAAGTTCAAAACACACATGTTTATGTTACTGTTAATACTGTAGTCTTGAAACTGTCTTGGTCTAGAAAATACAAACATGACTAAACAGAATTATGTTAATATTAGCAGTTCTACAACTGATAAAAACAAGCTCTTAATGATTCAGATGATAATTCCTAATGAGTGACAGACAGTATAACACGCACATATCTGATCAAGAACTAATATGTTACCTTATCTTTCCCGTCTGTCCTTCTCAGTTCTCCAGTGGTTGTACACCTTGTCCAGGCTGATGGTGGTGGCGGCATCGTCTCTGTCTGCTTGCAGCCTTGACTTGATTCGCATCAACTCGTCTAGATGTTCCACTTCAATACGATTTCTTGATGTTGTTTTGATACGATTCATCAAGCTAAACCCTCTTTCACGGTCTGCACTGGACGCTTGAAATGTCCCACAAATGTCAACAAGCTGTGAGACGTTGCTCAACTCCTCACATCTAAGTGTTGCAGCCACCATATGTGAGAATGTGCTGATTGTATTTAGTTTCAGTTTGTGTCTCACAATGTACTTTAAATCAGCATATTCACGGTTGATGGCATCCATAGACTCTGGGAGGAGAATGGCCTGGTATTTCTTTGCCAGCACAGCAACATCTGATGCTCCGTAGTCAAAAGTGATGTTGGCTGGACTCAATGCTGCAATGTCAAACGCAGACCACTC
The DNA here is from genome assembly GCF_963971535.1 of Notolepis coatsorum. Taxonomy (NCBI): domain Eukaryota; kingdom Metazoa; phylum Chordata; class Actinopteri; order Aulopiformes; family Paralepididae; genus Notolepis; species Notolepis coatsorum. Next base: position 12,149,252 of record NC_140170.1, on the reverse strand, counting down.
TTTTAAACCCTCCACTGGAAAGCGAGCATCCAGGTGATCACACAGGCTGTGAATAAACAGGATCATATCCCTGGTAATAGTGTCCCCATCTGCTTCGGAGGCCCTCATCACCTCTCTGACCCTGTCACTCCACTGAGGCCCTGCATCATTCAGGTACTGTGAACGCAGCTTCTCGATCTTGGCTCTTGCAAGGCAATGCCCTTCCATCACTGTCAGGTTACATTTTTGGAGAGAAAGGCAGAGTTGTGCCAGCTCGCTCAATACATCTCCAAGAGCAGTGAGTGTAACCTTGTACTTTGGATCAATCAGCTTTTTGTAGCAGTATTTTGCCACTGGATCTCCTTCATCACAGACTCTTCTGCAGTATTCTTCAAGAACAGTGTAGTTTCTCAGAACAGCATTTACAGCTTGGTTGCGTGACAGCCATCGCACTTCATTTAAAGGCCTGAATGACAGTGTATCCTCATCAAGGACCTCTGCTAGTTCCTCAAATCTGCCCTTCTTTACTGCTGACCGGGAGAACATGTTGTATACACTTCTAAGAAGAGTTTCCACTTATCTCATCAAAGGCACATGTTTCCAAGCATCATCAATGCCCAAGTCCTCTTTGTGGGCCACACAGTGTTGTTCTGTGAGATGTGGTATTTGGCGTCTCAATATAGCTGCAACTCCATTGTGCTTTCCTAACATTACTGAGGCACCATCAGAGGTCAACATCACCATTCTCTGCATGTCTAATTCATGTTTGGAATAAAACTGCGTGATGGCCTCAACAATAGCTGGAGCAGTGCATGACGTTAACTGAATGATGGCACCAAACTCAGTTTTGTAGTTGACATCATTTTCCTCCCTGTATTTTATATACAGAACTAGCATTTTGTGCACTGTGATGTCTGTGCTCTCATCTACTATCAAAGTATGAAACGGGGCATTTCGAATATTGCACATAGTCTCATTCTGTACAATCGCATTGATTGACTTCACAAACTCAAAGGCATAGTTCTCGCTGCGCCAGTGTTCTGGGATACTCACATATTTTGCCACATGATCATGGATCTGTTGAACAGACAGCATCGATGCGTTCATTTGTATGCCGAGTAGTACATTGTCAATGAGCACTTTCACTTGCTGGCTGTCGGATCTGTTCTTTTGCAACTGCTCATTCCTCTTGCGTCTTTCCTCTTCATTCTGCAGCAGCAACTCACCGATTCCAACCCTATTACGTCTCCGTAAAATTCCAGCAGCATTCTGGTGCGTTTTGTTCAGAAGGTGGCATTTGAGGTAGTCCATTTTCCACTCGCCCCATTTTTTCCCTTCAGAAAAGTCACCTGAAACCTTTGCCTCGCAACATGTTTTGCAGATAACTCCTTTCTCCTCCGAAAAAAAAAAAACATCTCCCAGTTGCACATGTTGTCCGTCTATTTGCACAAACTGTGCCAGCCATTCAGTCTTAAAAGAGAACACTTTCCTCCTTACTTTTGCTGGGTTGGCGGCGGCGGTGTGAGTCGTGTTAGCTTTGTTTTTTTTATGATGCTGACTAGTAGTCATCATTATTATTTTACCGTCTCTCCCGTCCGCGTGTATATTTTCCCTAATGCTATCACTTCCGCGTCGGCTGCTTGCAGATTGAGGAAGGGCCAAACGTTTAGGCAAATCACAGACGCCGATACTAAAATGTCTCTCTGTGGTGCCACGCAATAGGTTGGATCGTATCCAAGAGCTAGCCAACCCAGAGCATGAGAATTACGTGCATCCAAACAAACGTCTTTTTTTTTTTTTTACACAAACGTTTCTGTGCGCGAGATATTTCAGATGTGCGCGGGAGCATTTGGCCATGTGCGCGCGCGCACGGGCGCAGCTTAGGGGGAACATTGGTTATGACTATAACCTAGTACTGGCTGAGCGTCTCGCTCTTAGCGTGCCCTGAGGTCCCTTGGTTGGGTTTTCTATGATGGAAACTTTTTCCCCGAGTCTTATAGGGGGACACTGGGGCGGGGCCTGGTCAAGTGCATGGGTGCATTGTTTTCGTTAATGAAGTACAGTAGGTACTGATATATCTCGGTATGGCGAAGAGCGAGACGCTCAGCCAGTACTCATATAACAGGTTATAGTCATAACCTTTCGGTAATGTGGTACGGACCTCCACGAGCAGTATTTGGAATGGCGATCAGATAATTGAATTATTTCTTTTGCATTACATCAGATACAAGGTAAGAACACTATATATAAATTTGATCGTTGATCTGATATTTATTTCTACCCCGATCGACGCTGTCTCTGTGTGTGTGTGGCTGTGTGCCGTGGAGTGCAGGAGGGGACTGGGGGAGCCTCGCGCTATGAGGCTCTTTTCATTCCTGCACAAGGAAAGATAATAATGATGATCTAGCGTTGATTTCAGGAAGATTCGATAATCAGGCGAAAAATTACAACGTGTTTTGTGTATTCCACTAAAGGGCTATTATCGCGTCTTTTACTGGGATTACTAGAAATCACCCAAACTATAAAATGTATAAAAAATTAAAATATATTTATTTTGTTTTCTCTTGCTAGCTTTTATGTTATTTTACAATGTAGTGCGTTGGGATTTGCTCCACAACTATAAAGCGCCCTACGAATTAAATACATTATTATTGTATTATTAAAGCTAGTGCTCTGGTCATGCATCCACTCAATTCATAGAAAATACAGCATCAGGCTATTCTAAAAGTATTGATACTAATACCGATACTAATAAAAAGAGTATTGAACCGTTTTTAACAGCTGGGTATCAAGATACGTTTGCATACAGCAGTAATATAGATTATAAAATTGAGGATGTAATATATTATTGAGCTGCATCGAGATGCATCGTAGACAGCTGAATCGTAATGGAATCGAATCGTGAAGCCAGTGAAGATTCACAGCTCTATTAGACATGCTGCCATTGTAATACACTTTGTCTTCTACATGATAAATAACTTTTCATGAATGAGATGGCACTTTGTGCAAATCCATAGCATTCCAATTTTCCAATTAAGTCATGGTGCCACACTTTTGAAACTAAATATTTGAAATTCTAATTCATAAAAAGTATATAATTTAGACTTAATAATGTTTTCCTGTCCCACGTCATTCTCACCTTCCTCTTTTTCACTTCCTGCCTCCTCTTCCTCTTCTTTACCTCTTTCATCTTCTGAGTTTTCACCCACCCCCTCCCTTCTCTTCTTCTGCTGCAAGTCCACTATGTGAGCTCCAGTCTTCATCGCTCTCATCGTCTGCTTCCACATCCTCCTCCGACGACTCTGAACAGTAAAAAGATATACAACCAATGTATCAAGGAAGAACACTGCAACAAGCCAGCAAAATACTATATCTATGTTGAGGAAAATACTATATCTATGTTGAGGAAAATACTATATCTATGTTGGAGAAAATACTATATCTATGTTGGGGATAATACTATATCTATGTTGGAGAAAATACTATAATCTATGTTGGGGAAAATACAATATCTATGTTGAGGAAAATCCTATATCTATGTTGAGGAAAATACTATATCTATGTTGGGGAAAATACTATATCTATGTTGGAGAAAATACCATATCTATGTTGGAGAAAATACTATATCTATGTTGAGGAAAATACTATATCTGTGTTGGGGAAAATACTATATATATGTTGAGGAAAATACAATATCTGTTGGAGAAAATACTATATTATCTATGTTGGAGAAAATACTATATCTATGTTGTGGGAAATACTATATCTATGTTGGAGAAAATACTATATCTATGTTGAGGAAAATACTGATTATATGTTCTCTCAGTAAGTTTAGTACCAGGGTTTCCCATTAATTAATTAACTAATTAATCCCAATAATTAGACGGTGGCGGCCCGCACAACACAGTTGTATAATGAACCAATTTTAATTTAATTTTTTTTACTATTTTTTTTAAATATAAAGTTTGCCAATAGGGATGTATCAGTAGTATTGGCAGTGGTAGAAGTCGTAATAGTAATCCACTATATTTAAAAAAAAAAATCTAAAAAATAAACCAGTTCAACACAGGTAACCACTTTTGCTTCATTTCTTTGATGGCTCAAATGTATGCTCTAGTCCAGTGGTTCCCAAACCTCTCCTCGAGACACCCCAGCCGTTCCATGTATTTGTTAAATTCCACCACCAGCCAGGGTTCGAAATTAACGGGGGCTTGGGGCAAAATGCCCTCGAAAATTTACCAAATGCCCTCGAAAATCAGTTAAGGGGGGCAAGAAAAGCCCCCGACAGTTTACTAATTATATATATGATTATATATATGCTCTACACTACTGGCTGTGACACAACTTCCCGGATCTTCGGAGTTGGCAAAAAGACAGCATTCCAAAAACTTGTAAAAGGGGATCCTGTCCTTCAGGCTTGTGCCAATGCATTCACTGTACCAAACCAGACAACAGATGTGATCGATGACCTTGGGTGCCAAGCAATGGCTGTCTTTTTTGGTGGAAAGTGCACAGATTCGCTTGCAAAAATGAGATATAACATTTTCAGCAAGAAGGTTGTCTCAGCTTCATCAACGGTAACGCCTGAACGTCTACCACCAACTGAATCTGCTACCAAATTCCACTGTCGTAGAGCATACTACCAGGTCATGGTCTGGATGGGAACAGATGATGGTATAGATGCTCTAGACTGGGGCTGGAACCTGCAGGACAATAGATTTGTCCCACTCATGTCAACAATGAATGCTGCTCCAGACAGTCTCTTGAAGGTCATTCATTGTAACTGTACCACTGCCTGCAAGACACTTCGCTGCTCATGCAGAAAATATGGACTACCTTGTACTACTGCAGGGGTGGCCAACCCGCGGCTCGCGAGCCGCATGCGGCTCTTTGCCCGTCAATGTGCGGCTCTTCCATCCATACAAAAAATAAATAAATAAAAAAAAAAACTTATTTTTATTTTTTTATTTACTTTTTTATTTTTATTTTACTTTTTTTTTTTTATGTCACTCATTCCATAAGGACGTAGAATAAACATAAATTTTTTTTTTAAGTGGTCCATTTGCATGTTCTTGGTATCTGAATCTAGGGACATATATGGATCAGTGTCAGAAATAGTGTGTCTGTTACTAGGCTTGAGTAAATTGTAATGAACCAAAGGAGAATATCAATTCTATTTAAAAAAAAAATTATCTTTGACTGTAAATAACACCATGCTAAAATTGACCAGACCTGAAAAATCTAAGCAAATGAATAAAGGGAAGATGATTAAACAGAAGGTTTTGTAGATACAGTACTGAATTCTGCCATATTTTTTATAATGTAAATTTCTCCACCATTCTTCATCATATTGCAACACCGTTTTTTGCAAGACGTTCACAGCAAGGTAGAGAAACTAACTGCGTTCTGTTTTATGGCAATAACGTTCAGGTTTGTGGGAGATAATCCCAAAAAATAAGAGAAATTAAAAAGTAAATCCAGAAGTCAGATGATTGACAGGGGCTGGTGTGAGCTGGGTAGGGTAGTTTTTCGAAATTTGAAAGCCCTGAGTCTCTTCCTTCAAAAGACTACACTCACTTTTGGCTGTGCCACTTCCTCCTGTCAATATGTGCCGGTTTCCGACTCAATGCCCTGAGATTTCTATAATCTTATATTTCACTAATAACAGTTAAAATAATTGGTAAACAAACATAATGCTGAAAATATACACTTTTACTGTATATCTCGGGCTTAAGAGGTTAACCCCGTGAGGCCCAAATTAAAAAGAAATTAGCAACTTCAGAGGCCAGAGGGTGGGACATATAAACACATTTACTATCAAATAGCATTGTGAGGCTGAACAACAGGACCAATTGACTATACATGTGCTTAAAGGGGAACTATCTTATAAATGGCTTTTTTCAGTGTTTACCATTGTTTCTTAGCTATGTGGACTTATATTAATAGGATATATGTCGAAATATCTACAAAATATGATATTCCGAAACATCACTTTTTTAAATATCTTCAGCTAAGAAGTTTTATATCATCTCAGAACCATTCATTGGATATACCGAACATTTCCATCTTAGAGGTAGCAGTCACTAGACACTGTTATGGTAAAGGTATAATTTCAATGCTATACGACTTATTTGTATCTGGTTCAGATGAATCATCTGAATCAAAACTGAATCAATGGAACGAAGACATAGGAGGAAATATCTTTAGAAGAATGGAGTGTGGCATGTAAAGAGGCACAGAGTCAGACAGTCAGTAGCAACCTAAAACGTATACAATATAAATGGCTGATGCGTACATATATAACTCCTGTTAAATTGCATAAGTTTAATGATAATATTCCAGATACTTGTATTAAGTGTAGTGAGGAAAGGGGGACACTGTTCCACTGCATATGGGAATGTGTGAAAGTGAAAACCTTCTGGCAAGATGTTATTGATCTGATCGATCAAATCTTATCAAAGAAGTTGCCATTGAATCCCAAGCTTTTTATTCTTGGTTTATATCCTACCACCCCACATCTACAACGCAAAGAGTTTAGATTTATAGATATGTGCATATTACAAGCAAAACGTGTAATAGCTCTTAATTGGAAAAATGTTGATGGACCAAGAATTGGTATGTGGATTAAAGAAATGGCTTCAAATATGTCAATGGAAAAGATGGTGTATATTGTTAGACGTAAACAAAACATTTTTGATAATGCCTGGGGACCATTTGTGTACTTCTTAAAGCATAATACGAATGTTGGGAACTTGCTTCAACAAGAACGGGATTAGGGGGAGTACTGTGGGACAACTCTTATTATTGTGTAAAAACGACAAGAAACACCCTTTACTTAATGTGTAAAACATTTTGGTTGTATTATTATTTATGTATGTTTATTTTTTATTTAAATCTGTATCCTTCCTATGTGAACCTGTTTTTGAAGTTAATTATTATTTTGTGTGGGGTGGGGTTAGGGGAGGGAGAACGGGGTGAAAATGTTTGCTGAATACTGCTCTGCTGATATACATGTTGTAATTTGCAAACTAAAACCCAATAAATATATTGTTAAAAAAAAAATAGGATATATGTCTCTAATTCTCATATTGGCGAATTCTTCCAATTCTCCTCTCACAATATTCACCCTCACTGAACTGAGTCATCTGAAAATGTGCATATCTGTGATGTCAGAGATTTCTCAGCTGCATAATAATGTGGCAGTTGATGTTGCAGTTGGCACCAGGCCACACAGTGGTTGGAGCCCAGCCTCAAAACGGCTTAAGATCTTGAGGTAGAAAAATGCGGTTTTTAGTACTCGATTAGAAATACAAAACAATGCATTTTTTTTGAAAAAAACCTAGGTGTTCCATAGACTCACAGGAATTGTGTAAAAGTGCCCAAATAGTGAAAGAAATAGTAAAATAGTTCCCCTTTAACATTTTTTAAATAAACATTATTTTTTTAAATGGCTAAAAGTGATTTTGTAATTTTGCAACCGTGGGTCTCACAGGGTACTTTTAACCCTGTGAGGCCCAAATAAAAAAGACATTAGCAACTTCAGATGCCAGAGGGTGAGACCTATAAACACATGAAGGGTGCCGTGACTGAAAAAAAAGGTTGAGAAACGCTGGTATATGGTGTGGCTCTTTGTGGTACCACAGTAATTTTTTTGTGGCTCTTAGTCTCTGACTGGTTGGCCACCCCTGTACACTGAAGATGATGATGAGTAGGCCTAAAGACCACAATAAGTGGGTCATTTATTTTGTGTTCAACACCAAAGCCAGCTTTCTAGGTTGAATATAATAACCAATTTTAATTTTAGCCAAAATAAGCTACAGGCAGCCATTTTGATGATGCAAATGATGCATTCCTAACAGATATATTTAGCTAGATATTTTGCTCGTTATTAATGTATAGAGGTGCCAGAATCAGTTTATAAATCCTTTAGAAATGTTTTCCCATTTGAGATACAGGCATTCTAAGCTCCCAGTCGTAATTTTGGACACCAGTTTGAAAATTAAGCCTCTTCGGAAGGTGTATTTCCCTAAAACTTTAGTATGTCCCTAAGTATGTCTAGGGGTACTTGGGGTACCAGAATCAAATGACAAAATCATTTATATAATTTTTATATTGACATATATATAGCCATTTTAAGCTTGGCCAGCCGCAATTTTGGACGCGATCTTGAAAATGAAGCCTTTCTGGAAGGTGTATTTTCCTAGATTTTTAGTATGTTAGTGAGCATGCCCAGAGGTACCAGAATCAGTTGAGAAATCCTTTGCACCATTTTCTTAATTTGAGATATAGCCATTTTAATCGCCCCGGCGCCATCTGGGACGCCATCTTGGAAATGACGGCTTTCGGAGGGGTCGATTTTGGTCGACTTTTAGTATGTTATTTAGCACGCCCAATACTACCAGAATCCATTGAAAAACCTTTTGTATCAATTTTTTTGGGGTTAACCCATATATTGACTCGCCTAGTTAGCGTAGAGCCCTATATATGGAGACATTAACATTACGTTATCAAACATAGGGACGAAGACTGTAAAAAAAAGTGTCGACAATGTTTTATAATCTTTATGTTAATTATCATAATTCTGTGCCCCCGAAATACAAAAAAAGCCCCCGAAAATCAATTAAGGGGGGCAAAAAAGCCCTGGAATTTTTTTTAAATTTCTAACCCTGCCACCAGCACACCTGATTCAACTAATAAAGGACTAGTTAAGTTGAATCAGGTGTGCTGGTGGTGGAATTTAAAATTTTGAGCACAAAGTTCATCATAGATCTAGCCTTTTTATTTTGCTCTCAAAGTGCACCAGATTGATGTATTTAACTTTAAAATGTAAAAAAATAATAATAATAAGTTAGGATAATAATAGGATCTATGTCTCTAATTCTTATATTGGCGCATTCTTCCAATTCTCCTCACAATATTCACCCTCACTGAAATGAGTCATCTGAAAATGTGCATATCTGTGATGTCAGAGATTTGTCAGCTACATAATAATGTGGCAGTTGGCACCAGGTCACACAGTGGTTGGAGCCCAGCCTCAAAATGGCTTAAGATCTTGAGGTAGAAAAATGCTGTTTTTTAGTACTTGATTAGAAATACAAAACAATGAATTTTTTTGAAAAAGTCCTTACATAGGTCTTCCATAGACTCACAGGAATTGTGTAAAAGTGCCCAAATAGTGAAAGAAAGTCAAATAGTTCTCCTTTAAGTATAAGTTAACTTATACTTCAGTTAAGTATAAGTATACGTTTCGAATCATGAACTTCGGAAAATGCCTGTCAGAAATATCAACTGGAATGCTGGAATAGCTGGGAGTTACCATGGCTAGCTAGTTAGTTGTAAGGGATAATACATGACGTGGTGTGTTATCTGAAAATAATGCTCAATGCACAGGGGGTAATTAACGTTAGTCCTTCGCCGAGTGGTTTGCCTGGAAGGTAACGTTAGCTACAGCTTCATTAGCCTAGCTGACGTTAGCTACATATCTAGCAAGCTAATGAAGCTATACAAAAATAAAGTTTAATGTGACTGATCTAGAATCTGAATATTCCACCCATAAATAGCTAATGTCAAATATAAATAACGTAACGGCCATACCAACCCGTTAGTTGACGGGAGCTAGTTAGCCAGCTAGCTAGCTAGTACCAGTGATAAGTTGCTAATTGATTTTGGTCGAATAACATTAGCGAGATTGGCCTACATCCCGTTACATATTTATAATCATGAAAGTGTAGTGCCAAAGGATAGGAGTCTGAGGCAGGGTGTCGAAAGACAACACTAAACATTTATTAAACATCAACTCAACATCAACACTCTGTTGCCGACAGGAAAGTAACAAACAATATGGTCCATGCGGAACCCTTATCCCCAACACATAGTTCCATGGGTGAATTATGTTGGATCCACCACAAAAGATGAATTGTTTAAATGTATGTTTAATCCAGTAAGAATAGTACTAGGCTATATAACATACATCTGTGCAAGTAGATTACATTAACAAAACGTATTGCCCTTTTGACATACATAGCCTACATATTCATAATCATGAACGTTTATTTGGAAGTACTTTTTATTCTGTACTTATTAGTTGTACTTAGTACAAATTGAAAGTAGGGATGTCCCGATCCGATCACGTGATCGGGATTGGGGGCCGATCACGTGATTTTCAGAAGATCGGGATCGGGGGCAAAACAATTAAAATTCTGGATTTTTTTTTGATTTTTTTACATTCAACAAACATGGCCATGTTCACGTCTTAAACTCATACTGAGGCCTAGTTTTGGTTTTAAATTGCATATCATCATTCATTTATTTATTGTCACACAGAGCAGAAGAATTTTGCCAAAACAAACGCATTTCCTTTGATTTAATTATACATCAAATGATTTATGTCAAGGATGAGGGACATAACTAGTTGCAGAACTTGCAGTCACTTGATTTTTACAGACGATGGCGCCATTGCTCTCATGAAGCAGCAGGTTGGAGGCAGAGTTTTTAGATTACTCCGGTTGCAATGCCTCGCTTGAATGAAGTTAACTTTTCACCTGGATAATGTCAACATTCAGGGTGAATGTAATGGGAGAAATTGGGATGAAAAAAATAAATAAATAATTTTTTTTTTTTTTTTTATATAATTTTCTTTTTTTTATCGGATCGGGAAAGATCGGTATCGGTAGATACTCAAAATCACATGATCGGGATCGGATCGGGAGCAAAAAAATGTGATCGGGACATCCCTAATTGAAAGTAGTCAGACAGTTCCCTCTGTGTGTAATACAGACAGTCTTCACACATTAATAAATAACACTTACAGAAAAGCTGATTGTACTCTGTTTGTGCACTGTAATAAAAGACGTTTTGTCCAATGGGGGAAACATTTTCCTCTTTTTTTTTACCGAATACCGTGAAACCGTGGTATTTTTGCCCGAGGTTATCATACCATCAGTATCATACCATCAAATGTCATACCGGCACATGCCTGCTACACTAACCTACTGCAGTACACAATATAGTACACACTACAGTACACATGCAGAGAGCCCTAACCTACTGACCCTAACCTACTGCAGTACACATGCAGAGAGCCAGAACCTACTGCAGTGCACACTATAGTGCACACTACAGTACACATGCAGAGAGCCCTAACCTACTGCAGTACACACTGCAGTACACATGCAGAGAGCCCTAACCTACTGCAGTATAGGGCTGGGCGATATGGCAAAAAATCATATCGCGATAACGATATGATAATGTTATCATATTTCTCGATATCGATAATTATCGAAATTGTTATAAGTATAAAAAAAATTTAAATAAATTAAAAAAAATTTAAACAGATGTATGTTTATTTTGCAGCAATTCTTTGTTGTTGCCGCCATCTTTAGTGTTACATCCCCTCACACTCCAGTTCTCAGGCTGCAGCTGGTTTAAAAGCGAAAGTAAACTGGCTTCTCTGCTGGCTGTGGCTCCAGGGGAGTTGAACAGTTCTGGCTCCACTAGTTTATTTTCGATCTTTTGGCGCCTTTTTGGTGGACAAACCACCGCACATGTGCACCGTGATTGGAGTCTAGCTCTGCTAGCACACATAGCCTACTGTGTACAGACGGTTTCAAACTGTATTTTAAATTAGAAAGCAAACAAAATAAATGGACAAGAGAAAAATAAATCTCAATTTGGTCAGTATTGTCATTTGGACAAGCAAAGCCATTACTTTAAGTTGCAGGCAAGAAAGACAAGTCTGTCCACGGTCTCGGGTTTTAAAACTGCCCTGTTGCAGGTCCCCAAAAAAAAAAAAAAAAATCCGATATTCGATATCGATTATTAACACTTTGACTGCCAGGGGGCGTCTTTAGACGTCTTTGCTGGCCATGCTAAAGTTGCCGGGGGACGCTGTACGTCGTCTTTATATCAATATTTCAAAAATCTGCATCGGATTCATAATGTCCCTCCGCTGGCCTGAGATTCACCAGCAGGACCCACTGAGCTCTCTGGCGGTTCAGGAGCGCCATCTGGTGGCCGATCGGCGCAAGCGCTTAACAGGAAGCGCACTAGAGGTTTTGCTAGACGTCCGTATTGCTTCCGGCCACTCGGTACATGTCCCGTGACTCTAGCTCGTCACTCTACATAGCGATCGATTGCCAATAACTCGATAAACAACATGATTTGGACGTATATACCATTATACAAGCTGGAGATGGACCGGGTAATAATATATCCCATAATGATAAAAATTCTACTCGACGATGATCGCCCAACGGCGCGCGGAGACTGGGGTGAGTTTCAGCGTGTAACGTTACCGTCTTCGATAATAACTGATATTATCAACATTTGACCCACATTAGATGATTGGTATAACGCTGCCCACGGAATTATAAACGCCCCCTCGCCCATCCGGTCAACATCAGATGACGTGTAGTAACTTCTAGAAGTACGTCTAGTTGGAATTTTTTATATCGCGCTGATTGCCATCAAACTGTATTTCATCATCAATATAATGCATTTGGGGCTATATATCACGTTCTGGAGAAAGCTGCAGAAAGAGATGAAAACATACTTATACATTAGACCATACTTTACTATGAATATGTGAATGAAAAAGTTTAACGTTGCTACACAATGAACAATACATATAGGACTTTGAATGGGCCCTAATAATGGCAATGTAGCAATAGAATTTAAAAAGTTATAGCCCTGCAAAGAAGGGGACTTTCTCCATAGACAAATAGCGCTGGCAATCTATGGTATATCATTAATTTAACCTTAGGCAACCAAAGTGTTAAAATATATCGCGATATTTATCGTTATCGTTATATCGCCCAGCCCTACTGCAGTACACAATATAGTACACAGTAGGGATGGGTACCTTTCACATTTGAACCGATACGGTACCGGAACCTGTGAATCGATACCGGTACCCAACGGTACCTTTTTTCTGTACTTTAGTCTCAAGAAATTTAATTTACCTACCTCAGTAGTGAAAAAAAAATCCAAACTTCAAATAACTACAATTTCGACAGTTTTCGGCTTGCCATTGCTCAAATCCTAGGTAAGCATAGATTGTGCGTGTGAACGTTGACATGAAAAGAAAAAAGGTAAAAAAAAAGAAAAAAAAAAAAACTGTATCTCACTTGAATCGATACTCGGTAGTACCGACGTGTTTCGGTTCGGTACCTCAAAAGTACCGAATTCGGTACCCATCCCTAGTACACACTACAGTACACATGCAGACAGCCCTTACCTACTGCAGTACACAATATAGTACACACAACAGTACACATGCAAAGACCCCTAACCTACTGCTGTACACACTACAGTACACACTACAGTACCAATCGCAATTTTAATGTGTGCAGTTTGGCAACTTGAGAGAGAGGGAGAGGGAGGGAGAGAGAGGCATTGTATGAATAAAAGGGGAAAAAGCTAAAGTTACGTGACTGTTACTTTTGTAGCAGTAGTTCAATGTCACTGCCTTTTTTGTTAGGCCTAGTTGTTGTATACAACTAGGGATGCACCGAAAATTCGGCTACCGAAAATTATCGGCCGAAAATGGTTAAAAAGGCTCTTTCGGCTTTCGGCCGAAAGGGTTTTAGCACCGAAAATATATGACCGAAAGTCAAATAACATGTTGTTGTGATGACGTCATCAAAACGCGACTACATACATACCGGTAGCATGCGCAACATGTAACGTGAGCAGCTTGGCAGCTCTTCCTGCATTCTACAGCCTATGATAACTAACTCCTCTTGGGAGTAGGGATGCCCCCCGAAACCCGGTTCTAAACTAAATTAGAAAAGAGTATTAGATCAGCTCCGACGTTAACGGTACTGCTATCAGTAGTCTAGGAGCGGATTAGCTACGGAGCTAACTGTGTACCATCCATCTGCGACGCAACGGTGGCAGCAACAGTGGACACTGAGTAATGTTAACGTTATGACGAGTTCATACTACACTACACGTATGAACTCGACATAACGTTAACGTTACTCCGTTTAAATGAAGTGTTTAATTAGCAGCAATCTGTTGTTGAAAATGTATTATCGTTAAACCGGAAATGGAAATGCGAGGACAGGAAGTCGTCATCAATCGTTGTAGTCTTTTAGTCTTAACAGTCTGGAATTAATGTATGCATTCAAAAGTGCTGAATAAATGTTTTATGGGCCCATAATAGTGATTATTAATATTATTTAAGTTAAGTTTAGCCATAATCATGTCTTTTGCCATAATCAGGTAGCTAAAAAAAATATATATATATTTATATTAATCATTTTCGGCCTTTCGGCATTCGGTTTTTCGACCAACTGTTTCCTATTTTTGGTATCGGTTTCGGCCAAGAATTTCCCATTCGGTGCATCCCTAGCTACAACTTTGCCACAGTATGGATTAATCACTTAATACATAAAATGTCTGAAATTTCAAATCTGGAACTTTTTGTGAATAAAATATCCTGTTAACTTAAAGCTTGGTGTATTGTTTTTATTGACCTATAGTCCATTCATGCTAAGTGAATCAGTTCCCCCAGCCACATTTGTATATACATTTTTTTTTGGGGAATTAACTGATCGAAAATGAACCGAATCGAATAGAAATCGTGGTCAAATGAAGAGATTTCTTGGGAGGAGGTCCTCGCAATATGAATCGATCTTTTTACGTTGCATCAATCCTATTTGATCATTGATAATAGATCGATATATCGATCTGGATCGATGTATCGTCCCACGCCCACCCCTTCTACACATGCAAAGACCCCTAACCTACTGCAGTACACACTATCCCACTACACACTGCTACACATGCAGATACCCCTAACCTACTGCAGTACACACTATCCAACTACACACTGCTACACATGCAGAGAGCCCTAACCTACTGTAGTACAGTAGGGGTGGGAATCACCAGTTTCATCACGATACGATACGATAGATTCTTTGGACAACGATACGATATTATCCGATATCACACAGTCTGCCACGATACGATACGATTCGATTCAGGTGTCTGCGATCGGTATGAGATGATATTATATGCCCATTTAACACAATCAGTAACATTTAAATCAACAAAAAAAAGGCAATGGAAATATCATTTGACATTTTTATTTTTGAGCTCTTCCAGACATTTAAATGAAAAACAATCTATTGTTTTTAATACAAATAGACCTCCTGTTCACTGTTTTTGGTTAGTTTTTCTTTTTTTTCGATATTAATATCCTATTCACTGTCACAGAGCTGTATTAAGGTGCAGTACCGGCCAGATCCTGTTAGTGGGGCTATCCCAAGAATGCACCCTCCTTCCCAGTCCCCACTTCTCTCTGCCTAATACCTATGGCTCTGGGTTAGCTTGTTAGCTTACGCTAATGTAACGTTATCTTCGATCTTTAACGCGACATGGGCATAATGGAGTGGCGAGGATTGCAAAGCAGGTTAGATGCATTGGACCCGTTGCGGAATAAAACAGCAGGGACATGTTTTGAGTCACAGAATAGGCACACTAGTCTTGCTCTAGTGACGCTCTAGACCAGGGGTCGGCAACCTGCGGCCTCGAGGCCGCATGCGGCTCTTTAGCCAATCAGCTGCGGCTCCCTGGCCCCCCCCAAAAAAAAAAAAAATCTTATTTTGGAGATCGATGTCATACTGTGACACTGAAATTAAAAAATATTTCATCAACTAAGATATTTAGTCAACAAAAGGCTTACCTGTATGCCTGATATGTGGTGCGAAATTTGCGAACAATGAAAAATTTACTTTTTATTTTATAGATTTTCCACAAATAAGGGAAGGACTCTAATAGAGCTGCATAGTTCAGGGTTTTATTTCAAAGTAGGTCTACAGATGCCAGTGTTTTTTCTCCTTTTCTGTGTTTTATTTCAAAGTAGGTCTACACATGGTATTCTTTTTTCAAAGTGGACTACTTTCTATTTTATAAATGTTCCACAAATAAGGGAAGGACTCAAATATACCTGAATAGTTCAGGGTTTTATTTCAAAGTCGGTCTACAGACACCAGTGTTTTGTCTCCTCTTCTGTGTTTTGTTAAAAAATAGGTCTACACAGCGAGTATTTTTTCTCCTCTTCATACGAGTTTGAGGTTTTCCTTTGGTAAAAACAGCAATTAAAAAGTCAAACATTTTCTTTTTGTTGCTTTATAATCCCATTAATGCAACAAACTGTGTGCTATAAGTATAAAGTATAATAAATCGCAAATTACTTTGGGTATGTAATTGTCAGGCGTTTTATGCTAAATGTAGGGTATGCTTGGGGATATATAAAACGTTATACACTGTGTTATCTTCATTTTAAGGGTAAATAGGTTGTGCGGCTCCCTGAGCATTTTATTTTGTGGGACGGGGGAAAAGTGGCTCTTTTGATAGTAAAGGTTGCTGACCCCTGCTCTAGACGCTTGTGTGCTGTTGATGTTAAACAGAGTTTCACAACACTGGGCGCGGGGCGATGACGTCGCCGGATTTTCAAAATAAGAGTATGGCAATATGAATCGATCTTTTTACATTGCATCGATCCTATTTGATTATTGATAATAGATCGATATATCGATCTGGATCGATGTATCGTCCCACCCCTATAGTACACACTATTCAACTACACACTGCTACACATGCAGAGAGCCCTAACCTACTGCAGTACACACTATCACACTACACACTGCTACACATGCAGAGACCCCTAACCTACTGCAGTACACACTATCCCACTGCTACACATGCAGAGATCCCTAACCTACTGCAGTAAACACTATAGTACACACACTACACACTGCCACACATGCAGAGAGCCCTAACCTACTGCAGTACACACTATCCCACTGATACACATGCAGAGAGCCCTAACCTACTGCAGTAAACACTATCACACTAGATTCACTGTAAAATACACCAGAGTTTCACTGTGAAATACACCATGATTCACTCTGATCACTTTAGAATAGTGTGAACACTGAGTGATACAGTGGATTAGGGATGCCCCGATCGATCGGCCACCGATCGTTATCGGCCGATAATTAGTATAAATATGCGATCGGGGAATTCCGATAATTAGTCATATTCGCCGATCGCGGAAACTGATCAAGTGGATATCTCACTCGCTTGTCTCAGACGCACAGGACCTGCAAACTGCTCCTCCTCCCTAGCCCCGCCCGTACCCGTGTAGAGTTTGTAAACAAAGAGGTGCGGCTCCTCTGCTGAGTCTAGATAGTGCATTCGACCTGAGCTAACGTTAGCTACCTAGCTATCGTTACTGTTTAAACAAAATTACCCAGTCAACTATTCACTTTTAGTAGGCATTGTCTAACGGTATTTAGCCGGCTAGCTACAGTACTGATAGCTCCGGATATCAACAAATGCCCCAGGAAGTCTAGTAGCCCATGTTGATATCTCCGTTAGCTTGCGTTAGCTTGCGTTAGCTGACGTTAGTTCACGGTTCAAAACGAAATGTCCGATTGAACTAAATAGTTGTCTTAACGTCATCTAGCCGGCTAGCAGTAGCTACAGATAGCTCCTGATATCAATGTCTTATAACATTGATTGAATGCGTATTCGAGCTGAGGGCTTGCTGAATGTGAAATGACCAAAGCATAACGTTACCCTTACCAATAGGGTCCCGCTGCAGCGCCGGAGAATCCTTTTTGGAGCTAGGCTACTAGAGTACACACAGACAGTGGAGCTGTTTGCAGATAGCGAGCATTTTGACTTGTTGCGTGGTGGCGATGTCTCGCAGATAATACAAGTACAAGTCTAATTATATAATATATATATTTTATTAAAAAAAAAAAAAAAAAAAACTTTATATAAAATAATTTTTAATTTCTTTTTAATCAAAAACGATCGGTATCGGATCGGTATCGGCCGATATGGCTCACGACGATCGGTGATCGGTATCGGTGGCAAAAAACGTGATCGGGGCATCCCTACAGTGGATGCTTCACATTCTTGGGGCACTCTTTGTACCTCTGGTGCACCAACACTTAGTGAACCAGGGAGGAGGAGGGACTGGGAAAACGTCAGTAAGCCTGAACGAATCGCTTAGATACATGAAGAATGTGGTCCCCCCGCCAACTTATTCCGGTCTATTGCAGGGTTTCCCATTAATGACCTAGACTGTTTTTTCTAAAAAAAATAAACCAGTTCAACACAGGTAACCACTTTTGCTTCATTTCTTTGATGGCTCAAATGTATGCTCTAGTCCAGGGGTTCCCAAAGTCGGGGTCGCGACCCACAGGAGGGTCGCGAGCCGCCGCGGGGGGGGGTCGCCAGATGATTTAAAAAAATTATAATAATAATAATTTGCAGTCAGGCCACTGAACTTAGAAGCAGGCCAGGACAGTGTTTCTAGTTGCAGAGATAACCTAGGTGGGGAACAACCAGGAGATCACTGCAACTCACACAAGTTGGAGAACTATCTCTCTCTCTCTCTTGCTCTCACACACACACACACAAAAGGAGCCGCATGTGATTGGTGGAGGCGGGACCCTTACAAAAAACTGTTGTTGCTAATCATTGACACATGCTAGCCTGTAATAATCCTCCCAGAAAAATCTACTTTGCATTTGATATATTGCAAATATATGCCATCACACACACAGGCATTTAAATGGTTAGAATTATAAAATGTATATGTGGTGTTATGATCAGGGCTGAAGTTGAATAAAGGTTGTATTATTTTCAATCTGACATTACAAAAAAACTGAAAATCCATCAAAATCAGTGTTGTTGCTAATCATACATATGCTAGCCTGTTTTTTAACAATAATTTGTGATGCCATCACAAACACTGGCATTTAAAGGGTACAAATAAAAAAAAATCCTGCACCAGAATGCAGGAAATGAAGTCTTTGTAACAAGAAATGTCCTGGTGGGAGACCCCCAGACCCCCTGCTTAAAAAGTGTCCTGACTGGGGCTATATTTTGCACTATATTTCCTGGCCTGAATGATTTCCCCAGTCTGGCCCTGGTTAAAAGCCTCCAATGCTTATTAGTGTGTGTGCGTATGTGTGCATGTTTCAACCATACATTTCCATGTATAATAAAAAAAAATAAAAAATTAAAATATATATATTATTATTTTTTTACCTCCTATAATAGTGGGGGTCGCGGCTCTCTGACCCCGTTATTTTTGGGTCGCGGCCTGAAAAGTTTGGGAACCCCTGCTCTAGTCCAGTGGTTCCCAAACCTCTCCTCGAGACACCCCAGCCGTTCCATGCATTTGTTAAATTCCACCACCAGCACACCTTGATTCAACTAATAAAGGGCTACTTTAAGTTGAATCAGGTGTGCTGGTGGTGGAATTTAACAAATACATTGAACGGCTGGGGTGCTTCGGGGAGAGGATTGGGAAGCTCTAGTCGATTTTGTGTTTTGAGCACAAAGTTCATCATAGATCTAACCTCTTTATTTTGCTCTCAAAGTGCACCAGATTGATGCATTTAACTTTAAAATGTACAAAAAAATGCCCCCGGACCCCCCTAGACGGACGGAGGCTCACCCCCCATAGTCTCTGAAAATCCTGTGGGAAACACTGTATTGACATGGCTGAGAAAGGAACAGAATTAGAGGAAGGACTGGACAGGAGATCTGGGAAGTACTTTGAACTGGTCGAACGTTACATCTTTTCACTGTACACACAAGACTGGGGTCACAATAAATAAAATAGTCTCTCTGCATTATGGAGAGGCTAGAGCCATATGAAATCCGTTTTTCCCCCAATTTTTTTCTCCAAATTCAGTTTTTTCAGTTTGAATATTTCAGAATTCTGTATTTTGCTTTGTACGCTCATTTTACCATCAGAAATAGTGTCTAATAAGTGGGAATGAATAAATGTCCACAATTTAACAAGATATAACAGTTAATGTTTTTAAGTGCTGCAACTCAGAAATACAGTTCAATTGTACACAATATTTTTCAAATAATATTGTGACAAAATAAAAATACACATTTCAAGTGTAAAGTTTAAACAAACAATAGATACAGCTAGCTACTATACTATCTATTCTATTGTGATTAGGGATGCTCGATATTGGCTTTTTTACCGATACCGATATTCCGATATTGTCCAACTCTTAATTTCCGATACCGATATCAACCGATACAGATATATGCAGGGTTTCCCCGTCCAAAAAACTGAATAATTTCAGGTAACTAATAATTTCACTGGATATATATATAACAAATATTGTTATTGTTTTTTTTTTTTTTTAAACCGATACCGATATTTTCCGATATCACATTTTACTGCCGATATCGGCCGATAATATCGGTCAGCCGATAATATCGGACATCCCTAATTGTGATGAAATATAGTAATGCATAATTTAGGCACCTTTAGTTTAGTTTATAAAGGAGTGTGTACTGACAATCATTTGCATTAAACAAATAGATGGGTGCACCAGATTTAGCAAGAAGCTATAATTTCTAGGGCTGTCTTAAATACTTCGAAGCTTCGTTCGATGGCACAAGCTTCGAACATTAAAAAAAAAATCGAAGTTTGGCATGGGGCCATTGGGTGGGGCCGGGGGTCAAATACACTGGAGGAAAGTAACCCAGCTCAGCACTGCCCAAATTATATCATCACTATTGCCTGTTTGAAGGATATCATCCTCAAATACATATACACCTACATGCCTTGTAGAATTCCACACATAAGAAAGAAAGATACTGGGATGAATAAACAAAATAGGAAATAAAATTTAGATAAGGTGCTACTGAGATGTTTTGGTGAGTTCTTTGTTTTTTTGTGGAAGTTGCCCTTCTTAAAAATGCATGAACATTCACTGATAATTGGTCTGTAGTGGAGTCTACAAGGTCTACATTGCCGGACCATGTAGAATCCGGACCTTGTAGACTGACATAATTCTGTGCATAGTTTAGTCTACACAGGCCATATTTCAAATAATCTAAATCTTACTTCATTAATCTTAAACATTCTTGATTTGGGGGATTGGTTGTTCCCATGAAATCTGAAGTTGTTCAAACGACAACAGCGATCCATCCACCTTGAATTAAATCACACAGCCGAGTGAAACCTTGTTGGCTCAGTCACGAAAGGGGCTACTTAATTAATTAATCCAACCCACTTTATTTATAGAGCACATTTAAAAACAACAAAGTTTATGAAAGTGATGTACAAGTCCCACAACATAAGATAAAAAATAAAAAATAAATTTGCCTTTTTTTTTTTTTTTTCAAAGCTTCGAATTAAAATCGAAGCTCGGCCCCCCGAAGCTTCGATTGCCAAAAAAAGCTTCGAAGGTCAGCCCTAATAATATCTAGTCCTGTGTACTTTATGTACTGCAACGTTACATAGCTATTTCATCACAATAGTGTCAGTGATTATAGCCTCGCCCTCTAGCTGTATCTATTGTGATCACCAGGGATCATCATTAGAGAGCTGGTGTGTATGGGGCTGCGGCACTGCAGATATACCCTACTCTGTTTTGAAGCACAGTGTTTTTCCGTGTTCATGACATGGCTTTTGGAGAGTGAACTTCGCACGTGTTTTGCGAGTCCAGTCCACGGCATGTTGACAGAATTCGCAAAACACCTTATCGCCGGTCATATACAAGTCATTAGGATACTGTGCTGCTCTGAATTTAGGGCTTAGTGTGGAATTTCTTCCGACGTTAACACCGAAGCAGCTAGACGCTTGGCTATTTCTCTGTGTTGTGTGTAACACGCTGTAGCGTCCCCGGTCATGTTCGCGTTGCACCAAACGTTCCATATTCTCCAGAACACGGAATTTCAGTCCAGATTAGGGCAAATTCTGCAATATTCCACGTTTACAGTTGATTACGTTTTCATTGCTCAATTCCGCCCGCAATTCCGTGAACGCGGATTTCATATGGCTCTAGGAGAGGCGTATTTAGTTTAACCTTCAAATGCTGTAAAGTGGATTGTATACTGAAGACAGACACAATGGGGTCACGGCTTGGCTCAGAGATAATCATTTAAGGCTTAGCCTTGATTGATTGAAAACTTTATTAACAGATTGCAGAATGGGTGCAATACAGTACGGCTCAATACAAAGCAACTGCTAAGAGGATGCAGACCAGAAAAATACTTTTGTCTTGTTTACATCGGGGTCCCCCATTTTCAATGCATCAGGACATTTATGACATACAGAACTGTGTAGTAAAAAGATCATGAGAAATATATACATCCGGAGGGGAAGGAACTGTACATTGGTGGGGGGGGGGGGGGATTTGGACATTTACAGGGGCCAGTTTCTAATTGCAGCCACCCGTAGGTGCTCTTTGAGAGCGGTTTCGAAGAAGGGTAGGGATTCACATTCCTTCACGGTTGTGGGTAGGGCGTTCCACATTATTGTACACAGGTATCCTTCTGTTGTTTGCTAGCTGACCAAAATGACAAGAAGGGGTCACGGCTCCCCCTCCCACCCACCCCCTCCTAACGTACAGTTTACTCCCCCTCGTATGTATTTTCTGTTGGGATCTCTGTTTAACAGTACTGTATATTTGAATATCTTGTGTATCACAAATGTAAAAGTACTGTATCTGTATGTTGCGTATGTCATTATGAATTTAAAATGGGGGACCCTGATGTAAACAAGACGAAAGTCTTTCTCTGGTCTGCATCCCCTTAACTATTGTGTGTATTGAGCCGTACTGTATTATACTCTTTCTGCAATCTGTTAATAAAGTTTTCAATCAATCAAGGAACCATCACAATAAAATGTAGAGCGATGGAATGTTTTCCCCTGAGTGGGCGGGACCTATCTGTGCTCAGTCTCTGGCCTTTCAGCCCCAGAACCCCTGAGGCTGAACTTACACATCTACTAGCTAGCTAACGTTGGTAACAATACTTCCAGTGAAACGTGAACATGTGATCACACTCTTCAACGAGTGGCAGATGAAACATAACTAATAACTAGCTGCTCCTCTCGTCTTTGTTCCAAACCTCAGGACAAGAAGCTAGCAGCCGTTAGCCGCAGAGCGTTAGCTCGTTAGCTAAGAGAACGTTATCTAGAAGGAATATTGCTACAGTCTCACCTTGAATGCCTTGGTTGAATCCGCAAACAACGTTTAATAAGCCCCACAGAAATGTCCAACAGAACACACTTGTTTACTTCTTGTATTTCGCAGCTCGTCTTCAACTTGACTGGCGTCACTGATGCGAAGGGGAACTCTGGCGGAGTGAAGCTGCTTCCTGCTCGAGAGTCTCGAGACATCCAGCCTGTCAATCAACATGACGTACCAAGCCAAGCTCCTCCCACAATAACTCCCCACAGTCAGTGATCACGTGATGCACATTGATCATGTTGAGAGTAGGGTCCAGCTGCAGACCCGGAGAAGCCTCTTACGGACCAAGCCTAGCTATTGATTGATTGATTGATTGATTGATTGATTGATTGATTGATTGATTGAAAAGTTTATTAACAGATTGCAGAATGGGTACAGTACAGTACAGCTCAATACATACAATTGTTAAGGGGATGCAGACCAGAGAAAGACTTTCGTCTTGTTTACATCAGGGTCCCCCATTTTCAATTCATCATAACATATATGACATACATGACATACAGATAGACAGTACTGCTACATCTATACATTTATGACATTTCAGATTTGCAAATACAGTACTGTTTGTGATACAAAAAGTGTCCAGAAAAAGAGTGTATTGTAGTGATTGTTAATTGTACATAATTCACCCACGGAACTATTGTTAGGAACAAGAGTTCCGCCCGAACATTATAGGAGGTGGCACTGCCTGCCACCACGAGTCAGTCATCTGCACGCAACGTAGCAGTAGCTGGTTGTTATTTGTGTACTGAATAAAAGCTGTTCGCTCTACCGAGCTACCGTCTCCGACTCCCATCTCTCGGCACTACACTGGTGACCCCGACATTGGTCTCGCTGAAGTATCAGGGACCGGACCGAACATGGCAAACGATGCCGTTATTATTCGATTGCCGGAGTTTTGGGAGCATTCTGCGGCGGCGTGGTTTGCGCAAACAGAGGCGCAGTTCGCCCTACGAGGGGTTGACGACGACGCCGCGAGATATTACCACGTCGTCTCGAGCCTCGGGAGCACGACAGCGGCGAGGACGGTAGGCTTCATAACAGCTCCGCCTGCCCGGTATAAATATGAGGCGTTTAAGACGCACCTACTCGGGATTTTTGAGTTGTCACCGTCTGAGCGGGCCCGACGCTTGCTGGATATACGTGGCTTGGGAGACAGCAAGCCGTCGGCGCATATGGAGATGATGCTGAACCTGCTGGGCGCCGAGCAGCCGAACTTTTTATTTAAAGAGCTGTTCCTCAGGCACATGCCGCCACGGGTACAGACGGCACTGGCCAATACAAACATTGTGGATCCCCGTGCTCTGGCAGAGGAGGCGGATCGGTTCTACCTGGCCACTCGACACTTTACCCCAGGGCTGATAGCCTCGACTCGCGGTTACACGCCGCAGGGGGGAGGGGCGAGGAAGAACAGGAGCAGCGCTGCCGCAGGCCTGTGTTATTACCACGCACGTTTCGGCGCGAGGGCGACAAGATGCCGTTCCCCTTGCACTTTCGGCATGGCGCATAAACGCAGACACCTGCGCCCAGTAGCAGCGGTGAGCGCAGGTATGTCGAACCGGCTGCTTTTCATTAGAGACACACTCTCCGGTTGCAAATTCCTCTGCGACACCGGAGCTCAGAGGAGCGTCCTGCCAGCGACAATAGAGGACACCGCCGGCGATGATAGAGGTCCGCGCCTGACGACCGCCAACGATACCCCTATCCGCACCTACGGTACAAGGACCGTGGAACTGTGTTTTGGGGGCCAGCGGTTCACGTGGGACTGCATCACGGCCGACATTTCGTTCCCCCTACTCGGGGCAGATTTCCTGGGTGCACACGGTCTCCTCGTGGACATTAGACATGGCCGCCTAATAAACGCACAGACACGGGCCAGGAGATCACTGCAACTCACACAAGTTGGAGAACTATCTCTCTCTCTCTCTTGCTCTCACACACACACACACAAAAGGAGCCGCATGTGATTGGTGGAGGCGGGACCCTTACAAAAAACTGTTGTTGCTAATCATTGACACATGCTAGCCTGTAATAATCCTCCCAGAAAAATCTACTTTGCATTTGATATATTGCAAATATATGCCATCACACACACAGGCATTTAAATGGTTAGAATTATAAAATGTATATGTGGTGTTATGATCAGGGCTGAAGTTGAATAAAGGTTGTATTATTTTCAATCTGACATTACAAAAAAACTGAAAATCCATCAAAATCAGTGTTGTTGCTAATCATACATATGCTAGCCTGTTTTTTAACAA
Source organism: Notolepis coatsorum (assembly GCF_963971535.1). Classification (NCBI taxonomy): domain Eukaryota; kingdom Metazoa; phylum Chordata; class Actinopteri; order Aulopiformes; family Paralepididae; genus Notolepis; species Notolepis coatsorum. Next base: position 12,123,976 of record NC_140170.1, on the reverse strand, counting down.
TAATTTATGATGCCATCACAAACACTGGCATTTAAAGGGTACAAATAAAAAAAAATCCTGCACCAGAATGCAGGAAATGAAGTCTTTGTAACAAGAAATGTCCTGGTGGGAGACCCCCAGACCCCCTGCTTAAAAAGTGTCCTGACTGGGGCTATATTTTGCACTATATTTCCTGGCCTGAATGATTTCCCCAGTCTGGCCCTGGTTAAAAGCCTCCAATGCTTATTAGTGTGTGTGCGTATGTGTGCATGTTTCAACCATACATTTCCATGTATAATAAAAAAAAATTAAAAATTAAAATATATATATTATTATTTTTTTTACCTCCTATAATAGTGGGGGTCGCAGCTCTCTGACCCCGTTATTTTTGGGTCGCGGCCTGAAAAGTTTGGGAACCCCTGCTCTAGTCCAGTGGTTCCCAAACCTCTCCTCGAGACACCCCAGCCGTTCCATGCATTTGTTAAATTCCACCACCAGCACACCTTGATTCAACTAATAAAGGGCTACTTTAAGTTGAATCAGGTGTGCTGGTGGTGGAATTTAACAAATACATTGAACGGCTGGGGTGCTTCGAGGAGAGGATTGGGAAGCTCTAGTCGATTTTGTGTTTTGAGCACAAAGTTCATCATAGATCTAACCTCTTTATTTTGCTCTCAAAGTGCACCAGATTGATGCATTTAACTTTAAAATGTACAAAAAAATGCCCCCGGACCCCCCTAGACGGACGGAGGCTCACCCCCCATAGTCTCTGAAAATCCTGTGGGAAACACTGTATTGACATGGCTGAGAAAGGAACAGAATTAGAGGAAGGACTGGACAGGAGATCTGGGAAGTACTTTGAACTGGTCGAACGTTACATCTTTTCACTGTACACACAAGACTGGGGTCACAATAAATAAAATAGTCTCTCTGCATTATGGAGAGGCTAGAGCCATATGAAATCCGTTTTTTCCCCCAATTTTTTTCTCCAAATTCAGTTTTCAGTTTTAATATTTCAGAATTCTGTATTTTGCTTTGTACGCTCATTTTACCATCAGAAATAGTGTCTAATAAGTGGGAATGAATAAATGTCCACAATTTAACAAGATATAACAGTTAATGTTTTTAAGTGCTGCAACTCAGAAATACAGTTCAATTGTACACAATATTTTTCAAATAATATTGTGACAAAATAAAAATACACATTTCAAGTGTAAAGTTTAAACAAACAATAGATACAGCTAGCTACTACTATATCTATTCTATTGTGATTAGGGATGCTCGATATTGGCTTTTTTACCGATACCGATATTCCGATATTGTCCAACTCTTAATTTCCGATACCGATATCAACCGATACAGATATATGCAGGGTTTCCCCGTCCAAAAAACTGAATAATTTCAGGTAACTAATAATTTCACTGGATATATATATAACAAATATTGTTATTGTTTTTTTTTTTTTTTTTAACCGATACCGATATTTTCCGATATCACATTTTACTGCCGATATCGGCCGATAATATCGGTCAGCCGATAATATCGGACATCCCTAATTGTGATGAAATATAGTAATGCATAATTTAGGCACCTTTAGTTTAGTTTATAAAGGAGTGTGTACTGACAATCATTTGCATTAAACAAATAGATGGGTGCACCAGATTTAGCAAGAAGCTATAATTTCTAGGGCTGTCTTAAATACTTCGAAGCTTCGTTCGATGGCACAAGCTTCGAACATTAAAAAAAAAATCGAAGTTTGGCATGGGGCCATTGGGTGGGGCCGGGGGTCAAATACACTGGAGGAAAGTAACCCAGCTCAGCACTGCCCAAATTATATCATCACTATTGCCTGTTTGAAGGATATCATCCTCAAATACATATACACCTACATGCCTTGTAGAATTCCACACATAAGAAAGAAAGATACTGGGATGAATAAACAAAATAGGAAATAAAATTTAGATAAGGTGCTACTGAGATGTTTTGGTGAGTTCTTTGTTTTTTTGTGGAAGTTGCCCTTCTTAAAAATGCATGAACATTCACTGATAATTGGTCTGTAGTGGAGTCTACAAGGTCTACATTGCCGGACCATGTAGAATCCGGACCTTGTAGACTGACATAATTCTGTGCATAGTTTAGTCTACACAGGCCATATTTCAAATAATCTAAATCTTACTTCATTAATCTTAAACATTCTTGATTTGGGGGATTGGTTGTTCCCATGAAATCTGAAGTTGTTCAAACGACAACAGCGATCCATCCACCTTGAATTAAATCACACAGCCGAGTGAAACCTTGTTGGCTCAGTCACGAAAGGGGCTACTTAATTAATTAATCCAACCCACTTTATTTATAGAGCACATTTAAAAACAACAAAGTTTATGAAAGTGATGTACAAGTCCCACAACATAAGATAAAAAATAAAAAATAAATTTGCTTTTTTTTTTTTTTTTTCAAAGCTTCGAATTAAAATCGAAGCTCGGCCCCCCGAAGCTTCGATTGCCAAAAAAAGCTTCGAAGGTCAGCCCTAATAATATCTAGTCCTGTGTACTTTATGTACTGCAACGTTACATAGCTATTTCATCACAATAGTGTCAGTGATTATAGCCTCGCCCTCTAGCTGTATCTATTGTGATCACCAGGGATCATCATTAGAGAGCTGGTGTGTATGGGGCTGCGGCACTGCAGATATACCCTACTCTGTTTTGAAGCACAGTGTTTTTCCGTGTTCATGACATGGCTTTTGGAGAGTGAACTTCGCACGTGTTTTGCGAGTCCAGTCCACGGCATGTTGACAGAATTCGCAAAACACCTTATCGCCGGTCATATACAAGTCATTAGGATACTGTGCTGCTCTGAATTTAGGGCTTAGTGTGGAATTTCTTCCGACGTTAACACCGAAGCAGCTAGACGCTTGGCTATTTCTCTGTGTTGTGTGTAACACGCTGTAGCGTCCCCGGTCATGTTCGCGTTGCACCAAACGTTCCATATTCTCCAGAACACGGAATTTCAGTCCAGATTAGGGCAAATTCTGCAATATTCCACGTTTACAGTTGATTACGTTTTCATTGCTCAATTCCGCCCGCAATTCCGTGAACGCGGATTTCATATGGCTCTAGGAGAGGCGTATTTAGTTTAACCTTCAAATGCTGTAAAGTGGATTGTATACTGAAGACAGACACAATGGGGTCACGGCTTGGCTCAGAGATAATCATTTAAGGCTTAGCCTTGATTGATTGAAAACTTTATTAACAGATTGCAGAATGGGTGCAATACAGTACGGCTCAATACAAAGCAACTGCTAAGAGGATGCAGACCAGAAAAATACTTTTGTCTTGTTTACATCGGGGTCCCCCATTTTCAATGCATCAGGACATTTATGACATACAGAACTGTGTAGTAAAAAGATCATGAGAAATATATACATCCGGAGGGGAAGGAACTGTACATTGGTGGGGGGGGGGGGGATTTGGACATTTACAGGGGCCAGTTTCTAATTGCAGCCACCCGTAGGTGCTCTTTGAGAGCGGTTTCGAAGAAGGGTAGGGATTCACATTCCTTCACGGTTGTGGGTAGGGCGTTCCACATTATTGTACACAGGTATCCTTCTGTTGTTTGCTAGCTGACCAAAATGACAAGAAGGGGTCACGGCTCCCCCTCCCACCCACCCCCTCCTAACGTACAGTTTACTCCCCCTCGTATGTATTTTCTGTTGGGATCTCTGTTTAACAGTACTGTATATTTGAATATCTTGTGTATCACAAATGTAAAAGTACTGTATCTGTATGTTGCGTATGTCATTATGAATTTAAAATGGGGGACCCTGATGTAAACAAGACGAAAGTCTTTCTCTGGTCTGCATCCCCTTAACTATTGTGTGTATTGAGCCGTACTGTATTATACTCTTTCTGCAATCTGTTAATAAAGTTTTCAATCAATCAAGGAACCATCACAATAAAATGTAGAGCGATGGAATGTTTTCCCCTGAGTGGGCGGGACCTATCTGTGCTCAGTCTCTGGCCTTTCAGCCCCAGAACCCCTGAGGCTGAACTTACACATCTACTAGCTAGCTAACGTTGGTAACAATACTTCCAGTGAAACGTGAACATGTGATCACACTCTTCAACGAGTGGCAGATGAAACATAACTAATAACTAGCTGCTCCTCTCGTCTTTGTTCCAAACCTCAGGACAAGAAGCTAGCAGCCGTTAGCCGCAGAGCGTTAGCTCGTTAGCTAAGAGAACGTTATCTAGAAGGAATATTGCTACAGTCTCACCTTGAATGCCTTGGTTGAATCCGCAAACAACGTTTAATAAGCCCCACAGAAATGTCCAACAGAACACACTTGTTTACTTCTTGTATTTCGCAGCTCGTCTTCAACTTGACTGGCGTCACTGATGCGAAGGTGACCCCTCTGCACAAAAAGGGCAGCAAATTAGACCCAGGCAACTACCGCCCTGTTTCTATTCTCACCTCCATCTCGAAAGTCATGGAAAAAATAGTATACGAACAGGTCGAAAAGTACCTAGCGGAAAAAAATCTAATCTACGAATTCCAATCTGGCTTCAGAACATCCCACTCCACTGACACATGCCTTCTCTATTTGAATGACCACATCAAACAAGAGGTGGACGCAGGCAAATACTGCGGCATGGTCATGCTGGACCTACAAAAGGCCTTTGACACGGTCAATCACTCCATTCTGATTGACAAGCTAAAAGCAATTGGTTTTGATAGTCTATCAGTGAGCTGGATGCAATCCTACCTTGAGGGGAGGGAACAGATGGTGGAGGTAAATGGTACCCTATCCCCCCCTCTCACAGTGAGCTGTGGTGTTCCACAAGGAAGCATACTAGGACCGCTACTGTTCCTAATTTATGCAAATGACATGTCGTCAGCTTGTGACTGCAACTTGTTCCTGTTTGCGGACGACTCAGCCCTGCTGGTCTCTGACAAGAACAAGTTACAGGTTGAAAAAACCCTCAGCTCGGAACTAGGCAGAATCTGCATATGGCTCGCTGATAACAAACTATCATTACACATGGGCAAAACAGAGTCCATTCTCTTCGGTTCAAATAACAAACTCAGCAAGACCGACGGCTTCTCAGTTACAGTGGGTGACAATATTGTCACAAGGAAAGATGAAATTACCTACCTGGGTTCCATCCTAGAGGCTAATCTCTCCTGTGACAAAATGGCATCCAATGTAATAAAAAAAGTCAACCAACGAACTCGATTCTTGTACCGGATCTCCTCTCTGGTAAACAAGAATACCCTGAAGACTCTGGCAGGAGCACTCATTCAGGGGTACTACGACTATGCTTGCACCTCATGGTACCAAAGCACCTCAAAGGCGCTAAAAACAAAATTACAAACATCTCAAAACAAACTGGTCAGACTACTGCTTGACCTTACTCCTAGAACCCACCTCACCCCTGCCCACTTTGACAACCTAGGATGGCTTAGAGTAGATGACAGAGTACAGCAACTTGCAATGGGCCTGGTCTACAAGATACACTACACGACCAAGGTACCCATGTACATGGCAAAATACTTCCCAAAGGTCAGTGAATACCACGATCACAACACCAGAGGGAGCTCCACAAATCATGTTAAACCCAGATTCGGCTCAAATAAGGGACTAAACACGTTTCGCAATTATGCCACATCAATGTGGAACGCCCTACCCAAAGCTGTAAAGGAATGTGGATCACTACCCACTTTCAAAACCTCTCTCAAGAGACACCTACGGGAGACTGCAATTCAACACTGGCCCCTGTAAATATCCTAACCCAACCCCCTCCAATGTACAGTCATTTACCTAGTATGGTTTTGTCAATAGTCCAATGTACAATTTTGTTTGTTTGTACAGAGTCTCCCCCCCCTCAATGTACAGTTTTGCTTGTTTATACAGTGTGCCCCCCCCCCCCCCCCCCAACCACCTCCAATGTAAATTACCCAGTATGGTTGTCAATATCCCAGTGTACCCAACCCCCCCCACCCAACCTCCTCCAATGTACAGTTTCTACGTCAAATGTATATACTCCCTTTTCTTGACTCCTTCTGTATCACAAACAGTACTGTATTTGCAAATCTGGTATGTCATAAATGTATAGATGTAGCAGTACTGACTATCTGTATGTCATGTATGTCATATATGTCCTGATGAATTGAAAATGGGGGACCCTGGTGGAAACAAGACGAAAGTCTTTCTCTGGTCTGCATCCCCATAACAATTGTGTGTATTGAGCTGTACTGTATTGTACCCATTCTGCAATCTGTTAATAAAGTTTTCAATCAATCAATCAATCAAGGGGAACTCTGGCGGAGTGAAGCTGCTTCCTGCTCGAGAGTCTCGAGACATCCAGCCTGTCAATCAACATGACGTACCAAGCCAAGCTCCTCCCACAATAACTCCCCACAGTCAGTGATCACGTGATGCACATTGATCATGTTGAGAGTAGGGTCCAGCTGCAGACCCGGAGAAGCCTCTTACGGACCAAGCCTAGCTATTGATTGATTGATTGATTGATTGATTGATTGATTGATTGATTGATTGATTGATTGATTGAAAAGTTTATTAACAGATTGCAGAATGGGTACAGTACAGTACAGCTCAATACATACAATTGTTAAGGGGATGCAGACCAGAGAAAGACTTTCGTCTTGTTTACATCAGGGTCCCCCATTTTCAATTCATCATAACATATATGACATACATGACATACAGATAGACAGTACTGCTACATCTATACATTTATGACATTTCAGATTTGCAAATACAGTACTGTTTGTGATACAAAAAGTGTCCAGAAAAAGAGTGTATTGTAGTGATTGTTAATTGTACATAATTCACCCACGGAACTATTGTTAGGAACAAGAGTTCCGCCCGAACATTATAGGAGGTGGCACTGCCTGCCACCACGAGTCAGTCATCTGCACGCAACGTAGCAGTAGCTGGTTGTTATTTGTGTACTGAATAAAAGCTGTTCGCTCTACCGAGCTACCGTCTCCGACTCCCATCTCTCGGCACTACACTGGTGACCCCGACATTGGTCTCGCTGAAGTATCAGGGACCGGACCGAACATGGCAAACGATGCCGTTATTATTCGATTGCCGGAGTTTTGGGAGCATTCTGCGGCGGCGTGGTTTGCGCAAACAGAGGCGCAGTTCGCCCTACGAGGGGTTGACGACGACGCCGCGAGATATTACCACGTCGTCTCGAGCCTCGGGAGCACGACAGCGGCGAGGACGGTAGGCTTCATAACAGCTCCGCCTGCCCGGTATAAATATGAGGCGTTTAAGACGCACCTACTCGGGATTTTTGAGTTGTCACCGTCTGAGCGGGCCCGACGCTTGCTGGATATACGTGGCTTGGGAGACAGCAAGCCGTCGGCGCATATGGAGATGATGCTGAACCTGCTGGGCGCCGAGCAGCCGAACTTTTTATTTAAAGAGCTGTTCCTCAGGCACATGCCGCCACGGGTACAGACGGCACTGGCCAATACAAACATTGTGGATCCCCGTGCTCTGGCAGAGGAGGCGGATCGGTTCTACCTGGCCACTCGACACTTTACCCCAGGGCTGATAGCCTCGACTCGCGGTTACACGCCGCAGGGGGGAGGGGCGAGGAAGAACAGGAGCAGCGCTGCCGCAGGCCTGTGTTATTACCACGCACGTTTCGGCGCGAGGGCGACAAGATGCCGTTCCCCTTGCACTTTCGGCATGGCGCATAAACGCAGACACCTGCGCCCAGTAGCAGCGGTGAGCGCAGGTATGTCGAACCGGCTGCTTTTCATTAGAGACACACTCTCCGGTTGCAAATTCCTCTGCGACACCGGAGCTCAGAGGAGCGTCCTGCCAGCGACAATAGAGGACACCGCCGGCGATGATAGAGGTCCGCGCCTGACGACCGCCAACGATACCCCTATCCGCACCTACGGTACAAGGACCGTGGAACTGTGTTTTGGGGGCCAGCGGTTCACGTGGGACTGCATCACGGCCGACATTTCGTTCCCCCTACTCGGGGCAGATTTCCTGGGTGCACACGGTCTCCTCGTGGACATTAGACATGGCCGCCTAATAAACGCACAGACACTGGCTTCGTTGGCATGTGTCCGCGATGAGGCGACATACGGCGGCCTTCTTACAGCTTTCACCGACCACGAACCCCTCACGTTTTCTGGGTCAAAGGTAGCGGAGCCATGGTCGGCACGACAACAGCTCACGTACGATTCCGAGTGCGCCGCGAGACACGTCGCCGAGAAGCCCAACGTCGTCGTCGGAGCTGTACAGCCGGACCTCGACTACGTCCACAGGGGCTCGGAACAGGCCTCCGACCACGACATCCAGGCCCTCGGGACTGCAGATTCCAGTCTACGCCTGGAGGACGTCGCGATTGGTCACTCGGGTCCGACGCTGCTGAGTGACCTATCCACCGGACACCCTAGCCCACAGGCCCCTGAGGACTGGCGAAGGCTCGCCTTTGAGGTGGGGTACAACCACCACAGGGTTGAACCCGCCCACGTAGACGTTTCCCAGCCCTTAGAGCTGGCCCTCTCCCCCCGCCGAGGCCGTCCGCCGCTACCCCGGGACCCGCCAACGACGGGGCCACCGTTGGCCTCGTCGACGTCTGTGCCCCCGGGTGTCGGGGAGGACACGGGCGCTTGCGCCGCCCCTACCTCCCCGCCCCTGGCTTTCCGCACTCACCGTGGCCGGTTCATGCCCCCGGGCGCCGTGGAGGGCGCAATCGCTTGCACCGCGCCCCGGGTTGTCCGCTCACGCCGCAGCCGGGTCGTGGTCTCTCCCCGCCGTGGAGATTTTGACCATGGTTGAATTCTGGGGGGGCTTGTGTAGTGATTGTTAATTGTACATAATTCACCCACGGAACTATTGTTAGGAACAAGAGTTCCGCCCGAACATTATAGGAGGTGGCACTGCCTGCCACCACGAGTCAGTCATCTGCACGCAACGTAGCAGTAGCTGGTTGTTATTTGTGTACTGAATAAAAGCTGTTCGCTCTACCGAGCTACCGTCTCCGACTCCCATCTATCGGCACTACAGTATATACATTTGACGTAGAAACTGTACATTGGAGGAGGTTGGGTGGGTGGGGTGGGGTTGGTGGGTGGGGGCTGTACATTGGAGGGGGGGTGGGGGGGGTTGGGGTGGGGTGGGGGGGACACTGTACACTGTACATTGGAATACTGACAAAGCCATACTTGGTAATTTACTGTACAACTGGCTTAAGACATTTGTAGGGGCCAGTTTCGAATTGCAGTCTCCCGTAGGTGTTCTTTGAGAGTGTTTTTGAAAGTGGGTAGTGATTCACATTCCTTTACAGCTTTGGGTAGGGCGTTCCACATTGATGTGGCATAAATGCGAAACGTGTTTAGTCCCTTGTTTGAGCCGAATCTTGGTTTAACATGATTTGTGGAGCTCCCTCTGGTGTTGTGATCGTGGTATTCACTGACCTTTGGGAAGTATTTTGACATGTACATGGGTACCTTAGTCGCATAGTGTATCTTGTAGACCAGGCCCATTGCAAGATGCTGTACTCTGTCGTCTACTCTAAGCCATCCTAGGTTGTCAAAGTGGGCCGGGGTGAGGTGGGTTCTAGGAGTCAGGTCATAACGTGCCTAGTCTTTATATTATATATAAGGGAAGAAGCCATGGCTGGCCAGGGTCCCCTGTCGTGCAAGGTACGCTTTATTATATTACCTTGTATTATTATAACACATACTTTAATCAAAGATGGAGCAATGCAATTACAAGGTAAGCTTTATTATATTACCTTGTATTATAACACATACTTTAATCAAAGATGGAGCAATGCAATTACTGATGTATGGGCTGATAAGAGAACATAGCCACAATCCCCTCTGAAATAGTTTCGATTAGAATGTATCAACAAAATGAAACCAAGGGCGGCTTGGTGGCGCAGCGGACATTGCACTCGTCACCAACGCAGGAGACACCGGGTTCGACTCTGGCTGTCGGCGTTGCCTCCGGCTTGGGACGGCCGTCATACTAACTCATTGGCAGAGTTAGCGGGTGGAAGTCGATGGGTGGTAATCTGGACGTTGTGGACAGCGACTCCTACAGGTCGGTTGGCGGACGCCTGCACAGCAGAGACAGGAAATGGCGGGGTAGTGTGAGCCTCCCACACGTTACACCTCGCTAATGAGAGTCCGCGCTGGCAGGTGAAAAGATGTGACAGGCTGTCTCCACGTGTATCGGAGGGGACACGTGATGCAAGGCTTCTATCCTCCCTACAACCGATATGCGAGCAACGTTCAAGACAGGGGAGGGAGAATTGGCACGATAGGTAAATTGGGATGGGGAGAAAAATCACAGAAAAAAGGAGGAGAAAAAGAAGATAAAAAAACAAAAGAAAATGAAACCAAGTTTTTGAATCTGGCATTATCCATGTTGGTGATGCGAGTCTTGGCAATACATGCAAATGTACGCATATTTAAACCCTTAAAAGTACCGGATTCGGTTTTTAATCGATTGATTGAAAATTGTATTAACAGCCAACAGTTAGGAACAAGCTCCTAAAACAAGCCTTGTGTGTTTAATCCAACAGTTAGGAACAAGGTCCTAAAACAAGCCTGGTGTGTTTAAGCCAACAGTTAGGAACAGGGTCCTAAAACAAGCCTGGTGTGTTTAAGCCAACAGTTAGGAACAGGGTCCTAAAACAAGCCTGGTGTGTTTAAGCCAACAGTTAGGAACAAGCTCCTAAAACAAGCCTGGTGTGTTTAAGCCAACAGTTAGGAACAAGCTCCTAAAACAAGCCTGGTGTGTTTAAGCCAACAGTTAGGAACAAGCTCCTAAAACAAGCCTGGTGTGTTTAATCCAACAGTTAGGAACAAGGTCCTAAAACAAGCCTGGTGTGTTTAATCCAACAGTTAGGAACAAGCTCCTAAAACATCTGGACAGACACAAAGGGTGAGCAGTGCAGCACAAAGGTATTCCCTGTTGTATTCATTGCATGTTGTTTTCTTGCACTGGTAACTCCTGTAAATGATGGACCAACATGTGGAAACAAAAACATTGCAGTTTGACATACACCAATCAGCCATAACATTAAAACCACCTGCTTAACACTTTGAGCGCCACTCACGGCTAAACTCGTGTTTACGATAGTTACGTTGAAAGCCACTCACAAGATTTCTCTGAATTATTATAATATTATCAGCGCGCGGCTCGAACGTGCGTGCGTGCACGTATACTATTGATCATCTAGCGTTTATTTGAAAACGATTCATAAATAGGCCGACAAATATCAATGTTCTGGAATATTCCAGTAAAAGGCGATTATCACAGAATGGGCTGTTTTTCACCTGAAAACGGGTGCTTTTCAAAATGCTCTCAAACGGAAATGAAGCGATAAAAAACCAATCTGCCTTGACAACACTGACTGGAAAATGATTCTTTGATAAGCGACAGGGCAGATTAGACACATAACCATAATTTAAAACATAGATTAGGCGATATTAACGTTAACATTGGGAGTGGACCGTGGCATTCAAGGGGGTAAAAAGGAAAACACGGCGTGGCGCTCAAAGTGTTAAACCAGTTTCTTCATGATTAAAAATAAACAATTGTCTATAAACACTGGTTTAAGCAGGTGGTTTTAATTATTATGGCTGATCAGTGTACATATGTTTTCCAGATCACATTACAGATCAAAATACCTCACACTGAAAGGTAACACAAAAAATAAATAACAAAATACATTAAAAAAAAATTACAGAATGGGCCTTTCACCGATATATCTGTTGTTGTATATATATTATTTATATATCTGTTGTTGCAAGTATTGAGCCATGTAAATCATGTAGCAGGGACTCCCAGACACAAGCTTTTGATCAGGTAATATTTTGGTAACTTTGGTGCCAGTTGACTGAGGAGGTTAGGTTGGTCTGCCAGTGTTTATCAAGTTTCAAGGTTCAAGTTTGTTTATTATTTGTCACATATAAAATACATGTACTTTACGGTGAAATTCTTGGTTCTGTATGAGTCCCTGAGAGTGTGCTTCATACAGTAAAACAGTAAGTAAAAGAGGAATATACAATCTAAAGTACAACCTAAGTTGTAATGCAGACAATGAGGTGCAAATGCAGACAATGAGGTGCAAACGTTAAGGTAAGGTGCAAATGCAAATGAGGTATGAATGTAGTGCAAATCTCTTTAATAGATACATAAATATAATGTAGTGTTAAAGTGTCTAAAGTGAGTGTCAAGGTGAGTGTTTGTTTAAAGTGAGTGTGTGCATGTGGATGTGTGTGCAATGAGTGTAGATGATGGGTTGTTACATAGTCATTGAGCATCCTGATGATGGCATGGGGATAGAAGCTCTCTCTGTACTGGCCATGAGTTCAAGTTTGTTCATTAATTGTCATAGTAAAATACAGAATACTTTATCATGAAATGCTTTTTTCTGTATGAGCCCCTGGGAGTTTGCTAGATAAAAATAGAGACTCCGGTAGCGCTTGCCTGATCACAGCAGTTCAAAGAGGCAGTTGTTTGGGTGACTAGTCTTTGGTTATTCTCTTAGCCTTGGCCCTGCAACGCTTGGTATAAATGTCCTGGAGTGTGGGAAGCCCACCTCCAATTGTGCGTTCGGCTGAACGGGCCACTCTCTGTAGTCTGCTGTTTATCGAACGTCATTTACAGCAGACATTACACAACCAACAAACCCTTCATCACGTTACCTTCCCTTCCACATCTATGTATGTTATTTTCACATTATACTCCAACAGTGAATATGAGTTAAAACAGTAAAGCAGCCTGTTACCTGGTTTGTTTTCCCTTTCCAGCCAGACACATAGGTTTGTGAGTGGGTGAGTGAGTGTACTGCCCTCTGCTGGATAAAAAAAAGTATGAATGAATGAATGAAAACTTTATTTAACAGATTGCAGAATGGGTACAATACAGTACGGCTCAATACATACAATTGTTAAGGGGATGCAGACCTGAGAAAGACGTTTGTCTTGTTTCCATCAGGGTCCCCCATTTTTTATATCATGTAAGTAGTGACATTCAGGTTATACATAGAATAGAATAGCAGCCGTCCTTTATGCGGGTGTTACGGGTTAGCTAGTTGGCTCTACTCCTATTTTTAGGCAGGGGGGGCCGATTGGTTGATTTGGGGCGCTTGTTGGGCAGGTTGATTGCTCCTCTTCTCCTGCCAGTCCTGGAGCTCAATTTCTATTACATCCTGTATTCTACTCACCCTTTGAATGTTTTGTTGGGCCTTTCTCGCGGCGGCTGCCTGGCGGTGTCATCGCAGGGTAAGCATATTTGTTTGCCCTGCGGTGGCAGCGTCATGTGACTGCCGGGGAGTGGGCCTCTTATGATGGAGATTGAGACATATCCTCTTATCCTCTTATAATGAGACATATCCTCTTACAATGTGTACTTGTTCTGTTGTGTTTTTGTATGTCCTGTATTTATTTAATTTTTGTTGTTGTTGTGTGTCATGTGTTACATTGCACAAAATGTGGGACCCTCTCGAAAACGAGATACTGTATCTCAAGTGGTTTTTCCCAATAAAAGAATTTCAATATAATAGAATAGAAATACTTTTATTATCCAGAGGGAAATTTGACACTGCAAATCGCTCAACATTAAACATTTAGACAGAACAGGTCACAAATAAGAATAACAAAACTAATCAAATTGCCTAAGAAAAGAATAGAATAAAATAGAATAAAAATGGAATAAGATATACAGTAATAAATACAGTAAAAATATACTGAAGTCTACAGTAGGTGTAATATTGCACAGTGCTGTTTCAAAAGTAAGAGTTCAGGAAGATGGTAACTGGTGACATTCTGTTATGTCACATGGTGACATACATGGTGACATTCTGCCCTCTAGTGGTAAATGTGCAGAACACATCTGGAGGGTCAGGGTGTCAACATTGCACAGAATGAATGATGAATGAATGAATGAATGAATGAATGAATGAATGAATGAATGAATGAATGAATGAATGAATGAAAACTTTATTTAACAGATTGCAGAATGGGTACAATACAGTATGGCTCAATACACACAATTGCAATTGGGGATGCAGAACAGAGACAGACGTTTGTCTTGTTTACATCAGGGTCCCCCATTTTCAATTCATAGTGAATAGAAGAGCTGTGTTCAGCCATATAGTTATGATGAGGACGGATAGAGAGTGGGACCTTTCAGCTCGCTATAGGTTTTCATTTGGATTTAAGATGTCCCACCAAGGTCTACTCACATGGAGCAACATTAAACGTTATGCTTTAATCTCTCTTGCAGCAGGGAGCACCCCTAAGAGTAGAACCACACCACCAAGAATAACTATTACCATTGACATCTATTCTGCATTATAATAAATGGTTAAACTAATGATGTGGGTGATTTGGTCTGTCACTAGTTTGTAGATTATTATAGGTAATCAGGTTAATTGATTGACCTAGTAGTTAAACGGTCTATCACTAGTTTGTAGATTATTATAGGTAATCAGGTTAATTGATTGACCCAGTAACGAGGACAGAGAGACTTCGGCTCAGCTTCTTCCCCCAGGCCATCAGAGCCTTGAACACTGAACTCTCCACGCACAAGCACACATGAGCACACACACAACACACACACTGTACACGCTCACACACTAGCAGCCACTTTAACATGAGCACATACACACTCATGCTGCACACGCTCACACTTATGGACACTTTACAGAAGGAAAAGTCACTTTAAGATTGGTATAGCTTGAGATTGTATAATATAGCATTGTATAGCAGTGTACATAAAGACCCAATGCCTCATCCGTAGCTAACAGTGTACTGCACTACCACAGGACCTAGCATGTCCTACCATGCTCTGTAAATAACTCATGTACAGATAGATACCGATATGCCTACTTTGTTTACTTGTTTATTGCACTTGTTTATGTCGCTCTATTGGTTGGACTCTTATTATTATTACTATTGTATTATGCACATCGTTGCGGGCGAGACCCCCCACATTTCACTGTATACCTGTATGCCGTGACAAATAAAACTCTTGTATCTTGTATCTTGTTAATGGTATGTTCTGATGGGCGGAGTCAACAGTATACAGTATAAGGAGCTCCTCTGTCAGAACAAGGTTGTCTGAGTCAAAGCTCTGTGTTGTTGTGTCACCAGTATACAGTATAAGGAGTTGGCCAATCAGAAGCCCTCCTGTGGTTTAAAACCATGTGGCACTTCCTGTTTCTTCCTTTTGTCTCTGGTTTGCTGTTGGTCTGATGTGTTTGTGTAACTCAGTTAGCCAACTCTGTAATTGTGTTAGTGTGTTGGGAATTGGAGCAGGTAAGGTACATTTTGTGATACACAGGGTAGTATATTGTCTAATAATAATAATAATAATAATAATAATAATAATAATAATAATAATAATAATAATAATAATAATAATAATAATAATAATAATAATAGATTGTATTTGTAGTGCACTTTTTGTTCACTAGGATCATGCAGGGTTAAAACAGTTAATTTTTTTTATTATTAATAAAAATAGAACATAGTTAATTAAAAACATAGTATAAACAGACAATTAAAAACAACAGCACAAGAAAAAGCTAGCAATAAAAGTCCTAGACACACTAGGTCAGGAGTGAATGTGAGTGTATGTTTTGGTAGTTAGTGTAGGCAGGGGCGTAGCTGGGGGGGGGGGGGTAGGTTAGAATGATTCCAAGGGCCCAGAACTGCGGGGGGGGGGGGGGGGGGGGGGGGGACCCAGAGAACACTATTATTATCTTTTTATTAATATGGTTTTATTATTATCCTAAAGTAAGTTAATGTAGTTGACTCTCAAAAGTATAATTGCCTGTATTAAAGAAAAACATCACAAAAGAAACAAACATGTGCTTGTTACTCTGTTTGACAGAATGAGCACCCCTCCCTTCATTCATTGCATGATGGTTCAGTCCATGCACAACAGTGCGCCAATACATAGGGATAAAAAGAGCTAAAATAGGGCTAAAATAGAGCTAAAAGTGCTGAAAAGAAAAAGAAACAAGTCCAATCATGATGTTAAATAATTAAATTAATTGGTTACAGTCCACAACCCAGCTCCTCCAGTCCACGGCAGTTGGCCCGTCCTGGCCCTGCCTGGTTGTGGAGCCTGAATGCCACCGGCACAAAGGACTGCCCGAAGCGCTTTGTGGTATGTCGGGGGGGGGGGGACAAGTCTGTGGCTAAACGTGGACCGCATTGCGGTCAGCTCATCATGGAGGGGGTGGCAGGGGTTCTCAAGGATAGCATACAGCTTCCACCTCGTCCTCCCCCACCACCTCCAGACTGTCCAGGTCCGCTTGCACCACAGAGCTTGTTTTTTTGACCAGTTTGTTTATTTTGTCTGTGTTGGCGTTGCGCCCCCAGCATACCACAGCGAAGAAGAGGGCACCAGCAACCACAGACTGGTAGAACATCTGCAGCAGTTTGCTGCAGACATTAAAATACCTGAGCCGTCGAGTCCAGTTTACTATCACTTGACCCAGGGTTGTTCCCAGCCTAGTGCGACTCAAGGTTCTTTGGTAGACTATTGTATTGGTCCATTCATTGAAGATGAACGCAATGCGACATCCTTTACTAGGCTCACCCACCAACAGTGCAGGTGCTGAACTGCTGATCCGAATGTATAGGTAAAAACCATATTATGTGTTTTCATCAATAAATAAATGGCCAAATTTTTTTTTGCTCGCGCACTGGCGCGCGCTCGCATGGATTGGGGGCCCACAAATACATTCTTTCATGGGGCCCAGAATCTACAGCAACACCCCTGCCGATGGGATTTGGGAATCTCAAATACAAATCGGGATTGGAATAAAAAAGGCATTTATATTAAACAATACAGAATATACAGCACTTCTTGGGGTCTGTAGGGTAAGGATAAGTGAGCTCCTGCACTGATTATTATAGTTCAATATTCAATATTTGATCACCAAAAAAACCCAAAAAGCATAAAAAGGGGGCCCCCCCGCCCAAAAAGGGCCCACAAAAATCGGGCTTGCACGCTTCTAACACACACAGGTATAGTGCCCTTTTCAGCCTTTGAGCACCTGCCCCTCTGAAGTCCTGTGCACGTCCCTGTGTGAATGTGTGTGTGAATGGGTCAAATGTGAGGAACAAATTGTATTCCCTGTTGTATTCATTGCATGTTGTTTTCTTGCTGGTAACTCCTGTAAATGATGGACCAACATGTGGAAACAAAAACATTGCAGTTTGACATACACCAATTCAGCCATAACATTAAAACCCCCTGCTTAACCACCTGCTATGTACATGATATCTACACCTGCTCTGTGTACATATCTTTTCCAGATTTGATTTGATCTGATCTTTATTTATCTCAACCGTTTCAACCATAAAACAAACACACCCATTTGTAATAACAAAAAATAACAAAAACTAAATAAAAAACAACAAAATAAAATAAAATACAAATAAAATTAAATAAAGTATATCTTCCTAGACATGGAAGCAATAATCAGCATATCTCAAGACAAATGGTTTCGTTCGAGAATGGAGAAAGAAGCAAAGCTTATCTGGTGTCAGGATGGGGGGGGGGGTGTAGGACACACACGCAGACAGACACAGAAAGGGGAATCTTAAAGTTACCCCAAAGGGCTAACCACTGGAATCGCTGAGCGATGAGGGTGGGGGAAAACACAAGAATTAAATTAATTAAAATAAAAACTGTAGGAAACACAAAACACCAGTACAAAAAACTGGGTAAAAATCCCCAAATAACCACCACTGCCTAGCAGTTGAAAACAACAAGAAAAACCATAGCACTAGAGACAGTGAAAACCCTAGAAGCATGAGCTTGGGACACTCCTCTACTATTGAGAGATAAACATGAAATGGACAAGCCTCCGAACACAGTTAACCAAACCTACTTCAAGGCACTGCACACCTGACACCAATCAGGTGGCAATCAAGCCCACACACCTGCCATGCCGCATGGCAATTAACCGCAGAGGCCAGTGATTGACAGCTGTCCCTCACAGAAAGACAAAATAGACAGCTGTCCCTCACAGAAAGACGACAGAAAGATGAAATTGACAGCTGTCCCTCACAGAAAGACAAAATAGACAGCTGTCCCTCACAGAAAGGTAAAATAAAGCCAAAGCACCTTAGAATAAACTTAAATGAAACCCATAAACCGTGATCCATCACACTAAGGATGAATGAGACGGTCAGGATCCGCCCCAAAAAACACAAATGAGTCATTGCATATTAACCAGCATCACACAGTTAAGTTTAATATATTATCTGTTCTTTGCATATTAACCAGCATCACACAGTTATATATCGTATTTGCTTCGCGTCCCGCTCTGAGCCTTATGAGATATCCCTTATCTCCTATGATACCTATTGTATCTCCCACGAACAAACTACATGCACCCCACCTGTATGGGGCCCCGCCCCCATGGTGGCACCGCCCATATAGCAGTGACTCTGGTCACCAAACACCCTTCCTCTATTTTCGTCCCAGCGTAATGGCTGCGTGCACCATACGATAACTAGTAGGATGAAAAGATTAAGGAAGGTTCGTAATGTTGAGGGCTTACCGGAGGATTGTGTTTTCCTGGATTCTCCGGAGCTTGTTTCGACGACGCATGAGACCTATGCTGGTGGTTCCTCGGCTGACGGCGACGGACCGAGGGTCAGCGTACAAGGTTTGGCTAACGGGTCGGCTTGTACAAAGGTGAGGTCTGTGTCAGTAGGCATCGATGTCGGTGTTGGTCGTGCTGTGGAGTATGTTTCGGCACCAGGGCCGGGGCGGCTTGGCGATCGTTCCACTGTAGTGGGCGATGTCCTGGCGATCCTGGAACATGCTGTTAACGCTAATGCTACTACTGCTTTTTATGCTGACACTGATGTTGACGCTGGAATGTCTGATAATCCCCGCCGCGGGATTCCGCTTTTCCCTCCTCTTGCCAGCTTCATTGATGAAGGTCAGTCGGTGGTGGATGTGGGGGGGTTTGCTGAGCTCTATTTACCTTTTTTTACGGGTGAAGGGGCTGACAATGGGGTGCAGGCCGGGGGTACCTTGGCTGAGCAGCCAGGTAGCTTTTTTCCTGTGCCCAGGCGGGGATGAACGACGTTCCGCCCGGCCGATGCTTGATAGCATATCGGCTCGGAGGGTGGCAGTATGGACGAATGAGTGGTATACTGCTGCAGGATGGCATTTAGCGGCGGCCAGTGTTATGGCTCAGCTGGCTACTTTCCTATCCAAGATGGCGTGGGGTTGTAGGTCTTTGGGTCAGACCGACATTGTAAACGTGATTCATGTTTGTGGTGTTATAGAGATCTTGACTCAGTCGCAAGCTATAACTGCGGGGAGGATTCGGATGCTATCGACTTTGGTTGTTAGGCATGCTTGGTTGGAGCAGTCTCCTCTTGGGGAAGAGGATAGGTTTTCTCTCCTCATGACTCCTTTTTCCACAGATAGTCTTTTTGGGCGTTCTGTGGAGGCGCAGGCGATTATTGATCTGGGTCCTACACCGCCTCACGCTGTGCAGCCAGAGGTGGGAGCACGGTCTCGTCAACGACTGTGGCGAGATCCTCGACAGGCGGCCATGTTTCCCCCGCCAGTGGTGCCCTGGTTGGAGAGTCAACAGGGTATCGCGAGGCCGACAGCCTTGGCGGCCGAGGGATCGGCCATTTTGGGTGATTTCGGGTTTGGTATACCAACCCGTCGTCATTTTGCCGCGAGCAGCCCGCTCCCCGTTCAATCCGCTTTCTGTTACCCTCAGAAGCGGGGCTCATACGAGCGCCGTCAGAACATGCCGAAGATTCCAGGGGTTGGCAAATCTCCGGTAAACACTCAACATTGCACAATTTCTCTAAACTTTTCATTACACTAGTTCACAGGGTGCAAGCATCCGCCATGATGGAAACGAAATAGAGGAAGGGCGAGTGGTGACCACGCCTAGTGCTTTATAGTACGTCACTAGGGCGGGGCCTGGCAGGTGCTGGGTGCATTTGTTTTATTCGTTGATGAAGTACAGTAGGTACTGGAGATGAGGTATATCTCGATGGCGAAGAGCAGGACGCGATTCGCCAGTACGACTATATAACTGGTCGATTTCCGAATCAAATGAAAATAGCAAAAGTCATACCTCTGTTCAAGACTGTTCTTTTCAAAAATATTAGAAACAACAGATTAGATAAATTCATTGATAAACATAATTTACTCACCGATAGCCAGTATGGGTTCAGAACACACCGGTCAACATCACTAGCATTAATAGAACTCATTGAAAAAATCACAAATTCCATACATTAAAAATACATGTAGCTGGAGTATTCATTGATCTAAAAAAATCATTTGATACTATTAATCATGATATATTAATCAGGAAATTGGAACGATATGGGATCAGGGGGATAGTATTGGACTGGGTGAGAAGCTATCTAAATAAAAGACAACAATTTGTGACGATGAGAGATTATAAATCTGAATGTTTGGACATTGCTTGTGGTGTCCCCCAGGGGTCAGTGTTGGGTCCAAAACTGTTAATCTTGTACATTAACGATATATGTAAAGTATCCAATATATTTAAATGTATTTTATTTGCGGATGACACTAATCTTTTTTTTCTGGTGAGAATATCCAGCAGCTTTTAGAGGTCATCACATCTGAAATGAAGAAATAAAAAATATGGTTTGATAGAAACTAATTATCATTGAATTTGAGCAAAACTAAAATTATGTTATTTGGAAACTGTAGATTAAATACTCAAGTACAAGTTAAAATAAATGATGTGATTATTGAAAGAGTTTATGAAAATAAATTCCTAGGTGTAATAATAGACCATAAAATCTGCTGGAAATCTCACATAAAACATGTCCAATCTAAACTGTCAAGAAGCATTTCAGTCATGAGTAAAGTAAAGCACATTCTGGATAAGAAATCACTCTACATTCTCTACTGTTCACTAGTTTTACCATATTTAAATTACTGTGCTGAAGTCTGGGGAAACACTTATAATTCTACACTACAACCACTTTTTATACTCCAAAAAAGGGCCATAAGGATAGTTCACATTGCAGGTTATCGTGATCACACAAACATATTATTTTTAAAGTCAAAAACATACCGATCGCGAGTGCCCGGACGACATATGGATGAGCACTTCCTGTTTGGCGCGCCCCTCCCACCAGATGGCGCTCTCGAACCATTAGACAGTTGAGTGGAGCTCACCAGTACATCTCATGGCTCCGGAGGAGAAATATGATTTCGATCACAGATTTTTGAATTATTGATATCAAAGACGAGTTACGGCGTCTTCGGCAGAATGAGCATGGCTAGGAATGACGTCTAAACACGTCATCGGCGATTAAAGTGTTAATTAATTACAAATCCTGTAATTAATTAGATAAAATTGTTTTATCGCCTGACAGCACTAGTAAGAATGTGACCTTTCAAAGGAGACCAGACTCATGCATGTGCTATAAGTATAAAGTTTAATAAATCGCAAATTTATAAAATAAGAGAAATTGAGATGAATCAAGAGTTTTTTTTTTTCAATGGTCAACTGTTCTGTGTGCTTGAGTTTACAAAAGGTCCTTTGCGCTGTATATTATTCCTAAAATTGCTGCACTTTGTTAAAAATTGCTTTGATCTGTTGGTCTGTGTAGTAGCTAATACAGGATTTTGCTGCTTAATCAATCCCTTTTTACACCTATACTGTTCACATGTGACCATATTCTGAGCTTGACCTTCATGGGTTTGTGATGGATTATTTAGTTAGTGGGTATTTCAAAGTACCTCATATTTGGTAACATTTTGACAACAACTTTCCAATGGTATAAAATATGTGTATGATTATCATCATACATCAGTTGCACTTGAACTTGTTGAAATTGAACTTGGAAGATAAAAATGAATTTTCAAGCACTTTCCTTACTTGGTATCAGGAAAGTGAGAGTGGATGGAATGTAGACACTCTTGTTGGCAATATAGAACAGCTGACAGATTAGAAATTGCATCTATTGTTCAAAGGTTATGAATGAATTAGTGAGATACAATATGATAATTTTTTTTTACATATTCATTCATAAAATAATTTAATGTGTGTGTTGAAATGTTTCTTCAAACGTACCCCGTTTTCTTCCTAGAGCCTTGTCTTCCTCCATGTCCTCTGCTGTATATGGAGGCAGAACGTAGGCAGAGTCTTGTCTGATCTCAGCCTGGATCTCGCGCTAGCTTGTTCTACTCCCTCTGCGTCTCGAACCGCACATCTCGCACATCCATCGGCCTATTTTGTCTGATCTGGGCCGATACAATGAAATATATTATATATATCTAATAAGGCCCAGTAATGAATAAACTAGATACATCACATGTGGCCATTTGAAAATATTCCATTCGCTAAATAAATACATCAATTATGCATCTGCAAAGATCGCTAGCACACAGGTAATCCTGGCCATTACAACCACTTTCTGTATTTTATAAACATAGTTTATTTTAGAATGAAACCCATTACTAAAATGTCCAGACAAACCTCACGGGAGCTTTACAGACTCTCATACAAATGTACAAATGCTATAAGGTGGCTAAAAATACACTATAAACCATACTTTGGTCGTTGTTTCTTGCGCTAGCTTTTGTTAGCCCGCCTAATGTTGAATGCCGAGTCAAGCGCCCCTCGCACTGGGTAAAAAATCACCACAGCCCGGCGATTTCCAAATGAGCTTTTCATAAGTGAAAACATTACCAAAAACCTCACGGAAGCACTATAGACTGTCATACAAATGTAAAAATGCTATAATTTTACCAACAATTACGTAGACATTGTACTTACGTCGTCGTTTTAAACTGCGTGAAAGAAATTATTTGCTGGGCGAATCTTTTTTTACACAGCGCTGTTCTGGGTAAATCTTGGCAAAAGGTTATTCTCTCACTCCAACAGCTCTTATATACTCCATGTAGCGTCATGCGGAGTGATACTTCCGTCGAATCACCTCACAGAACCCATTGGAAAATAAGAAAATAAATTGTCTCTCCGCGGAAAACAGACTGCACTGTGTTGCCGCGCCTAACATGGGATTTGCGGAACCACCGGTGGTCCCGTCGGAAGAAAATGGATAACTTAAACGTATGTATAATTTATATTCATTGATTCACCAAAATTCCTTTGAATTGAAATTTTTTGCTTTTCGCATCAAATATTGATATGCGATTAAAATGTGATTAATTTCGATTAATTATCTATAAAGTCTCGAATTAATCCGATTAAATTTTTTTATCGAGTCCCACCACTAGTTGTAACCTGTGATGAATGAACCGAAGGAAAAATAAACCAAGGCCAACAACAAATGAGGTGAAAGAAAGTGATATATTGTGCAATTGATATTTACAGTGTGTACAATAAACCAAAGACCGACTAAATACACAACAATGTAAATTGTGTATTCTGATGCTGGTTTGGCAACTGCACTGCCCAGGACAGGAAGGCTCTACAGAGAGTAGTGCGCTCAGCAGAGCGTACTACGGGTATTGCACTACCAACCCTGCAGGACTTGTACACCAGGATGTGCAGATCCAGAGCCTGCAGGAGAGTGAAGGACCCTCACCAGCCCAACAACAGCCTGTGGAAGCACCAGATGCAGCACTCAGGTCTCAGTTACAGCCATGTGACGCTAGATATACACTAAACAAATCAATAAGATACTGATCCTCATGACAGACATACAAACCCATTCAACAAAAACGGTCAATAATAATAATAATTAATTTAATTTATATAGCGCTTCTCAATAACCCGAAGTCGCTGACAATAGTCGGGAGCAAAGTAAAAACAAAGAAACAAAAGCAAAGAAACAAAAGCAAAGAAACAAAAACAAAAGGAACATGAGACCATGGGGGGAACAGGGAAGACAGCATGATAGCTCAAAAAGACTGGAGACAGACATCAATCAGGTTGGAGGGGGGGGGGGGGGGGTTATGGGTGGGGGGGGTTGAAGGCAAGGGAGAACAGGTGGGTTTTGAGGCGAGCTTTGAAGGTGGAGAGTGTAGGGGAGTCTCTGATGGACTGGGGGAGGGAGTTCCAGAGTCGGGGTGCAGTGCGAGAGAAGTTTTTGGGTTTGGATGTCGGGACAGTGAGGGAGGCAGTGGAGGAGGACCAGAGGGAACGGGTGGGGCGGTAGGGAAGAAGGAGATCAGTCAGGTGGGGGGGGCCAGGCTGTGGAGGGCTTTGAAGGTGAGGAGTAGTGTTTTAAAGTTTATGCTGTGTTTGATCGGGAGCCAGTGGAGAGAGTGGAGGACGGGAGTGATGTGTTCACGGGACCGGGTGTTAGTGAGGAAGCGGGCGGCTGAATTTTGGACCATTTGCAGTTTGTGGAGGGAGCGGGAGGTGATGCCAGTGAGGAGGGAGTTGCAATAGTCCAGGCGGGAGGAGATGAAGGCGTGAATGAGGGATTCAGCAGCAGGGGGGGAGAGGCAGTGACGGATTTTTGCAATGTTGCGGAGGTGAAAGTAAGATATTTTTACGATGGAGCGGACGTGGGGGTCAAATGTGAGGGTGGGGTCAAGGAGGACACCAAGGTTTCGGACTAGGGGGGAGGGGGTGATGGTGGAGTCATTGATGGTGAGTGTGATGGGTCCGGATCTGGTGAGGGTGGTTTTGGTGCCAATAATGAGAAGTTCCGTCTTGTCACTGTTCAATTTGAGGAAGTTGTTGAGTCATCCAAGTTTGGAGTTCGGTAATGCAGGATTCGATGTGACTGAGGGGTGGGCTGTGGGGGGATTGTGTACTGATGTAGATTTGGGTGTCATCAGCGTAGCAGTGGAAGTTGAGGTGGTATTTACGGATGATGTGACCAAGGGGGAGAATGTAGCAGATGAAGAGCAGGGGGCCAAGGACTGAGCCTTGGGGGACCCCCTGAGTGACTGGGGAGGGGGAAGAGGTGTGGCCGGAGAGGGAGATGAATTGGTGTCTGTCTGTGAGGTAGGAGGAGAACCAGCCAAGTGCTGTGCCCTCAACACCCAGTTGGTGCAGCCTTTGGAGGAGGATGGAGTGACACACTGTGTCAAAGGCTGCACTGAGATCAAGTAGGATCAGGATGTTGAGGGCACCGGAGTCAGCGGAGATGAGGAGGTCGTTGATGACTTTAACCAGTGCAGTTTCGGTGCTGTGAGCGGGACGGAAGCCAGACTGAAGGGGTTCATAGAGGCTGTTGGACTGGAGATGGGAGTGGAGTTGGGAGGCAGCAATGCGTTCCAGTGTTTTGGAGAAAAAAGGAAGATTGGATATGGGGCGGTAGTTGGAGAGGTTGGATGGGTCGAGAGTGGGTTTTTTGAGGACAGGGGTGACAGCGGCGAGTTTATAGGGGGAGGGGACGTGGCCTAGGGATAATGACTGGTTGAAAAGGGCGGTGAGGTGGGGGATGAGAGCAGGGAGGCAGGCTTTGGTGAGAGTAGTGGGGAGGGGGTCAAGGGAGCCGGTAGTGGTGTTGGAGGTGGTCATGAGGTCCATGATGAAGGAGGAGTCGACTGGGGCGAAGGCAGTAAAAGGGGTGGGAGGGATGGAGTCAGGTGGGGGGAAAATGATAGTGGGGGGGGGGGGGGCGAGGGGGGGGGAATTGGCGATGCAGGCAGTCAGTGAGCTGTTGATTTGAGATATTTTATTATTGAAGAAGAGGAGAAACGAGTTGCAGAGGTCAGGGGAGGAGAGTGAGTTATTGTCCGGGGGTTGTAGGAGTTTTTTGACAGTGGAGAAGAGGGTCCGGGGGTTGCGGTTGCTGCTGTTGATGATGGTGGAGTAGTGGGCAGTGAATTTATTCAGTAGCAAACTAATCCAAAATAAGAAACCTAGTCTAATTCAGTAAAACTGATCCAGTTCAATAAGACAATAGATTCACTGATTAAAAGATTTAAAGAGATAGGTGCCGTAAGGTGCTACAGTGCAGAGGCCTGGCAGTGATGAAGGACATTGTCCGAAACATGTCTGCTTTTGATTCAGGCTGCCAATAAAAAACATTGAACCTGTGAGTGCTGGTCCGGCTACCCTGCTTTGATATACTGAACTTTATGGGATTACAGGACCCAGTGTGAGAACTTGTGAGCGCGGTCTAACTTGACTATAGTGTATCTATCAGTCAAACTACATATTTAGGTTCATTAATTTATACACATACACACACACACACACACACATGTATCTATACATTTATATAATGTATTATTCTATATTATATATACTATATAATTTTTATTTTATTATAATATAACTAAATCATACTATTTATACTACACCATTGTTGAGGATGATGGTGCAGGATACGGTGTTATTGATCCTAACAGATTGGGGTCTATTTGTCAGGAAGTCCAAAGTCCAGTTGCAGAGTGATGGGGGTAATCCGAGGGCTGACCGTTTGTTCACCAGTGTCTGTGGGAGGATGGTATTGAAGGCGGAACTGAAGTCTAAAAACAGCACCCTCACATAGGAGTCCTTGTTCTCAAGGTGTGTGAGGGACTGATGTGTCACGGCGTTGATAGCGTCAGCTGTGGAGCGGTTTGGCCTGTAGGCATACTGGTGGGGGTCAGCTGTTATGTCAATGGCCTTTTTTATGTTCATCATAACCAGTTTCTCAAAACATTTCATTACAATTGGGGTGAGAGCGATTGGTCGATAGTCATTGAGACAGGACACTGTGGAGGCCTTTGGTACCGTGACGATGGTAGATGTCTTGAGGCCTGTTGGAACGGTGGCCTGGGACAGTGAGGTGTTAAACATGTCAGTCATGACCGCTGAGAGCTGGTGAGCACAGTCCTTCAGGACCCTGCCTGGGACCCCAGCAGGGCCTGCAGCTTTGCGGGGGGTTTATTTTCTGCAGTGTCGTCCTTACCTCTGCGGCTGTCGCGCTGAGAGGGGGGTCGTCAGGCGAGGGTGTGAGCCTGGAGGGGGTGGTGGTGTTGGAGGCCTCGAAGCGGGCGTAGAAGATATTGAGAGCATCAGGTAGTGATGGGTCCGGTGGGCAATGTGCATCTTTCCTGCTGTAGTCCGTAATGCACTTACTTGTGAGGTGCTGTGGTTAACAAAGTCAGGAACAGTGAGGTCATGTGGTTAACAAAGTCAGGAACCGTGAGGTCACTGTGGTTAACAAAGTCAGGAACAGTGAGGTCATGTGGTTAACAAAGTCAGGGACAGTGAGGTCACTGTGGTTAACAAAGTCAGGGACAGTGAGGTCACTGTGGTTAACAAAGTCAGGGACAGTGAGGTCACTGTGGTTAACAAAGTCAGGGACAGTGAGATCACTGTGGTTAACAAAGTCAGGGACAGTGAGGTCATGTGGTTAACAAAGTCAGGGACAGTGAGGTCATGTGGTTAACAAAGTCAGGGACAGTGAGGTCACTGTGGTTAACAAAGTCAGGGACAGTGAGGTCATGTGGTTAACAAAGTCAGGGACAGTGAGGTCATGTGGTTAACAAAGTCAGGGACAGTGAGGTCACTGTGGTTAACAAAGTCAGGGACAGTGAGGTCACTGTGGTTAACAAAGTCAGGGACAGTGAGGTCATGTGGTTAACAAAGTCAGGGACAGTGAGGTCATGTGGTTAACAAAGTCAGGGACAGTGAGGTCATGTGGTTAACAAAGTCAGGGACAGTGAGGTCATGTGGTTAACAAAGTCAGGGACAGTGGCAAAAGGGTCATGTTTTGTGTAACACAGTGAGCATATAACATTGTAAAAGGTCATGTCCCCCCCCCCCCCACGTTTTCTCCCTATGTTTCCAATTCTCCCCTCCCCTGTTTTGAACGTTGCTCGCATATGCCCCCCACTGGTCGGCTGTAGGGAGGATAGAAGCCTTGCATCACGTGTCCCCTCCGGTACACGAGGAGGCAGCCTGTCACAACTTTTCACCTGCCAGCGCGGACTCTTATTGGCGAGGTGTAACGTGTGGGAGGCTCACACTACCCTTGCCATTTCCTGTCTCTGCTGTGCAGGCGTCCCCCAACTGACCTGTAGGAGTCGCTGTCCACAACGTCCAGATTACCACCCATCGACCTCCACCCGCTAACTCTGCCAATGAGTTAGTGTGACGGCTGGCCCAAGCTGGAGGCAATGCTGACACCCGGATTTGAGACCGGAGACTCTTGCTGACAAGCGCAATCTCCGCTGCGCCACCCAGCCGTCTTCAAAAGGTCATGTTTTGTGTAACACAGTGGGCATATAACACTGTAAAAGGTCATGTTTTGTGTAACACAGTGGGCATATAACACTGTAAAAGGTCATGTTTTGTGTAACACAGTGGGCATATAACACTGTAAAAGGTCATGTTGAATAAATACAGATTCTCAGTTTTTATTAAAGTGTATTTGTATAAATATTGGTTTCAGAAAATACTCATAACTTTTGAAGTATAGAGCCAAATCCCAATACAAAACACAAAAGCAACTGAACTGTGTAACGAGAGCCATAGAACGAGGCCAACTTCTTGTATGAGCCATAGAACGAGGCCAACTTCTTGTATGGGCCATAGAACAAGAAATGTAAATGTAAATGTAGAACAAGGCCAACTATTTGTCCGATCAAGACACCTAAAGATGTTTCTGTAGGTCTCGTCTCCAAAGCCATCAGGAAGAAGAGAGTCCAAAAACAACATATCTGCTCTGGCTGGAAACAGTATCTGAAATGGGCAAATGATGCATTCACACACGAACAAAGCATCACTTGGTTTTAAACACTGACTAACCCCTGTCAGACCATCCCTCTATGCCTGGCCTGGTTACGAACATCTCACGCTACGAACATCTCATGCTACGAACATCCAAATCCTTCTTCCACCTCTCACCCGGAGAAGCAGAGGGATGGTCAGCAAGGGCCTCTCTCAGCCGAGGTGTCTTCTGCAATATCTGTACTTCCTCGCCAACATTGATAGAACAACCCGACAGACTCCCTCTTACGGGTCCCATAAGATTTGGTCTGCCTATAGCCTGTGCCTGTTGCTCAGTACCGGCAAAGAACAGATATATATTAAACTTAACTGTGTGATGCTGGTTAATATGCAAAGAATAGATAATATATTAAACTTAACTGTGTGATGCTGGTTAATATGCAAAGAACAGATAATATATTAAACTTAACTGTGTGATGCTGGTTAATATGCAATGACTCATTTGTGTTTTTTTGGGGGGGATCCTGACCGTCTCATTCATCCTTAGTGTGATGGATCACGGTTTATGGGTTTCATTTTAGTTTATTCTAAGGTGCTTTGGCTTTATTTCACCTTTCTGTGAGGGACAGCTGTCTATTTTGTCTTTCTGTGAGGGACAGCTGTCAATTTCATCTTTCTGTGAGGGACAGCTGTCTATTTTGTCTTTGTGAGGGACAGCTGTCAATCACTGGCCTCTGCGGTTAATTGCCATGCGGCATGGCAGGTGTGTGGGCTTGATTGCCACCTGATTGGTGTCAGGTGTGCAGTGCCTTGAAGTAGGTTTGGTTAACTGTGTTCGGAGGCTTGTCCATTTCATGTTTATCTCTCAATAGTAGAGGAGTGTCCCAAGCTCATGCTTCTAGGGTTTTCTCTGTCTCTAGTTTTCTTGTTGTTTTCAACTGCTAGGCAGTGGTGGTTATTTGGGGATTTTTACCCAGTTATTTTGTACTGGTGATATGTACACCGAGCAGGTGTAGATATCATGTACATAGCAGGTGGTTAAGCAGGGGGTTTTAATGTTATGGCTGAATTGGTGTATGTCAAACTGCAATGTTTTTGTTTCCACATGTTGGTCCATCATTTACAGGAGTTACCAGCAAGAAAACAACATGCAATGAATACAACAGGGAATACAATTTGTTCCTCACATTTTACCCATTCACACACACATTCACACAGGGACGTGCACAGGACTTTAGAGGGGCAGGTGCTCAAAGGCTGAAAAGGGCACTATACCTGTGTGTGTTAGAAGCGTGCAAGCCCGATTTTTGTGGGCCCTTTTTGGGCGGGGGGGGCCCACTTTTTATGCTTTTTGTGGGGTTTTGGTGATCAAATATTGAATATTGAACTATAATAATCAGTGCAGGAGCTCACTTATCCTTGAAAGACACTTTTATCACTGACTTAAAAGGCCCATACATCTCCATAAATGTTCAGGGGGGAGGGAATAAGTGCTTACCCTACAGACCCCAAGAAGTGCTGTATATTCTGTATTGTTTAATATAAATGCCTTTTTTATTCCAATCTCGATTTGTATTTGAGATTCCCAAGTCCCATCGGCAGGGGCGTAGCTGTAGATTCTGGGCCCCATGAAAGAATGTATTTGTGGGCCCCCAATCCATGCGAGCGCGCGCCAGTGCACGAGCAAAAAGAATGTTGGCCATTTATTTATTGATGAAAACACATACCGGTAATATGGTTTTTACCTATACATTCGGATCAGCAGTTCAGCACCTGCACTGTTGGTGGGTGAGCCTAGTAAAGGATGTCGCATTGCGTTCATCTTCAATGAATGGACCAATACAATAGTCTACCAAAGAACCTTGAGTCGCACTAGGCTGGGAACAACCCTGGGTCAAGTGATAGTAAACTGGACTCGACGGCTCAGGTATTTTAATGTCTGCAGCAAACTGCTGCAGATGTTCTACCAGTCTGTCGTTGCTGGTGCCCTCTTCTTCGCTGTGGTATGCTGGGGGCGCGACGCCAACACAGACAAAATAAACAAACTGGTGGTGCGAGCGGACCTGGACAGTCTGGAGGTGGTGGGGGAGGACGAGGTGGAAGCTGTATGCTATCCTTGAGAACCCCTGCCACCCCCTCCATGATGAGCTGACCACAATGCGGTCCACGTTTAGCCACAGACTTATCCCCCCCCCCCCTCCGACATACCACAAAGCGCTTCGGGCAGTCCTTTGTGCCGGTGGCAATCAGGCTCCACAACCAGGCAGGGCCAGGACGGGCTAACTGCCGTGGACTGGAGGAGCTGGGTTGTGGACTGTAACCAATTAATTTAATTATTTAACATCATGATTGGACTTGTTTCTTTTTCTTTTCAGCACTTTTAGCTCTATTTTAGCCCTATTTTAGCTCTTTTTATCCCTATGTATTGGCGCACTATTGTGCATGGACTGAACCATCATGCAATGAATGAAGGGAGGGGTGCTCATTCTGTCAAACAGAGTAACAAGCACCTGTTTGTTTCTTTTGTGATGCTTTTCTTTAATACAGGCAATTATACTTTTGAGAGTCAACTACATTAACTTACTTTAGGATAATAATAAAACCATATTAATAAAAAGATAATAATAGTGTTCTCTGGGTCCCCCCCCCCCCCCCCCCCCCGCAGTTCTGGGTCCTTGGAATCATTCTAACCCCCCCCCCCCAACTACGCCCCTGCCTACACTAACTACCAAAACATACACTCACATTCACTCCTGACCTAGTGTGTCTAGGACTTTTATTGCTAGCTTTTTCTTTGCTGTTGTTTTTAATTATCTGTTTATACTATGTTTTTAATTAACTATGTTCTATTTTTATTAATAATAAAAAAAAATTAACTGTTTTAACCCTGCATGATCCTAGTGAACAAAAAGTGCACTACAAATACAATCTATTATTATTATTATTATTATTATTATTATTATTATTATTATTATTATTATTATTATTATTATTATTATTATTATTATTATTATTATTATTATTATTATTATTATTATTATTATTATTATTATTATTATTATTATTATTATTTGTGAGGATTGGTTCATTCCCCGCCACACACTTCTTAAGGTACTGTGATGATTGGTCCGTTGCCTAACGCACACTTCTAGGTCAAGTATCAATTACCATCATGCACCTGATGTGTGTTCTAATCAGTGCTCCAGAGGCTTCATATACTGGGACCTTCTTTCAATCGATGTCGGGTCGTTTTGAGTACTACTGCTTTGAATACTTCTGTTTCTGCCTGTTGTTCCCCGTTGCTGTGCCTCGTCTACTCTCCCTCCAGGACATCTGTGGATTGCCGCTGGTGAAGACCTTGTCCCCCGTTTTGAGCTGCGCCTCGTTTACCCGCTTTACTCTTGCGCTTTGGTGAGTTTGAACCAAACCCCTTTTTGGACTATTCTGTTTTGTGTGTTTTGAAGAACACTGAAGAGTTCTGTTTTGCTTACACTTGACTCAGCTAAGTTGTGTGTTAAAGGAGACACTGAAGATTATCATTTTGCTTGCACTGGACTCGGCTGGGGTGTGTGTTTAGAAGAGACACTGAAGAGATTCGTTTTTGTTTTGCACTGACCCTCAGCTAAATTGTGTGTTGTGGTGAACACTGAAGATATCGTTTTGTTTGTTCTGGACTCAGCTAAGGGAGGAGGAGACCGCACTGCCTCTGTGTGATGTGGACTGTTATTGATCTCTCTCTCTCTCTCTTTTCCACCTCGAGTTGAAGCCGTGAGTATCTGCAGAGCCGTTTCGGCGTCAACACCATTTCCCCACCTCGAACACCAAGAGGATCTGCAGAGCCGCAGATAACTCTGCTGAAGGCAGTCTCCCTTTGTTTCAAGATTGTTACTTGCTCCTTTTTGACTCTGAAAAAAAATACGCCCTAGTATTTGGCTAACTCTGAACTACCTGTCTGTGCCGTGCGTTTGAGGTCGGTTTCAAACCCTAACATTATTATTATTATTATTATTATTATTATTATTATTATTATTAGACAATATACTACCCTATGTATCACAAAATGTACCTTACCTGCTCCAATTCCCAACACACACTAACACAATTACAGAGTTGGCTAACTGAGTTACACAAACCCATCAGACCAACAGCAAACCAGAGACAAAAGGAAGAAACAGGAAGTGCCACATGGTTTTAAACCACAGGAGGGCTTCTGATTGGCCAACTCCTTATACTGTATACTGGTGACACAACAACACAGAGCTTTGACTCAGACAACCTTGTTCTGACAGAGGAGCTCCTTATACTGTATACTGTTGACTCCGCCCATCAGAACATACCATTAACAAGATACAAGATACAAGAGTTTTATTTGTCACGGCATACAGGTATACAGTGAAATGCGGGGGGTCTCGCCCGCAACGATGTGCATAATACAATAGTAATAATAATAAGAGTCCAACCAATAGAGCGACATAGTGCAATAAACAAGTAAACAAAGTAGGCATATCGGTATCTGTACATGAGTTATTTACAGAGCATGGTAGGACATGCTAGGTCCTGTGGTAGTGCAGTACACTGTTAGCTACGGATGAGGCATTGGGTCTTTATGTACACTGCTATACAATGCTATATTATACAATCTCAAGCTATACCAATCTTAAAGTGACCTTTCCTTCTGTAAAGTGTCCATAATTTTGAGCGTGTGCAGCATGAGTGTGTATGTGCTCATGTTAAAGTGGCTGCTAGTGTGTGAGCGTGTACAGTGTGTGTGTTGTGTGTGTGCTCATGTGTGCTTGTGCGTGGAGAGTTCAGTGTTCAAGGCTCTGATGGCCTGGGGGAAGAAGCTGAGCCGAAGTCTCAGCCAAGTGACATTTTATTATTACTGAATTATTACCGGGTTTCCCCCATATCACCACTAGCCCATATGCCCCTCACAACGGTGATGTTGTCATACTTGTCATTTAGAATACACTCCTCGTTACTGGGTCAATCAATTAACCTGATTACCTATAATAATCTACAAACTAGTGATAGACCGTTACTACTAGGTCAATCAATTAACCTGATTACCTATAATAATCTACAAACTAGTGACAGACCAAATCACCCACATCATTAGTTTAACCATTTATTATAATGCAGAATAGATGTCAATGGTAATAGTTATTCTTGGTGGTGTGGTTCTACTCTTAGGGGTGCTCCCTGCTGCAAGAGAGATTAAAGCATAACGTTTAATGTTGCTCCATGTGAGTAGACCTTGGTGGGACATCTTAAATCCAAATTAAACCCTATAGCGAGCTGAAAGGTCCCACTCTCTATCCTTTCTCATCATAACTATATGGCTGAACACAGCTCTTCTATTCACTATGAATTGAAAATGGGGGACCCTGATGTAAACAAGACAAACGTCTTTCTCTGTTCTGCATCCCCAATTGCAATTGTGTGTATTGAGCCATACTGTATTGTACCCATTCTGCAATCTGTTAAATAAAGTTTTCATTCATTCATTCATTCATTCATTCATTCATTCATTCATTCATTCATTCATTCATTCATTCATTCATTCATTCATTCATTCATTCATTCATTCATTCATTCATCATTCATTCTGTGCAATGTTGACACCCTGACCCTCCAGATGTGTTCTGCACATTTACCACTAGAGGGCAGAATGTCACCATGTTATGTCACCATGTGACATAACAGAATGTCACCAGTTACCATCTTCCTGGACTCTTACTTTTGAAACAGCACTGTGCAATATTACACCTACTGTAGACTTCAGTATATTTTTACTGTATTTATTACTGTATATCTTATTCCATTTTTATTCTATTTTATTCTATTCTTATCTTAGGCAATTTGATTAGTTTTGTTATTCTTATTTGTGACCTGTTCTGTCTAAATGTTTAATGTTGAGCGATTTGCAGTGTCAAATTTCCCTCTGGATAATAAAAGTATTTCTATTCTATTCTATTCTATGTATAACCTGAATGTCACTACTTACATGATATACTTTTTTTTATCCAGCAGAGGGCAGTACACTCACTCACCCACTCACAAACCTATGTGTCTGGCTGGAAAGGGAAAACAAACCAGGTAACAGGCTGCTTTACTGTTTTAACTCATATTCACTGTTGGAGTATAATGTGAAAATAACATACATAGATGTGGAAGGGACGGTAACGTGATGAAGGGTTTGTTGGTTGTGTAATGTCTGCTGTAAATGACGTTCGATAAACAGCAGACTACAGAGAGTGGCCCGTTCAGCCGAACGCACAATTGGAGGTGGGCTTCCCACACTCCAGGACATTTATACCAAGCGTTGCAGGGCCAAGGCTAAGAGAATAACCAAAGACTAGTCACCCAAACAACTGCCTCTTTGAACTGCTGCGGTCAGGCAAGCGCTACCGGAGTCTCTATTTTTATCTAGCACACTCCCAGGGGCTCATACAGAAAAAAGCATTTCATGATAAAGTATTCTGTATTTTACTATGACAATTAATGAACAAACTTGAACTCATGGCCAGTACAGAGAGAGCTTCTATCCCCATGCCATCAGGATGCTCAATGACTATATGTAACAACCCATCATCTACACTCATTGCACACACATCCACATGCACACACTCACTTTAAACAAACACTCACCTTGACACTCACTTTAGACACTTTAACACTACATTATATTTATCTATCTATTAAAGAGATTTGCACTACATTCATACCTCATTTGCATTTGCACCTTACCTTAAGGTTTGTACCTCATTGTCCGCATTTGTACATCATTGTACTTGGGTTGTACTTTAGATTGTATATTCCTCTTTTACTTACTGTTTTACTGTATGAAGCACACTCTCAGGGGCTCATACAGAACCAAGCATTTCACCGTAAAGTACATGTATTTTATATGTGACAAATAATAAACAAACTTGAACCTTGAAACTTGATAAACACTGGCAGACCAACCTAACTAACCTCCTCAGTCAACTGGCACCAAAGTTACCAAAATATTACCTAATCAAAAGCTTGTGTCTGGGAGTCCCTGCTACATGATTTACATGGCTCAATACTTGCAACAACAGATATATGAACAATATATATATATAACAACAGATATATCGGTGAAATGCCCATTCTGTGATTTTTTTAATGTATTTTGTTATTTATTTTTTGTGTTACCTTTCAGTGTGGGGTATTTTCATCTGTGATGTGATCTGGAAAACATATGTACACTGATCAGCCATAATAATTAAAAAGGCTTGTTTTAGGACCTTGTTCCTAACTGTTGGCTTAAACACACCAGGCTTGTTTTAGGACCTTGTTCCTAACTGTTGGCTTAAACACACCAGGCTTGTTTTAGGACCTTGTTCCTAACTGTTGGATTAAACACACCAGGCTTGTTTTAGGAGCTTGTTCCTAACTGTTGGCTTAAACACACCAGGCTTGCAGAAAGGGTAACGTTATGCTGTGCAGCAGTTGCCACATATTTCCAGCTGAGGAATGATTCCCCTCATCTGAACTGTAATGTGTAGGTCTAACTAGAGTAGAGTAGATTACAGTACAGTACAGTACAGTAATGTGTAGGTCTAACTAGAGTAGAGTAGATTACAGTACAGTACAGTACAGTAATGTGTAGGCCTAACTAGAGTAGAGTAGATTACAGTACAGTAATGTGTAGGCCTAACTAGAGTAGAGCAGATTACAGGTACAGGTACCCATGTACATGTCAAAATACTTCCCAAAGGTCAGTGAATACCACGATCACAACACCAGAGGGAGCTCCACAAATCATGTAAAACCCAGATTCGGCTCAAACAAGGGACTAAACACATTTCACAATTATGCAACAACAATGTGGAACACCCTACCCACAGCTGTAAAGGAATGTGAATCACTACCCACCTTCAAAACCTCTCTAAAAGAGCACCTACGGGAGAATGCAATCCGAAACTGGCCCCTGTAAATATCCAAAATCAACCCCCTCCAATGTACAGTCCCCCACCCGCCTACCCAACCCCGCCCGACTGCCCCACCACCTCCAATGTACACATCCCCCCCACCCCACCCCACCTACCCAACCCCCCCCCCCCCACCTACCCAACCTCCTCCAATGTACAGTGTCTTCCCCCTCAAATGTATACTCTCTTTTTTAGACTTTTCTTGTATCACAAACAGTACTGTATTTGTAGATCTGGTATGTCATAAATGTCTAGATGTAGCAGTACTGTCTATCTGTATGTCATGTATCTCATGTTACGATGAATTGAAAATGGGGGACCCTGATGTAAACAAGACGAAAGTCTTTCTCTGGTCTGCATCCTCTTAACAATTGTGTGTATTGAGCCGTACTGTATTGTACCCATTCTGCAATCTGCAATCTAAAATGTTCAATCAATCAATCAATCAATCAATCAGGCTTCTCCGGGTCTGCAGCTGGACCCTACTCTCAACATGATCAATGTGCATGTGATCACTGACTGGGGGGAGTCTAAACCTTGGATGTCCAGGGAGGTGAAACCAAAAGAAGAGGGCATTTTTCACAGGTGATAGAGATATGATTAAACATGCTCAAAAGGAGCTGAAAGCTAAAATAAAACAAGCAAAACTTAAATATAAAGATAGGGTAGAAAGACAAATGTCCAATACCAATACCAGGGGCCTTTGGAAAGGCATTAAATCAATCACTGATTGGACCAACAATTCCAGTTGTCTGGGCCCTGAGATTGATGTTAATCATGCAAACCAGTTCTTTGCTAGGTTTGATCAATTTGATTTCTCTGCTGAGCAGGAGAGTATCCTCTCCTCTCTGGCTCAGCCTAGTCCTGTGGACAGTTGTCCCCCTATTGTCATCTCTATTGAAGAGGTTCGTCAGGAGTTTAAGCGCATAAAGGTAAACAAGGGCCCCGGGCCTGATGGTATTTATCCTGCACCCTCAAGGTCTGTGCTGACCAGTTGTGCCATGTTTTTCATTCTCTTTTTTCTCTATCTTTGTCTTCATCTGCTCTTCCTGTAATGTGGTTAACATCATGTCTTGTCCCTATTCCTAAAAAGAACAATGTGCGTAAGAGCCTCACTAACCTGAGACCTATTGCTCTGACATGCCACATCATGAAGTGTTTTGAAAGGGTTGTGCTGGGCCACCTCAGGGAGCAGGTGGCACCTTATTTAGACCCCCTGCAATTTGCATATAGGAAGAGTGTAGGAGTTAGTGCACTGCAACCTTGCCCAGGCCCGACAGGTTATAGGATATAGGATAACCTTCGTTTTCCTTAAGATTTGTTTTCTCTTTTGCGCCAGAGAAACATTTGGATGTAATTACCGCAGCGCGCAGGGAGAACTCAGGGGACAAGTTCAACTCGATTGGTTGTGTTGGAATATAGCCAGTTGGGGCAAGTTGGGGCCAGTGCAGGGGCAAGGCTAAGAGAATCATTAAGGACTCCAGTCACCCGAACAACTGCCTCTTTGAACTGCTGCGGTCAGGCAAGCGATACCGGAGTCTCAAGGCGAGCACAGAAAGACTCAGAAGAAGCTTCTATCCCCAGGCCATCAGGCTGCTCAACGAACAATGAACACTACACAACAACCATCAAACGC
This sequence comes from Notolepis coatsorum, assembly GCF_963971535.1. Taxonomy (NCBI): domain Eukaryota; kingdom Metazoa; phylum Chordata; class Actinopteri; order Aulopiformes; family Paralepididae; genus Notolepis; species Notolepis coatsorum. The sequence continues at coordinate 12,085,742 of NC_140170.1, read as the reverse complement.
ACATAGCACACACATCCACATGCACACACTCACTTTAAACAAACACACTGTAGCACCCACTCCCCACACTTTATATTTATTGATAAAGGATTGCACTACAACTCGTACACCTTACTGTAAATTGTACCTAAATTGTACCTCATCCCATTTCTGCTTTGCACTATATAGTATTGTATATTAGTACACTGCATAGTATTGTATATTATATGGTAACTCAGTTACGTCTATTCTGCATCGAACATTGTACATATGTCTATACTGAACACTGTGACCTCATTTTCTACTTCTAATTTACATGCTATACTATGTTATTGATACTTATCTTGTCTAGCACAGTCTCTGGAACGTAACAGTAAGAAGCATTTTGTATAAAAGTATTCTGTACTTCTGTATGACAACTATTAAAGAAACTTGAAACTTGAAACTTGAACTTGGCGAACGTTTTAATTTGTTCTTGGGATGTATGTACCTGGTTGGCGAAGTTTTGTTAACGGTGTTCAACCGTTGCTGACGTCGTGGTGAGTGATGTTTATTATTTGCTTGGTCGCTACCTGTTTTGTTGTGCTTTTCATTACGTTGCTCTGCTCGAAATCTGATTTCTGTACTGAGTAGGCTATTGTGTGTCGTGTGTGTGTGTGTGTGTGTGTGTGTCAAAGAAGATTCTATAGCCTTCAATACGTTTTACGAGGCTGATGTGTGAGTCAGTCTATAAGCGAGCACTGGGAGAGACGGCATTCTATTGAGCGAAACAGGCTATGTAAATGCTTCTTAGTTTTGTTTATTTATTACGTTCATATAAAACCGTGTTTTCTAATATTTAAAACAAATACAAAAAAAAATTATATTTTAATAATAATAATAATTTTTTTCGGGTTTTCACGCGGGCTAGGGCTTAAAATATTATTTACAGTCGGGCTTATTTTCGGGCAGGGCCTGAAGTTCACAGGCTCGGGCAGGGCTCAGGCTTTATTTCAAGGCCCTTGCAGACCAATAGTAGGAGTCGACAATGCACAGATTTTTATGTTGCACCAAATGTATAGCCACCTTGAATCGCCTGCCAGCTCTGTTAGGGTAATGTTCTGTGGTTTTTCTAGCGCCTTCAATACAATCCAGCCACATATCCTAGCAAACAAAATGATTCACCTTAAACTCAACTCAACCATCTCTTGGTGCACGAAATCTTGTTCCTCGACCTCAGTTTGTCAGGCTGGATGACATAGTATCGGATGTCATCTGGACAAAAATTGGAGACCCCAGGGAACAGTTTTGACGCCCTTCCTCTTTGTTCTTTATACTGCGGACTGCAGACGAAGCCATGTGCCATATGCAAAAATTGTCTGACGATACTGCTCTGATCGGTCTCATCAACAAATGCGATGACCGGGCCTATAAAAAGGAGATTGACTCATTTGTCCACTGGTGCGATGCCAACTTCTTGGAATTAAACATCGAAAAAGGCTCTCCTATTGTGTTGTGTATCCTGTAGTGTATTGTATCATGTAACTGTTTCTTTCATGTTTGTATGTGTATTCGCTCTGGTGGCAAACCATGTTTCCCCTCGGGGATTAAGAAATAAACCATACCATACCATACCAACAAGACGAAAGTCTTTCTCTGTTCTGCATCCCCTTAACAATTGTGTGTATTGAGCTGTACTGTATTGTACCCATTCTGCAATCTGTTAATACAATTTTCAATCAATCGATTCAAAACCGAATCCGGTACTTTTAAGGGTTCCCCATTAAATATGCGTACATTTGCATGTATTGCCAAGACTCGCATCACCAACATGGATAATGCCAGATTCAAAAACTTGGTTTAATTTTTGTAGTTTTTTTATCTACTTTTTCTCCTCCTTTTTTCTGTGATTTTTCTTCCCATCCCAATTTACCTATCGTGCCAATTCTCCCTCCCCTGTCTTGAACGTTGCTCGCATATCGGTTGTAGGGAGGATAGAAGCCTTGCATCATGTGTCCCCTCCGATACACGTGGAGACAGCCTGTCACATCTTTTCACCTGCCAGCGCGGACTCTCATTGGCGAGGTGTAACGTGTGGGAGGCTCACACTACCCCGCCATTTCCTGTCTCTGCTGTGCAGGCATCCGCCAACCGACCTGTAGGAGTCGCTGTCCACAACGTCCAGATTACCACCCATCGACTTCCACCCGCTAACTCTGCCAATGAGTTAGTATGACGGCCGTCCCAAGCCGGAGGCAACGCCGACAGCCAGAGTCGAACCCGGTGTCTCTTGCGTTGGTGACGAGTGCAATGTCCGCTGCGCCACCAAGCCGCCCTTGGTTTCATTTTGTTGATACATTCTAATCGAAACTTTTTCAGAGGGGATTGTGGTTATGTCCTCTTATCAGCCCATATATCAGTAATTGCATTGCTCCATCTTTGATTAAAGTATGTGTTATAATACAAGGTAATATAATAAAGCTTACCTTGTAATTGCATTGCTCCATCTTTGATTAAAGTATGTGTTATAATAATACAAGGTAATATAATAAAGCGTACCTTGTAATTGCATTGCTCCATCTTTGATTAAAGTATGTGTTATAATAATACATGGTAATATAATAAAGCGTGCCTTGTAATTGCATTGCTCCATCTTTGATTAAAGTATGTGTTAATAATACAAGGTAATATAATAAAGCGTACCTTGTTATTGCATTGCTCCATCTTTGATTAAAGTATGTGTTATAATAATACAAGGTAATATAATAAAGCGTACCTTGCACGACAGGGGACCCTGGCCAGCCATGGCTTCTTCCCATAGATATAATATAAAGACTAGGCATGTTAAAGGCTTGGTCCGTAAGAGGCTTTCCCGGGTCTGCAGCTGGACCCTACTCTCAACATGATCAATGAGCATCACGTAATCACTGACTGTGGGGAGTTATTGTGGGAGGAGCTTGGCTTGGTACGTCATGTTGATTGACAGGCTGGATCATAGATATATATAGAACACTACATAGCTTGCCCGCGCTGCCGGCCAATGGAGAGCGACGTCACTGAACCGCCGCCATCTTGTGAGGGTCAGCCTTGAGTGAGAGTGAGTGAGCTGCACAGACAAAAATACTCATAACTCGCTGAAATATTGACGGATTTACAAACGGTTTGGTTTATTACAAGCATTATTAACGTGGCTATGATTCAAGCGGTTTGTAAAAAAAAACATCTTTAAAAAAAAAATGTTTTATAAGTATGCAGTATCATAACTACATCTTTGATGTTTATAGCAAACCAACCCGTTTGTAAATCCGTCAATATTTCAGCGAGTTATGAGTATTTTTGTCTGTGCAGCTCACTCAAGGCTGACCCTCACAAGATGGCGGCGGTTCAGTGACGCTGGTGACTCCGTCTAGTGTTCTATAGATATCTATGGGCTGGATGTCTCGAGCAGGAAGCAGGCGCAGCGTCACTCCGCCAGAGTTCCCCTTCGCATCAGTGACGCCAGTCCAGTTGAAGACGAGCTGCGAAATACAAGAAGTAAACAAGTGTGTTCTGTTGGACATTTCTGTGGGGATTATTAAACGTTGTTTGCGGATTCAACCAAGGCATTCAAGGTGAGACTGTAGCAATATTCCTTCTAGATAACGTTATCTTAGCTAACGAGCTAACGCTCTGCGGCTAACGGCTGCTAGCTTGTTGTCCTGAGGTTTGGAACAAAGACGAGATGAGCAGCTAGTTATTAGTTATGTTTCATCTGCACTCGTTGACCAACGTACCAACGTTAGCTAGCTAGTAGATGTGTAAGTTAGTCACAAGGTTGTATACAAATAAAAGTGCTACTTGACCTCTTTGAGACACAACATTCATATCTTAACGATCCTGGCCAAGTCTATGAACTAGACCTAGGTACCCAACGCTTCATCATGTGATATGAAAACCATAGAGGTGCATCATTGAACAACGTTTCTCCTGAACAGCTGAATAATTCATGATGGTGAAATGCTCATCTCATCCCGACCAGCCTGAATCACAGCCAGCAGCTTCTGTCTGCAGCCATTGTGCAGCTTGTGCTGATTACAGGGGGATGGTTGGTGAGAGGATGGTGAGGGGGATGGTTTATGGTCTGCATGGTGACGGAGGTGTTTACAATGATAAGCCAAGCAGCTCTAGGGGGTGAGAGCATGGAAGGGGGGGGGGGGTTCTGGGGCTGAAAGGCCAGAGACTGCCCACACAGGGGGAAACATTCCATCGCTCTACATTTTATTGTGTGATGGTTCCTTGATTGATTGAAAACTTTATTAACAGATTGCAGAATGAGTATAATACAGTACGGCTCAATACACACAATAGTTAAGGCGTTGCAGACCAGAGAAAGACTTTTGTCTTGTTTACTTCAGGGTCCCCCATTTTCAATTCATAATGACATACAGCTATACAGTACTTTTACATTTGTGATACACAAGATCCTAACAGAAAATACATACGATAGGGGGAGGAAACTGTACGCTAGGAGGGGGTGGGTGGGAGGGGGAGCCGTGACCCCTTCTTGTCATTTTGGTCAGCTAGCAAACAACAGAAGGATACCTGTGTACAATAATGTGGAACGCCCCACAACCGTGAAGGAATGTGAATCCCTACCCTCCTTCAAAACCGCTCTCAAGGAGCACCTACGGGTGGCTGCAATTAGAAACTGGCCCCTGTAAATGTCCAAATCCCCCCCCCCCCCCACCAATGTACAGTTTCTACCGCTTCCTGCCTGCTTCAAGAGGTCTACCATCATCCCTGTGCCGAAGAAACCCTCCCCAGCATGTCCAAATGACTACAGACCGGTGGCACTCACCTCTGTGGTCATGAAATGTTTCGAGAGGCTGGTCAAGGACCACATTTGTGCCTCCCTCCCCAGTGATATGGACCCTATGCAATTTGCATACAGGACAAACAGGTCCACCGACGACGCGGTCTCCCAGGTACTGCACAGCACCCTCTCGCACCTTGACCGTCAGAAGGGGGGCTATGTGAGACTGTTGTTCATTGACTACAGCTCAGCGTTCAACACCATAGTCCCCACCAGACTGGTGGACAAGCTGATCGAGCTAGGTCTGAGCTCCGCCCTGAGCGCCTGGGTACTGGACTTTCTGAGCGAAAGACCCCAGGCGGTCAGGGTGGGGGGTCAGACCTCCAACACCATCACCCTGAGCATCGGGTCCCCCCAGGGCTGTGTTCTGAGCCCCCTGCTGTACTCACTCTACACACACGACTGTGTGGCCAAGTTCAGCTCCAACTCCATAGTGAAGTTCGCAGATGACACGGTGGTGGTGGGGCTGATCTCGGACAACGACGAGAAGGCCTACCGGGAGGAGGTGGAGGTACTGGAACGCTGGTGCCAGGACAACAGCCTGCTCCTGAACATTGGCAAAACCAAGGAACTGATCGTGGATTATAGGAGAGGACAGCAGGAGACACACACACCACTGATGATAAACGGGGCTACCGTGGACAGGGTGAGCAGCTTCAAGTACCTGGGGGTCCACATCTCAGAGGACCTGACATGGTCAACACACATAGGCACAGTAGTAAAGAAGGCGAAACAGCGTCTCTACCACCTGAGACAGTTAAGGAAGTTCAGAGTATCGGGGAAGATACTCCAGTCCTTCTACTCAGGAGCTGTAGAGAGCATCCTGACCGGAAACATCACTGCCTGGTATGGAAACAGCACGGCACAGGACAAGAAGGCCCTACAGAAAGTGGTGCGCTCAGCCGAGCGTACCACGGGTATTGCACTACCCCCCCTGCAGGTTCTATACAACAAGAGGTGCAAATCCAGAGCCTGCAGGATAATGAAAGACCCTCACCACCCCAATAACAGCCTGTTTCAGCTGCTGAGGTCAGGCAGACGCCTGCAAATCCCAGCTACTAGGACAGAGCGGCTTAGGCTCAGCTTCTTCCCCCAGGCCATCAGAGCCATGAACAATGTACATTGAGTGCTCAGAACATTGAACTGTCCACACACAAGCACACATGAACACACACACGACACGCACACTGTGCACGCTCACACACGAGCAGCCACTTAACACTTTAACATGAGCGGGCACACACTCATGTCGCACACACGCACACTTATGGCCAAAGGAAAGGACACTTTAAATTAGAATAACAGGAACAGTGTATTGCACTACCAAAGCTAACTAGCATGTCACACATGCGCTGTAAATAACTATGTACAGATACCGAGATGTCACTCCATGTTACCTGCTATCTGTTACTGCACAATGTTGTTTCTTCTTTTGATTCTATTATATGTACCACTGTATTGCACATCGTTGCGGGCAAGACCACCCGCATTTCATTGTATACCTGTATGCCGTGACAATTAAAACTCTTGACTTGACTTGGCTTCGGATGTATATATTTTTAATGATATTTTTACTACACAGTTCTGTATATCTGTATGTCATAAATGTCCTGATGCATTGAAAATGGGGGACCCCGATGTAAACAAGACAAAAGTCTTTTTCTGGTCTGCATCCTCTTAGCAGTTGTTCTGTATTGAGCCGTACTGTATTGTACCCATTCTGCAATCTGTTTAAAGTTTTCAATCAATCAAGGCTAAGCCTTAAATGATTATCTCTGAGCCAAGCCGTGACCCCATTGCTTCATATCTTCAGTATACAATCCAGTTTACAGCATTTGAAGATTAAACGAAATACGCCTCTCCATAATGCAGAGAGACTATTTTATTTATTGTGACCCCAGTCTTGTGTGTACAGTGAAAATCTGTAACGTTAGACCAGTTCAAAGTACTTCCCAGATCTCCTGTCCTCTCCTTCCTCTAATTCTGTTCCTTTCTCAGCCATGTCAATAGACCGGAATAAGTTGCGGGGGGGACCACATTCTTCATGTATCTAACCGATTCGTTCAGGCTTACTGACGTTTTCCCAGTCCCTCCTCCTCCCTGTTCACTAAGGCTATGGTTAGACTAGTGTATTCCTGGCGTTTTTTTATACGTTTTTGACGACGTTTCATGTCCTATCTACACAGAAATGCGTTTTTTGGCGTTTTTTTGTGGATACGGCTGAAACGCAAAATTGTGTTTGCGTTTGGAGATACGCAAAAAAAACGCTTCGACAACAGCGTGTAGTCATCACGGAGCAGTTGTTGCGAAAACGCCCATGCGCAGTAGATACCATCTGCGTGCCCTTCCTGTGTACAGTGTGTGTGTTTGGGACAGAGCTCCGTGTCCCAAATAGCTTCAGCTACCATGTGTTGTCAAGTTATTGTTATAAGGACCCCAGTCCAAGCTACAACAGTCTGCATTCCCTTAACAATTGTTTGTATTGAGCCGTATTGTATTGTACCCATATGCAATATGTTAAATAAAGTTTACATCCATTCATTCTGCTAGCATTACCGATTGCATGAGCAGCTGGCTAACGTGAGCTATCAGGATTCAGACCCTGTTAGCTCAGAGTTCCTCTTTCAACTTAAGAAGCATTAAACAAAATGGCCCAGTCATCTATTCACCTTTGTTTAATACACACAGCGTTGTCTCTAATGTTATCTAACTACTGATAGCTCGCGATATCATCAGTTTTGATGCTGGCTAAGTAGCGTGAGCTAACGTTAGCTTCTAGCCACAATGCTATATTGTTATAATGGCATACTCCATTGACGTTAGCATGCAGCTAACAATACTACAATGCTACCGATAGTTTTTTAGCCTAAACTATCCGCTCTTGGTGGTCACTTGTGTTGATGTTAGTTTTGTTTCATCAACAAATGACAGGCAGAACACGCAGTGAATGTATCCGTTTTGTTTATTGCACTTTTATTAGGCTTTGCTGAAAAATTATTGCTGCATTGAGTAAAGCAAGATGGTGGCGCGGCATAGGCGCCTGCCTTATTGACATTTTCTTTTGCTGGAGCTTCCACCAGGAAGTGTATTGGCACATTCGTTCTGATTGGTTGAAATTGCCTTCATGTTTGCCACCTACTGCCACCTACTGCTTTGGCAGTGTACTACATCAGTGTGCTTGGCTGACAAAAACGAAAAAAAAACGAAAGTGTGACTCGAGGCGCATGACGTCGCGGCAGGGTTCGAAATTAACGGGGGCTTGGGGCAAAATGCCCTCGAAAATTGACCAAATGCCCTCGAACATCAGTTAAGGGGGGCAAAAAAAGCCCCCGACAGTTTACTAATTATATATATAATTATATATGCTCTACAGTGCGAGCATTTCCCTCGTATTGCCCCTAATAATATGTGTGTGTGCAAACCGGAAAAATCATTTACTTGCAGTGTGCGAGACAGACGAGTGATTGTGAAGATTACAAAACAGCTCCGCTGTTAATAGTTCAGATTGAAACTGGACTGAAATTCAGTTTTTGGGTGGAATGTTTGTTCCAAGGAGGAGGGAGGCGGGGCCCGCTGCGTGTTACAGGCACTTGAGAGGTGCTGCGATTCCTGCGAACACAGAGAGAGCGCTCTGCTCTCATCAAGCATTACACTGCTATCTTAACGTTAGCAAGCTAAGCATCTGCATAGCACGACCTGTGTTCTGTGTAACGTTAAGTAACTTGTGTTCGGCGGGGAAAGACCATTCCATTTGTAACACAACTCCAAAAGAATAACATCCAAATCCGATCCCGATGCGCATTTCCTTCATTCCACAGCGCTGAGCGCGCAACGTATTTCATTGATCGATCTGGCCAGAGCCTATACTCACAAACGTTGCGTGTGTGGGGTTTTTCATCAATTTGAAACAAGCTTCTTGACTGTTGGAATTAGGGATGTTAAAGATAAAATATCTAATAATATTATTCAATATTAGACATTCGTTGATCCAGAGGCAACCGGTTATTATATCAAGACAACAACACAACTTGCCCTCACTCAGGGACAATAATATTTAATCTATTTAGATAGAGTATGTATGTATTATTTACAGATAATTGAAGGTACCTCAAAACATGAAACCAAGCCATGATGTCACACATCGTGTGCGTGTGTGTGTTACTTGAACAATTGTCACTGCTCCTAAATTTCTGTGTGCTCCTAAATTTGTATTTAGATTTTATTTATTAACATTTTATTTAGGAGCACATGTGCTCCTTGGGAAAAAGGTTAGCGTAGAGCCCTATATATGGAGACATTAACATTACGTTATCAAACATAGGGACGAAGACTGTAAAAAAAGTGTCAACAATGTTTTATAATCTTTATGTTAATTTTCATTATAAAAATGTTGTGCCCCCGAAATACAAAAAAAAGCCCCCGAAAAGCAATTAAGGGGGGCAAAAAAAGCCCTTGAAAAAAAATGTTAATTTCTAACCCTGCGTCGCGGCGATACGCGGCGATACGTATACGAAAACAATACGAAGATGATACGAAAGGTGTAACCTTACCCTAGTGTTGGTGCACCAGAGGTACAAAGAGTGCCCCAAGAATGTGAAGCATCCACTGTATCTCTCAGTATTCACACTATTCTAAAGTGATCAGAGTGAAGCTATGGTGTATTTCAGATCAGGGTTAGAAATTAAAAAAAATTTTCAAGGGCTTTTTTTGCCCCCCTTAATTGCTTTTCGGGGGCTTTTTTTTGTATTTCGGGGGCACAACATTTTTATAATGAAAATTAACAAAGATTATAAAACATTGTTGACACTTTTTTTACAGTCTTCGTTCCTATGTTTGATAACGTAATGTTAATGTCTCCATATATAGGGCTCTACGCTAACCTTTTTCCCAAGGAGCACATGTGCTCCTAAATAAAATGTTAATAAATAAAATCTAAATACAAATTTAGGAGCACACAGAAATTTAGGAGCACAGTGACAATTGTTCAAGTAACACACACACACGCACACGATGTGTGACATCATGGCTTGGTTTCATATTTTGAGGTACCTTCAATTATCTGTAAATAATACATACATACTCTATCTAAATAGATTAAATAGTATTGTCCCTGAGTGAGGGCAAGTTGTGTTGTTGTCTTGATATAATAACCGGTTGCCTCTGGATCAATGAATGTCTAATATTGAATAATATTATTAGATATTTTATTTTTAACATCCCTAATTCCAACAGTCAAGAAGCTTGTTTCAAATTGATGAAAAACCCCACACACGCAACGTTTGTGAGTATAGGCTCTGGCCAGATCGATCAATGAAATACGTTGCGCGCTCAGCGCTGTGGAATGAAGGAAATGCGCATCGGGATCGGATTTGGATGTTATTCTTTTGGAGTTGTGTTACAAATGGAATGGTCTTTCCCCGCCGAACACAAGTTACTTAACGTTACACAGAACACAGGTCGCGCTATGCAGATGCTTAGCTTGCTAACGTTAAGATAGCAGTGTAATGCTTGATGAGAGCAGAGCGCTCTCTCTGTGTTCGCAGCACCTCTCAAGTGCCTGGAAGCATCTCCCTGTAACACGCAGCGGGCCCCGCCTCCCTCCTCCTTGGAACAAACATTCCACCCAAAAACTGAATTTCAGTCCAGTTTCAATTAGGGGTGGGACGATACATCGATCCAGATCGATACATCGATGTAATTATCAACGATCGAATCGGATCGATGCAATGTAATAAGATCGATTCATATCGATACTCTTATTTTGAAAATCCTGTGGCGAGTCTCATAACTGATTGTGTTAAATGGGCATATGATATCATCTCATATCGATCGCAGGCACCTGAATCTAATCGTATCGTATTGTATCGTGAGAGACTTTGTGATATCGGCAAATATCGTATCGTTGTCCAAAGAATCGATATCGTATCGTATCATGATGAAACTGGTGATTCCCACCCCTAGTTTCAATCTGAACTATTAACAGCGGAGCTGTTTTGTAATCTTCACAATCACTCGTCTGTCTCGCACACTGCTGCAAGTAAATGATTTTTCCGGTTTGCACACACACATATTATTAGGGGCAATACGAGGGAAATGCTCGCACTGTAGAGCATATAATTATATATATATAATTAGTAAACTGTCTGGGGCTTTTTTTGCCCCCCTTAACTGATGTTCGAGGGCATTTGGTCAATTTTCGAGGGCATTTTGCCCCAAGCCCCCGTTAATTTCGAACCCTGTTTCAGATTGAATCTCTGGTGTATTTCACAGTATATTTCAGAGTGAATCTCTGGTGTATTTCAGAGTGAATCTCTGGTGTATTTCACAGTGAAACTAGTGGGATAGTGTGTACTACAGTAGGTTAGGGGTCTCTGCATGTGTAGCAGTGTGTAGTGGGATAGTGTGTAGTGGGATAGTGTGTACTGCAGTAGGTTAGGGCTCTGCATGTGTAGCAGTGTGTAGTGGGATAGTGTGTACTGCAGTAGGTTAGGTCTCTGCATGTGTAGCAGTGTGTAGTTGGATAGTGTGTACTGCAGTAGGTTAGGGGTCTCTGCATGTGTAGCAGTTAGGGGTGTAACGGTACGCGGTGGTGGACGGTATGGTCTAAAATGTATATCACGGTATAATTTGAAGCATAGACGGTAACGGTATATATCACGGTATCATCGTTTTTGATAAAAATTTTTTTTAATTTTATATAATTTTTATTTTATTTTTTTTATAAAATATATATATTATATAATTAGACTTGTACTTGTATTATCTGCGAGACATCGCCACCACGCAACAAGCTCCACTGTCTGTGTGTACTCTAGTAGCCTCCAGCTACGGCCAGGATTCTCCGGAGCTGCACCTGGACCTATACTCGAGTAGCCTCGAGCAGAGCTACGGCCAGGATTCTCCGGCGCTGCACCTGGACCCTATTGTATTGGTATAACGTTAGCAAGCCCTCAGCTCGAATACGCATCGAATCAGTGTTATAAGACATTGATATCAGGAGCTAGGCCTAACAAAAATAATGGTTGGTTTCAGGTTGCCGACCGACCCTGCCGATTTAGGTGCGACCCAATATATTTTATGAGTTTAAAAAAAAAAATATATATAAAAAAAAAAAAATCAGATTTTTTTTTTTTTTTTTTTAAGAATAAAGTTTCGTAGAAATCTTAGTCAAACATTTAGTATTATGGATATTAAACATGCTGGCAGAGTACATGCATCCATGTTGTTGTGAACATTTTAATTAAATAAAGAAATTCCCTATCCATAGTCGCCGTGGGAAAGAATAAAATAAAATAAATTCCCTACCTACCCATGGCCAAACTGACAACCAACCTGAAACCAACTATTATTTTTGTTAGGCCCTATCTGTAGCTACTGCTAGCCGGATATATAACGTTAATACAACGCCTCAGTGAATTATTTAGTTCAATGGGACATTTCGTTTTAAACGGTGAACTAACTTGCGTTAACGTGAGCTAACAGGTAGCACACACGTCTCTACTAGACTTTGTGGAGCGTTTGTTGATGTCAGGAGCTATCGGTAGCTGGCCGACTAGATACCGTTCGGTTAGACAATGCCTCATCATGTATTAAACTAAAAGTGAATAGTTGACTGGGTCATTTTGTAACGGTAGCTAAGCTAACGTTAGCTCAGGGAGACGCCGCCGTCCTCCCGACAGCTCCCGTGTCCCGTCCCACTAGACTACTAGACCCGTGTTTACATGCGTGCGGTAGGGGCTGGCACGCCCACTGCGCGAAGCCTCCTAAATAACTTTTTCCAGTTCGCACATATCTATTATCTATGACTAATTCTATCTATTTTTAGGGGCAAATGCGAGTGAAATAGTCGCGCTGTGGTTACATGACGTCATTGCTATTTTAGAGCTGCACTACCGGTTAAACGGTATAGTCAAAATCCATACCGTAGAGCAAATTCATACCGTTTATACCGTATACCGTTTATACCGTCCACCCCTAGCGGATACGTACTGTACCGCCTCAATGTGGTCCTCCGGTACAGTACGGGCTGTGCACCGAGCAATTGCAACGGTATGGAAACTTTTTTTGTGGAACATAAATCCCCCCGGCCCTAATATAACGTGCACAACTAACCGGACGTTAGTTATATATATATAATTTTTTTTTTATAAAACCAAAAAACGATCGGTATCGGCCGATATGGCTCATAGACGATCGGTGATCGGTATCGGTGGCAAAAAACGTGATCGGGGCATCCCTAGTTAGAATAGATGACCTCCGTTGAAACTTCACTGAGACTAACTGCACAGACGTGATAATAATAATAATAATAATAATAATAATAATAATAATAATAATAATAGCTTAATTTTATATAGCGCCTTTCAAGAGACTCAAGGTCGCTTTACATAGATAAGGGGGGAAATAACAAAGTAACAAACATAGTGGACAGACACAACATATAAATATGATGATGGAATTCAAGTTCAAGTTTGTATTGATCACATATAGGCAGGCTACACATGGCGTAGGCCAGCGGTTCTCAACAGGGGTTCCGCGGCATGCCTGGGAATGTTTCTTTAAAAATATAGAATGACTACAGTCTTATTCTGAAAATCCTGTAGCGGGTCTCATTTCTGCCCAAGCGCAGCTCCAGCTATAATAACTAGGCTCCGACAGCTAGCAACGTTCAGTTCATTATGTTCATTATTATTATATACAATCCGTGGTGTCGTGACTCATATCCGCTCTACAGCACACAGCCAACAGCAGCCAACAGCAGGCTGAGCAGTAGCGTCTCAGCAGCAGTAGCATCTGGAACGCGGACATTGAAACAGAGCAAGGATAGTGTTTTCGCGACCCAAAACAAATCCCTGCTGTTTTATTCCACAACGGGTCAAATGCATATAACATGCTTTGCAATCCTTGCCATTCCTTTATGACCACGTCGTGTTTAAGACCGGAATTAATGTCCCGTTAGCATAAGCTAACAACAAGCTAAAGCCCTGTTCAGAGCGATAGAGAACAGCAGGGTGGGGACTGGGAAGGAGGACTGGGAAGGAGGGGGGGGGGGGGGGGGGGGGCATTCTCCCTCTGTGTGTGTGCGTTTGAAAAGATATGATGAAGTCAGACGAGTATATTATATTGATAGTAAATGTACTGAGGGTGGACAGACAGATGATGTTGATATTTAAACATAAAAAATACAATACATAATAAATGTATCCATGATCATCATGCAACATAAAACAATTGCAGGAACGGTTTGGGAGAGGAAGGTGTTTTAGGTTGCGTGTTCCAAAAAAATTACTTAACGTTTAAAGCTCAATATATCAAAACGTGGCACTTCTATTTGTATTAAAAACAAAAAGACAGGACCGGAAAAGTCTTTATTGTATGTAGGGGTGCCCTGGAATATTTTATTGGACACAGGGGTGCCTTGGCAGCAGGAAGGTTGAGAACCCCTGGCGTAGTTTGTGTATTACAAAACCCTTGCAATAAATGTGTCTTAAATGAATGAAAAGTATACATGCTCTGGATACAGGTAGCATGTATCGTGTGGGTGATATATGGCTTGTATTCTGCTTGCAGCTTCGAGGTTCCACTTATTTCGTTTTGTGTCAAAGCCTTTTGAATATAAGTTGGGCGTTCCCGTGTTTCTGCAGTCTATGCGCAAAATAATAACGAGTTGAGTTCTAACAAAGAACGTATTACATGCTGGGTAGGCTGATAGAGTCAACTGTAAATAAAATAGCCCATAACATTATAAAGGATAGGCTATAGCAGGGGTTCCCTTTCCGAGCCCCACGATTCCCTGGAGACATGTATGAATATGATATAGGCTGTACATGGGTCCGTCAGCGAGGAGTATAGGCTATTATGGCCAAACGAGGGCCTATAGCCTATAAATATTATTAAATGTTTTCATAAGCGTAAAGATACAAGGACAACAGTTATATTAAAGGGGAACTATTTTACTATTTCTTTCACTATTTGGGCACTTTTACACAATTCCTGTGAGTCTATGGAACACCTCTGTAATATATATATTTTTTTTATTCATTGTTTTGTATTTCTAATCAAGTCCTCAAAAACAGCATTTTTCTACCTCAAGATCTCGAGCTGTTTTGAGCCTGGGCTCCTAAACCACTGCGCCGCGTCGTGTTCGCCTGAACATTAACATGCAGCAGTGACTATATGACATCACATATAGGGCACATTTTCAAACGACTCAGTTCAGTGAGGGTGAATATTGTGAGAGGAGAATTGGAAGAATGCGCCAATATGAGAATTTTGAGACATAGATCATATTAATATAAGTTCACATAGCTAGGAAACAATGCTAAACACTCAAAAAGGCCATTTATAAGATAGTTCCCCTTTAACGATCAAGTTAGTTTACTGTATGCAGGCTTTGGCGGGGCTTCGTGTGACATGTCTGTGCCATGCTGCGTTATGTGCAAATTACTGTTGCATAATGTAGGCTATGCATATATAATTTATATAGGCTATACCTAATACCGACAACAAAATAGATTGTATGCCTCTACAAATCATATTATAACCGGTAGCCAATCGAACGAAACGAATAAAGGCATTCATATTCCAGCATGGTTATAATGACATTGACAGTTTGACACCAACGCCAAACAGTGGTCAACAGTCTTTATTAGTATTTTGAGCTGTCCAGGAAGAATTGCGGCAATGGTCTTAGGGAGTCGTTGATATGACATCACTGTGTACAAGTCCGCCAGCCTGTCGCGTATTTCTCCCATAACACGCGTTGTGTCTTCTTGGTTCGACAGTGCGTTCAATTATTTGCTTAGACCTCCGTGAACAATCTCCCTCTCAGTGAAGTTTCTCAGAGTTCGCTCGGGTTAGTCCATTTTTCCACATCCCATGGGGGTGTTTCATTACCAAATATGGATAATCATGCTCGAGCATTGACGGTAAGAACAAATGGTATTTATCAACACGGAGGAGCGTAGGACCCGTGTACGCACGGTTGATAAATCACGATTTTTCTGTGCGTACACACATTCTAAATTCCGTGCGTAGGAACGGAAATAGAACACTTTCTACGCATTGTTGATAAATGAGGGCCCAGGACTCTGGGAGAGTCTAATTACAATGAGAGACAGCTGGTGCTAAACGAATGGAGGCACATAGTTAGAAGCGGTCAGCAAAGACACAATCCACTTAATGGTAGGCTGTCAAAAAAAAGGAATATACAATAATACTAAATATATATAAAATAAAAGATGAATACATTGTATATGTGTATATATACACACTCAAAGTATTGAATCAACATAAGGAAATTAGTCAAATCAAACATAGAATAGAAACAAATAATAAAGAAAATATCAAAAATATCAATGTAAGAGCAATGAGCAATGCAAAAATAATAATGAACAATGCAAAAATTACAAAAATACTAAATGATAAAGTGTCCTACTTGGCCTATAGAAATGGCACCATGTCTATGGAGTAATTTAAACCTGGGAGTGAGGTGGCCTGTAGTCTATCGATCCAGCGGCTTTCTTTCTGGTTTAATGTTCTCTGTCTATCTCCTCCCCTAGAAGTGAGCGGAACACTGTCAATACCGATAGCTGTAAACAAAACAGAGGCACTTTGGTGAGCATCTTGAAGATGTTTAGCCATTGCATAATCCATATTGTTTGTTTTAATAGCATATTTATGATCAGCCAGTCGATCAAGTAGGCAGCGTTTCGTACGACCAACATAAAAAGAGTCACATTTAGAACAGGACAGTATATAAATAACATGTGTAGTTTGACAATTAATGAAGCTGTTAGATGTATATGTCTGTTTGGTAACTGGGTGGGTAAACCCTTTGCCTCATTACTTTTACCAAACGGTTCGTGCGTTTTGCGAATCTGATTGGCCACTGACGTTTCTGGTCATGTGACATGTGAGCCCAATCGTGTGACAGCAAGTTCTTTGGACGGTTAAGCTTAGGCGCTCTTTCGAAGTTGGTTAAGGTTAGAGTTTGTCTTAGAGCAGGGCGATAGAACGCCAGCCCTGATTCCAAACTCTAACCTTAACCAACTGCGAAAGAGTCGCCTAAGCTTAACCAGTGATAAACTAGGCGTTAGGTCGTTTGCAGGCTGTTCGATGCGGAAATGGGCTTAAGACACTGCTCGTCATGCGATTGGGCGCACATGTCACATGACCAGAAACGTGCGTGGCCAATCAGAGCGCAAAACGGGAATGCGGAAACACAAACCGTTTGGTAAAAGCATAGACGCAAACCCTTTAGATCTTTCCACCACATCACATTGTTTGCAGTGACCACATCTATAAGTTCCTATAGGAGGCATGGGTAACCATGTAGATTTGACATCAGCCGGTAGATGGCTTCGTACTAATTTATCTCCGAGATTGGCGGCTCTCCTAAACGTACAGAGGGGGGGTCAGGGAATATGTTAGACAGGGCCTCATCACATTCTATATTCATATTCCAAATTGCATGCACAATCAGTACTGTATCTACAAAAAACCCTGTAAATCATCTTCCTTTTATTCATTTACTTTATTTCTTATTTTTTGTACACTTGATCTCAAGAAGGTGCTGAATGCACACCTGCATTTTTCACGTCTGGTCAGCGTGTAGCTTTATGCCAAGCAAGCAGTGCAAAAATTTACCGTAGTGGCATGCAGTAATGCGCCTTTCATTTTCGCGGAAATAGGCTGTCTATTGCCATTCTCTTTGACAAACTCTAACCTTAACCAGCTCCTTAACAACGCCTAAACTTAACCGTTCTAACCTTAACCAACTCCGAAACAATGCCTAACCTTAACCTTAACCTTAACCATGCCTAACCTTAACCATAGAAATTATATTGCCATTCTCTTTGACAAACTCTAACCTTAACCAGCTCCTTAACAGCGCCTAAACTTAACCGTTCTAACCTTAACCAACTCCGAAACAATGCCTAACCTTAATCGGCGAAAGAATACACGTTAAAAAAAAATCACGTTAAAAAATATTTTCGATGGGATTCGAACTCGCCAGCAAACAAGCCATAGGATCCACAGCCATGTGTCCTTGCCAATTGAGCTATTTGTTGGATACTGAATAAGGGGCGGTGACTTATATATATTGAGCTCCGCTCGTGTCGCATGCGCGGGCACCTCGCGCGAGCACGCCGGCGCACGCACGCACCTGAGCGAGCACGCCGCCGCCGGTGCACGCACGGTAGCATTTGTCTGAAAAGAAGGGCGCTTTACCGCACTAGCGTGCGGTGACGAATGCGGAAGCATTTTTGCACTGCTTGCTTGGCATTAACGTACAGGCGTCTGGTCAATGTTAGCATGGTGTTATTCACCTTCAAAGTGAATTAAACATTTTTATAAAATCAATTTACTCAAGCATAGTAGCAGACACAATATTTCTGCCACTGGGAATACATTCCCTGAGGTCCATCTATGTCACTAGATACCAGGAATATGCAAATGGCCTTGTAGAAGTGGAGCAATCTTCCATTTACTTGGGTATGTACTTTTAGGCAGATTTTCTGAAAATATGGCTACGGCTTAAGAGGTTAATTCATACGGATTGTATTAATTGGAAATGAATGAATAATGTATATTGAATATCAGAATAATAATCTGAAATAAATGTTGTACTCTGGCTTAAAGATTCAAGAACAGACAGTTTGCTATACAATGCAAATCTTACTTTCATGGTTCGTATGGGTGCTGGAAATCCTTGAAAATCTGAGAACAGCATGCGTGTGCGCGTGCGTCTGTGTGTCTGTGTGTGAGTGTGTGTGGCCAACATGCCGGGAGGCTGTCGTTTTAATGAGCTCTGGCTTGGAGATATCAAATATAATTCATGGTTAAAAAGAGGAGAACATCCCAGAGTAGCCGTGTGCAAAATATTTTGACGTGGGCGCGGAGTGGGCTTTAAAATGGGTCAGAGTGACTCCGGAGCGAGAGCTCTCCTCCGCTCCGAGCCGCTCCCAGCCGCTCACTGCACACGATCACACAGTGGTTTAAACTGATGTAATATACATGTAGTATAATGCCAAAGCAATAGGTGGCGATGTAGTTCAAACATGAAGGCGTCACTAGTCACTACACATCCTGCTAAGGCAAAGTAAAATATATTGTTGGTTTCCTGTTGGTTGTCAGTTTGGCCATGGGTAGGTAGGGAATTTATTTTATTTTATTTTATTTTATTTTAAAATTGTATTCTTTCCCACGGCGACTATGGATAGGGAATTTCTTTATTTAATTAAAATGTTCACAACAACATGGATGCATGTACTCTGCCAGCATGTTTAATATCCATAATACTAAATGTTTGACTAAGATTTCTATGAAACTTTATTCTTAAAAAAAAAAAAAAAAGAAAAAAGAAAGTTTTTTTTAATATTTTTTTTTTTAAAACTCATAAAATATATTGGGTCGCACCTAAATCGGCAGGGTCGGTCGGCAACCGGAAACCAACTATTAATTTTGTTAGGCCTAAGTCAAAACAGAAATCCGCCATCTTTAAATCACCTCTGGAAGTATTTAGCAACATTTATTTTCAGCAAGAAACAAACAAAGTGCAATAAAAAAAGGATACATTCACTGTGTTCTGCCTCGTTTATTGATGAAATGAAACCAACATCAACACAATGTACCACCAAGAGCGGAGAGTTTAGTCTCACAAAAAGAGCGCTGTTGTTGTTAGCTTACATGCTAACGTGAATGGGATCTGACAGTATAAACACTTAGCATTGCGGCTAGGCTAGCTACATTAGCATAGTAAAGCTAGTAGAATGGTTGAAAACATTATTTAACAGATTGCAGAATGGGTACAATACAATACGGCTCAATACAAACGATTGTTAAGGGGCCCAGGGGGTGCAGACTGTTTGGTCAAATCAAGCTAATTTACATCATGCTCCTTCTGCTGAGCGGGCAGGAGCGCTTGATGCGCAAATGAAGGTGAGCGCTGAGCGGCTTGGGGGGGGGCCAACATGAGCCAATGAGAGCGGAACTATGCCGTCCAGAGCTAAGAGTGGATTTCTCGGCCGCTCCGCGCCACTCGCATGCTCTGATTGAAATGGTATTTAATTTTTTTAACGGAACATTTACGGAGACTGTTGTGGAACTGGTGTGGAGCAGTTGTAGTCTGGAACGTACTGTATATCTGTATGTCATGATGAATTGAAAATGGGGGACCCTGATGTAAACAAGACGAAAGTATTGCTCTGGTCTGCATCCCCTTAACAATTGTGTGTATTGAGCCGTACTGTATTGTACCCATGGAATGAACTAACTACCTTAACATTATTATCCATGTAATTTACTGTAAAGTTCACGTTAGCTGTTAGATTGCATATTCCACAAATTAACATGCTAAAATTGGCCTGGCTCGTCACGTTTGATTGATTGATTGAAAACGTTATTAACAGATTGCAGAATGGGTACAATACAGTACGGCTCAATACACACAATTGTTAAGGGGATGCAGACCAGAGAAAGACTTTCGTCTTGTTTACATCAGGGTCCCCCATGTTCAATTCATCATGACATTTATAACATACATGACATACAGATATACAGTACTAGGGATGCCCCGATCGATCGGCCACCAATCGTTATCGGCCGATAATCAGTATAAATATGCGATCGGGGAATTCCGATAATTAGTCATATTCGCCGATCGCGGAAACTGATCAAGTGGATATCTCACTCGCTTGTCTCAGACGCACAGGACCTGCAAACTGCTCCTCCTCCGTAGCCCCGCCCGTACCCGTGTAGAGTTTGTAAACACAGAGGAGGCGGACCTCCTCTGCTGAGTCTAGATAGTGCATTCGACCTGAGCTAACGTTAGCTACCTAGCTATCGTTACTGTTTAAACAAAATTACCCAGTCAACTATTCACTTTTAGTAGGCATTGTCTAACGGTATTTAGCCGGCTAGCTACTGATAGCTCCGGATATCAACAAATGCCCCAGGAAGTCTAGTAGCCCATGTTGATATCTCCGTTAGCTTGCGTTAGCTTGCGTCAGCTGACGTTAGTTCACGGTTCAAAACGAAATGTCCGATTGAACTAAATAGTTGTCTTAACGTCATCTA
Source organism: Notolepis coatsorum (assembly GCF_963971535.1). NCBI lineage: Eukaryota > Metazoa > Chordata > Actinopteri > Aulopiformes > Paralepididae > Notolepis > Notolepis coatsorum. The sequence continues at coordinate 12,064,852 of NC_140170.1, read as the reverse complement.
GCCGGCTAGCAGTAGCTACAGATAGCTCCTGATATCAATGTCTTATAACATTGATTGAATGCGTATTCGAGCTGAGGGCTTGCTGAATGTGAAATGACCAAAGCATAACGTTACCAAGGCAATAGGGTCCCGCTGCAGTGCCGGAGAATCCTTTTTGGAGCTAGGGCTACTAGAGTACACACAGACAGTGGAGCTGTTTGCAGATAGCGAGCATTTTGACTTGTTGCGTGGTGGCGATGTCTCGCAGATAATACAAGTACAAGTCTAATTATATAATATATATATTTTATATAAAAAAAAAAAAAAAAAAAAACTTTTTATATAAAATAATTTTTAATTTCTTTTTAATCAAAAACGATCGGTATCGGATCGGTATCGGCCGATATGGCCCACAACGATCGGTGATCGGTATCGGTGGCAAAAAACGTGATCGGGGCATCCCTATACAGTACGTTACTGCATAACACATGGGCTCAGCCAGGTTATATATGATGCCAAGTCTACATAATTCTGGTTGTTTATAGCACAATAACATCTGATTTAATGTGATGGAAGAAGTGAAATAATCATTTTGAGTAAATATTTTATTCACCACAGCCGCAAAAGATGCTGGAAAATCTTGAAAAGTGCTTGCATTTTGCCTTGGAAAAGGTGTACAAACCCTGGAGAGAGTAAAGTACAGAAAAAAGGTGCCGTTGGGTACTGGCATCGATTCCCAGGTAAAAAGAAACATGTTGGGCTGCTTTAATTATAATGAGTTTGATCGCAAATTTAATCGCAATTGCAATATCTGTCAGAAAAATCGCAATTAAATTTGTTTCCCAAAATCGTGCAGCCCTAATCCTCAGTGGACCGGTTCTGACGGTACGCAAACTGCAGAGGGTCCAGTGTGTCTGGGATGGTCTCCTTGATGTGCGACATGACTATCCTCTCGAAACACTTCATCACTATTGGGGTGAGTGCAACGGGACGATAGTCATTCAGACAGGTTACAGTGTTTTTCTTTGGCAGGGGCACGAGGGTGGTGGTCTTGAAGCAGGTGAGCACAATAGCTTGTCCTAGTGACAAGTTGTAAATGTCAGCAAGTACGTCAGCCAGCTCTGAGGAACAGACCCTGAGGGCACGGCCGGGGGTGTTGTCTGGGCCGGCTGCCTTCCGTGGGTTTGTTCTGCTCAGAACCGTACGTACCTCTGCCGTTGTCACAGTGAGTGGTGAGTCCTGCGTGCGCTCCGTGGTCAGAACCCCTCTCTGTTGGTTGGTGTTGGGGACCTCAAAGTGGGCGTTGAGTCTAGAACTGTAGACGACTCTGGACTACACTGTGTTCTTAAACTATAAAACCCAGCTACATACCATGATAAACCTCTTACATGGAAATTAAGCTGAATAAAATCACCATATCTCCTTCCTCTGACACTCTTCTCCATCACTGTCTCCATCCAGATAGCTGTCCTGTCAGGCCTGGGACGAAACCAAGAGGCTTGGATGGAAGAAAAGTTCTCTGCAGTGACCAGTGTGGAAAAAACTTCAGTTCAAAGATGAATCTCAATAAACACCAGCACATTCACACAGGAAAGAAACTCTATTCCTGTGACCAGTGTGGGAACAGCTTTAGTCAATTGAGTAATCTGAAATCACACCAGATGATTCACACAGGAGAGAAGCCCTACTCCTGTGACCAGTGTGGGAAGAGCTTTAGTCTTCAACATCATCTGAAAACACACCAGATGATTCACACAGGAGAGAAGCCATACTCCTGTGACCAGTGTGGGAAGAGCTTTAGTCTTCAACATCATCTGAAAACACACCAGATGATTCACACAGGAGAGAAGCCCTACTCCTGTGACCAGTGTGGAAAGAGCTTTAGTCAACTGACGAGTCTGAAAACACACCAGATGATTCACACAGGACAAAAGCCCTACTTCTGTGACCAGTGTGGGATGAACTTTAGACATCAACATCGTCTGAAGACACACCAGATGATTCACACAGGACAAAAGCCCTACTTCTGTGACCAGTGTGAGAAGAGCTTTAGTCAACTGTCTGATGTGAAAAGACACCAGATGATTCACACAGGAGAGAAGCCCCACTCCTGTGACCAGTGTGAGAAGAGCTTTAGTCATCTGTCTAATCTGAAAACACACCAGATGATTCACACAGGAGAGAAGCCCTACTCCTGTGACCAGTGTGAGAAGAGCTTTATTCAACTGTCTCATCTGAAAACACACCAGATGATTCACACAGGACAAAAGCCCTACTTCTGTCACCAGTGTGGGATAAACTTTAGTCAACTGTCTCATCTGAAAACACACCAGATGATTCACACAGGAAAGAAGCCCTACTCCTGTGACCAGTGTGAGAAGAGCTTTAGTCGACTGTCTCATCTGAAATCACACCAGATGATTCACACAGGAAAGAAGCCCTACTCCTGTGACCAGTGTGAGAAGAGCTTTAGTCGACTGGATAGTCTGAAATCACACCAGATAATTCACACAGGAGAGAAGCCCTACTTCTGTGACCAGTGTGGGAAGAGCTTTAGTCAACTGACGAGTCTGAAAACACACCAGATGATTCACACAGGAGAGAAGCCCTACTCCTGTGACCAGTGTGAGAAGAGCTTTAGTCGACTGTCTCATCTGAAAACACACCAGATGATTCACACAGGACAAAAGCCCTACTTCTGTCACCAGTGTGGGATGAACTTTAGTCAACTGTCTCATCTGAAAACACACCAGATGATTCACACAGGAAAGAAGCCCTACTCCTGTGACCAGTGTGAGAAGAGCTTTAGTCGACTGTCTCATCTGAAATCACACCAGATGATTCACACAGGAGAGAAGCAGCCCTACTCCTGTGACCAGTGTGAGAAGAGCTTTAGTCATCTGAGTAGGCTGAAAACACACCAGATAATTCACACAGGAGAGAAGCCCTACTTATGTGACCAGTGTGGGAAGAGCTTTAGTCAACTGAGTAATCTGCAAACACATCGGAGAATTCACACAGGACAGAAGCCCTACTTCTGTCACCAGTGTGAGAAGAGCTTTAGTCGACTGTCTCATCTGAAATCACACCAGATGTTTCACACAGGAGAGAAGCCACATCATTGTGGTTTGTGTGATGAGAGATTCAGAACATTAGCATATTTGAGTAAACATGAGAAAATTCACTTGGGAGAGAATATTCAGGGAAATGTCAAACCTGTCAATTCACCTGCACATTCCTAGGAGATAAGCCCTACTGCTGTGACCAATATTAGAAGAGTTACACTCATAATGATGCTCCTGAAATTATATCAACATCATTCACACAGGAGAGAAACTATACCACTGTGGGGAAAACTTCACATGAAAAATAGGTACCATTTTAACTAATGTAGCAGGAATTTAAAACCATCCAAACTGATAATACACACAGGGAAGAAGGTCTACTATTGTGACCACTGGAAAACGCTTCAGTACGCCATTACAGCTATCAGTCCATCAACAATCATAACAATAATAGTGGTAGTAATATTTGGCCGTTCTTTTGAAACCAAAAACTACTACCAAGAGCTTTTGACCTGCACAGAAGCCTCTGTGAGAGAAGCAGTACTAGCATAGACACGGTTTTCATTGACAACAACAGTTGTGTTTCTGTTGAGCTACAGAAAACAAGATTGAATGGGATTGGGCGGATATTGGAGGGTAGGGTAAAAAGGTAGAAAGAGCGACGGTGAGGCTTTGCAGGAGGTTGCTGGGGAGAGAAGGTCAAGTTGATAAATATAAAATATAACACCTCATTGTTCTGGTGTTTTAAATACTGGGATCATAGGAACTTTCTGACCTCAGTATGGGGTGACCAGCCAAAAGCCAAGATGGTTAACAGACACTTTGTACACACTGGAGGGGATAACTGCTTCTCGTATGGATTTTTATATTTTAATGTGGATACTAGTGATATTTTTTTATCTAATGTCACGTATTGTCAACATTCCTAGTACTACACAAGAAGACGTTTATTTTAGAGTAATGTTCCATGTATTGTCTTCATTGGTATTCTTTTAAAGGAATGTATGTTCCTTATATGAATTTATCTTTAGTGGTATCAAAACGGTATAGGGTTGGAATCAATTCACTTTAAATTCAATCAATTAAAAATCAAAACAAGTTGTTTACTTTATGATAGAACATCCATTCACATTTACTTGTCATTAGGTTGGATAGCAAAACCTTTTCATGATGGAACTTATTTGAAATCAAATCTACATCTTGAATAAAAAAGTGAATGAATCCAAACTGAAACATTCTCATTAGAATGTATGATATGCTAATAATATTGGCTCGGGATGTAGAGCAGTCGTCTGGTAATCCGGAGGTTCCAGGTTCGATTCCCGCTCCTCCCGGGCAGCGTGTCGAAATGTCCTTGAGCAAGACACTTAACCCCTAATTACTCCCGATGAGCAGGTTGGCACCTTGAATGGTTGCCTCCGCCGTCGGTGTGTAAATGTGAGTGAATGGGTAAACATGTGAGGAACAAATTGTAAAGCGATTTGGATAAAAGCGCTATATAAATGCAACCATTTACCATTGACCATTTAATAATATGGATGAATTGTAAGCGTCAAGATAAGTGGGATGGTGTGAATTGATCTCTTAGAAGTAACTGTAACTCGGAAGTATGAAAATTAAATATTACATTTTAACCTACTTTGTATGAAAGGCTTCATCTAAGTGCAACAATGGTAATTTTTTAAAAATCTGTTGCAGCGTATCTTGGAACTGTTCAACTGTACAAGCACACCCTTCCCATTACGTCTTTTTTTCTTCTTTTTTTTAAACGCACATGTGAATGCATTTTCTTAATTTCTTTTATGTTCTGGCACCATATTTTGGCTAAATAGGCCTTGTTTTATAAATGTGTATACAGAAACAATTCTGTTGCTTTTGTTGATATTCATTAATTTCATTGATAACATAGTGCTGTAATTTAATTTTCTAATAAATTCAGTTCAAAATAAGTTCAACAACATGTGCTTTTATTTTGATATTCCACGTTGAAATTACGCGATACATTAAGAGAGAAATGCGAAAAGATACATTTCATGCGTGTAACACGTTATATTATGTATACAATTGAAGTAAACAAAGGCTCGTGAATATGTACAAGAAGATGTATATTTTATTTATTATTATCTATTATTATTTAATGTGTAAGAAGTATATTATTTTCAAATGATTTATTGCCATTCATGCTGTTTTCTATTACTTGGGTCTGAGAAGTGATCAATGATAGGGTCTTGATTATACTTGCCTTGCTAGGAACTACCTATAGGGGGAGCGTGCTGCCTGCTTCTCCTTCATTACACAGACGTGAACGAGAGCAACAGCGGGTCAGATTCAGATTTGTTTATTGTCACGTATTTTCAGTACCTTACAGCAAAGAGAGTGAAATTCTATTTGATGTGGTCCCTTGACCATAGCAGCGTCCAATAAAATTTGCATAGAATAATAATAATAAAATAAAGATGAGAGCGTCAATGGGCTCTGTTGACTAGTCTGATGGCTTGGGGGAAGAAGCTGTTCTTCAGCCGGTTGGTTCTGGCTGTGTGGCTGCTGTAGCGCTTTCCAGACCGCATCAGCTGGAACAGTCCATGGTTGGGGTGATTAAGGTCCTTGATCATTTTCCGGGCTTTTTTAATGCACCGGCTCTCATATTGTCCTGGACGGGGGGAAGCTCACATCCACAGATCTTTTGTGCTGTCCTCACGACTGCTGTCCTCACGACTCTGCTCAGCGCTCTGAGGTTGAGGTCGGTGCAGTTCCCCCTCCAGGCGGTGATGCACCCCGTCAAGACGCTCTCTGTTGTCCCTCTGTAGAACGCCTTCAAGATCTTGGGTGTCATGCCGAACTTCTTCAGCCTCCTGAGGTGGTAGAGGCTAGAGCCATATGGAATCCGCGATCACGGAATCGCGGACGGAATCGCGGAAATGAGCAATAAAAATGGAATCCACTATAAAAAAAACTTTTTTTTTTATGTTGTGGGACTTGTACAGCACTTTGTTCAACTTTGTCAGTGCTGTAAAGTTTAAACCTTTTAAAATCTTAGACAAACAAAACACTTTGCTTTCATGAAATATTGTAAGCCGTCATTTGAGGCTTTATAAAAGCAGCACAATGAACACAAATCTGTCAGTGCCGAGTCCGACCTCATCTTAAATAACAAACAGCATTGCTTGTTGTAGTTAACAAAGAGAGGCAGAGTTGATTTTGCAAAAATATATATAATTTTTTTTTTTTTTTTAATAATCAAATTTTATTTTCATATTCGAATCCCATGCCCATCGAACGAAGCTTCGAAGCTTCAAAGTATTTAAGACAGCCCTATTAAATGGACTGTTATATCTTATTAAATTGTGGACATTTATTCATTCCCACTTATTAGACACTATTTCTGATGGTAAAATGAGTGTACAAAGCAAAATACAGAATTCTGAAATATTAAAACGGAAAAAACGGAATTTGGAAAAAAATAAAATGGAATTTGGAAAATAATAAAACGGATTTCATATGGCTCTAGTAGAGGCGTTGTTGGGCCTTCTTTACCACATGATTATGTGGACGTCCCAGGTGTTAAAAATAAATGTTTTTAGGCCCCTTTTAAAAACCTCAACGGACTGTGGTGCTCTCAGATGGTCGGGGAGGGCATTCCACAGCCGAGGAGCAGCTGAGCAGAAGGCCCGGTCACCCATGGTGCAGAGGTGTGTCCTGTGTTTGGGTTGGAGTGTGTTTGAGTGTCCAGAGCGGAGGGAGCAGGTGGAGGTCGGGGGAGCGATGAGCTCCTTTAGATAGGAGGGGGCGTTGCTGTGGATGCACTGATGGGTGAGGAGGGAGACCTTGTATTCAATCCTGGAGGAGACAGGGAGCCAGTGTAGGGAATGGATGATACAGTATGACACAGGACAGTAGGAGTATACAACAGATGATACAGTATGACACAGGACAGTAGGAGTATACAACAGATGATACAGTATGACACTAGGACAGTAGGAGTATACAACAGATGATACAGTATGACACAGGACAGTAGACAATATGTTATGACACAGACTATACAGCCGACAATATAGTGAGACTAGCTGATATGTTATGGCAGTAGGACTATGCAACAGACAGTACAGTAAGACATACGAGACTAGATGATATGTTATGGCAGTATGACTACACAACAGACCGTACAGTAAGACATAAGAGACTAGCTGATATGTTATGGCAGTAGGACTACACAACAGACAGTACAGTAAGACATAAGAGACTAGATGATATGTTATGGCAGTAGGACTACACAACAGACCGTACAGTAAGACATAAGAGACTAGATGATATGTTATGGCAGTAGGACTACACAACAGACAGTACAGTAAGACATAAGAGACTAGCTGATATGTTATGGCAGTAGGACTACACAACAGACAGTAAAGTAAGACATAAGAGACTAGATGATATGTTATGGCAGTAGGACTACACAACAGACCGTACAGTAAGACATAAGAGACTAGATGATATGTTATGGCAGTAGGACTACACAACAGACCGTACAGTAAGACATAAGAGACGGAATGACAATAGAGTAACTGGACACTGTACCGAACACAGAACAGCAACACCAGGGGGACTAATATGCACTAGGATGACAGAGAGAAATGTAGAGAGAATGGTAAGGGATTTCACTACCACACTACAGTAGGTTAACCCTTTCACTACCACACTACAGACGCTTAACCTTTCACTACCACACTACAGAAGGTTAACCTTTCACTACCACACTACAGAAGGTTAACCCTTTCACTACCACACTACAGAAGGTTAACCTTTCACTACCACACTACAGACGCTTAACCTTTCACTACCACACTACAGAAGGTTAACCTTTCACTACCACGCTACAGAAGGTTAACCTTTCACTACCACACTACAGAAGGTTAACCGTTTCACTACCACACTACAGAAGGTTAACCTTTCACTGCCACACGACAAAGGGTTAACCCTTTCACAACCACACTACAGAAGGTTAACCCTTTCACTACCACACTATGTTTATGTTTATTGTTATTTGCACTTACAAACATACATTCTGGAATAAAATAAGTAAAAGAAGAACAGTTCAAATGTGCAGGAAAGGTAAAAAAAACCCAAGGGCTTATAAGCGACCTCCCCTCTTAAACCTATATAGGATAACTACACAAAAAGAATCCCCCCCCCCCCCCCACATTATGCACAAACACACATGCGCATATCCCTCTCTCATACACACAGATACATACAATACAGCATTATATAACTATTATAATGTTGGGGGAAAAAATTAAAAAGACTTTACACAAATACACATGGATACTATAGACTACAGCAGGGGTTCTCAACCTTTCTGCTGCCAAGGCACCCCTGTGTTCAATAAAATATTCCAGGGCACCCCTACATACGATAAAGACTTTCCCGGTCCTGTCTTTTTTGCTACAATGATGATACAATGACTCTTTATTTGCCGTGCTGTCGTTGAGATGTTTTGTTGTTTGTTTGTCTTTGTTGCTTGTTGGTGAATCTGCAAATATGAATTGCCCCACGCGGGATCAATAAAGTTGTCTGAATCTGATGACAAAAGTTTTTTTTTTAAATACAGAAAAGGATCACTAAAGTGCTATCTGTTGCAGCTGCACTGTTCTCCATAAAAATAGCATATTTGGATAAGTTTGACAATTTCTCAAAAACAGAAAATCATGTATTTTTTTTAAATACAGAAAAGGATCACCAAGTTACCATTTCTCAAAAAATATAAATAAATACAGAAAATAAGCACTTGTTCACTCAGTGGACATTTCTAGCTCAATGCGAGGTCCGCTGCTGCTGGCTAATAATACGGTCAATACGTGGGGAGATCTTTGACAAGGCAACACGCATGTCATCCTCAAGGCTCAACTTGGCCCTATATTTTGTTTTCAGAGCTGTCATGGATGAAAAGCCAGCTTCACACAGATATGTGGGGCTGAATGGTATCAACACCTTAACTGCAGCATCATGAGATACTTGGTACTCAGCACCACACTCTGAAACTAGCTCTCCAGGTGGTATCAGATGAGATTTCAATCCAAATCCAAGAGTTTGGATGGAGATGTGTCAGGAAGCTTTGTCTCAATGTTGTCTGTAAAGTATTTTTTTATCCAGAGTAACTTGGTGATACTTTTCTGTGTTTTATTAAATAATGATTTTCAGATTTTTAGAAATGGTCAAACTTATCCAAATATGGTATTTTCATGGAAAACAGTGCAGCTGCAACAGATAGCACTTTAGGGATAATTTTCTGTAATCCAAAAATAATTTGGATTCACTATAAAGTGCCTGTTCACTATAAAGTGCCACGTTTTGATATATTGAGCTTTAAACTTTAAGTAAATTTTTTGGAACACGCAACCTAAAACACCTTCCTCTCCCAAACCGTTCCTGCAATTGTTTTATGTTGCATGATGATCATGGATACATTTATGTATTGTATTTTTTATGTTTAAATATCAACATAATCTGTCTGTCCACTCTCAGTACATTTACTATCAATATAATATAGTAGTCTGACTTCATCATCTTTTCAAACGCACACACATAGAGGGAGAATGCCCTCCCCCCCCTCCTCCCCAGTCCTCCTTCCAAGTCACCACTCTGCTGTTCTCTGTCGCTCTGAACAGGGCTTTAGCTTGTTGTTAGCTTATGGTAACGGGACATTAATTCCGGTCTTAAACACAACGTGGTCATAAAGGAATGGCAAGGATTGCAAAGCATGTTATATGCATTTGACCCGTTGCGGAATAAAACAGCAGGGATTTGTTTTGGGTCGCAAAAACACTACCCTTGCTGTGTTTCAATGTCCGCGTTCCAGATCCAGACGCTACTACTACTGCTGAGCTGAGAGACGCTACTCTGCTCACTGCTCAGCCTGCCTGAGATGCATCCTATTGGCTGTGTGCTGGAGCGGATATGAGTCACGACACCACGGATTTTCAAAATAAGAGTATCATAATGACCTTAATGTTGCTAGCTTTCGGAGCCTAGTTATTATAGCTGGAGCTGCGCGTGGGCATAAATGAGACCCGCTATAGGATTTTCAAAATAAGACTGTTGTCATTCTATATTTTTAAAGAACATTGCCAGGCATCTCGCGGAACCCCTGACAGCTCTCCGCGGAACCCCTGTGTGCCGCGGAACCCCTGTTGAGAACCGCTGGACTACAGGATCTGTAGTTCTTTTTTAAGCTTACTTTTAAATATATTTAAAGTGGAACATGTTTCTATTTGATTTTGTATATCATTCCACATCGCTGCACCCTGATAAACAAATGAGAATTTGGCAACAGAGGTCCTACAGAAAGGAATGCGTAAGTCTTTATTTCTTCTTGTGAGATGTGCATGATAATGAGAATTAAACTCAAAATAAGTTTGAAAAAAATTAGGCAAAGATAAAGGAAGACCAATTACTTTGTACATAAGAACCCCTGTTTGATACTTGTTGACCTCATAAATTGTGAGTAGTTGCAGTTGTTTAAATAATGGTTTGGTTGGGGCTAAATAAGAAGAGTTGGTTGCAATTCTTACAAAGGATTTCTGAGCTCTATGGATTGTTTGTAAGTAAGATGGGTAAGTGCTGGCCCAAATTATATTGCAGTAAGAGATGTGAGGATAAATTAAACTGTAATACAAAGTTAGTAATGTGCTCTTTTTTAATTGTTTTTAACCCTTTTTATAATGCTCCACTATAATCCACTACAGAAGGTTAACCCTTTCACTACCACACCACAGAAGGTTAACCTTTCACTACCACACTACAGAAGTGTAACCTTTCACTACCACACTACAGAAGGTCTACAAACCAAATATAAATATATAAATAAAAATAAGTACACATTCGACAAGTTAAAACTAATTGCACACAGGCGGTTAGGTGGCGTAGCGGAGATTGCGTTCGTCACCAACCCCGGAGCTGTGAGCTGGACCACACACATTGACAGTGTTGTGAAGAAGGCACGACAACGCCTCTACTTCCTCAGGCGCCTAAGGAAGTTCCAAGTCAGTCAGAAGATCCTTAGGAACTTCTACTCATGTACAATAGAGAGCATCCTGACCGGCAACATCACCTCCTGGTTTGGGAATAGCACTGCACAAGACCGTAGCAGACTACAAAGAGTGACACGTTCAGCCGAACGCACAATTAGAGGGGGGCTTCCCACCCTCCAGAACATTTACAACAAGCGGTGCAAGGGGAAGGCTAAGAGAATTATTAAGGACTCGAGCCACCCGAACAACTGCCTCTTTGAACTGCTGCCGTCAGGCAAGCGATACCGGAGTCTTAAGGCGAGCACAGAAAGACTCAGAAGGAGCTTCTATCCCCAGGCCATCAGGCTGCTAAACGAACAATAATCGCTAAACGAACAATAATCACTATGCAACAACCATCAAATGCACACAGCACACACACCCACACGCACACACTCACTCAAACAAACAACACACTGCAGCACCCACTCTCCACACTTTAGATCACACAAACACACTTACACTTTATATTTATTGATAAAGGATTTGCACTACAACTCGTACACCTACTGTGAATTGTACCTAAACTGCACCTCGTCCATTTATGCCTTGCACTATATAGTATTGTATATTAGTACACTGCACAGTATTGTATATTGTATGGTAACTACGTCTACGAACATTGTACATATGTCTAAACTGAACACTGTGACCTCTTTTTTTACTTCTAATTTTTACTATGTTTTTATTTCATACTTATCTTGTCATGCACAGTCTCTGGAGCGCAACAGTAAGAAGCATTTTGTACAAAAGTATTCTGTACTTCTGTATGACAACTATTAAAGAAACTTGAAACTTGGATTCGCCTGTTCGAATCCAGCTCACAGCTCCGGGGTTGTCACCAGCTTGGCTGGCCGTTCACACTAATACAATTGGCTGTATTAGAGGGTGGGAGAAGCTGGCGGGGTGGATCCGGGTCGTTGTAAACAACGACTCCTACAGTTCGGTCGGGGCGCCTGCTAAGCGCGGATAGGACCTGAGTGGGATAGTGTGATCCTTCCACACGCTACGCCCTCTCAGTGAGAATCCCCGCTGCCAGGTGAAAAGAAGCGGTTGATTGGCTGGACGTGTGTCGGAGGAAGCACGTGGTAGCCTCCACTCTCCCAGATGATCTGACTGTAAGTGCGCAGCGACCAGGAAAGGGTTGGGAATTGGCATACGACTAACATTGGAATGGGAGAAAATCTGAGGAAAATGGAGGGGGAAAAAGATAATAAAAAAAAAAAAAAATCTATGGTAACACAGAGGACATTGTATAGAATAAAATAATCGAATAAAAGAAAAAACGATGAAAACCCGACTATATTCGGGTATGGCGCTCAACAGCTGGTGAGATAACCCGACTTTACTCGGGTCTGGCGCCCAATGAGTTAAGCCAAAGTGATCATTGTATCCATATCATGAATAAACATAACTCGGATTACTACATGATGGAATAATAAGACTGGCCATGAATGATTGAGTAGGACACCATGAATTAAAAAGATCTGTTTTAATTCTAGCCATGAAATTGGTGTTTGAAGATGGTCAGAAGTTCTTCAGATAAGGTTCATAATAGTTGGATTTCATGTTCAGTATGAATGCACTGTTGAGTATGTTGATTTTTAAAGAAATCATATTTCTACAGTCTTAGGGTTTGACACCTGTGTGAATACGCTGATGTATCTTTAAATATCCAAATCTACGGAAGCTCTTCTCACACTGGTCACAGTGGTAGGGCTTCTCTCCTCTATGCATAAGCTGGTGTGTCTTTAAATGATCAGATTGAGTGAAGTTCTTCCCACACTGGTCACCGTGGTATGGCTTCTCTCCTGTATGAATACGCTGATGTCTCTGTAAACTTCCAGGATGGGCGAAGTTCTTCCCACACTGGTCACAGTGGTAGGGCTTCTCTCCTGTATGAATACGCTGGTGTATCTTTAAAGATCCAGATTCATTGAAGCTCTTCCCACATTGGTCACAGTGGTAGGGCTTCTCTCCTGTATGAATACGCTGGTGTATCTTTAAATGATTAGATTGGGTGAAGTTACTCCCACACTGGTCACAGTGGTAGGGCTTCTCTCCTGTATGAACACGCTTGTGTATCTTTAAAGATGTATAGTCAATGAAGCTCTTCCCACACTGGTCACAGTGGTATGGCCTCTCTCCTGTATGAATACGCTGGTGTATCTTTAAGTCTCCAGATTGAGTGAAGTTCTTCCCACACTGGTCACAGTGGTAGGGCTTCTCTCCTGTATGAATACGCTGGTGTGTCTTTAAAGATCCAGATTCATTGAAGCTCTTCCCACACTGGTCACAGTGGTAGGGCTTCTCTCCAGTATGAATACGCTGGTGTGTTTTTAAATGACTAGAATGTGCGAAGTTCTTCTCACACTGGTCACAGTGGTAGGGCTTCTCTCCTGTATGAATACGCTGGTGTATCTTTAAATTTAGAGATTGGGTGAACTTCTTCCCACACTGGTCACAGTGGTATGGCTTCTCTCCTGTATGAACACGCTTGTGTGTCAAGGGAAGCCTTGACTCAGCCATTATCTCTGTTTGTCGTTGGGGAGCAGTTGGGGAGCAATGCAGTGAGTGTACCTGGAGAAGAGAGAAGAACTCCAATGAAGGATTGTGTTTTGTATTTGGGTTAGTTTATATTTATAAAGTCCAAAAATGTCCACATTTTCATTTTTGGTCTGATCTGTGGGTTGGAGTTTATTATAAGAGTGCAGTTCCAAGCAGGGCTCTTTTGCTTAGAGGTCACTGCAATATGTCATTGTGGTGGTATCTTTCGTTGTACAAATACACTCTTACAGGCATGTTTGGAAACACAGAAAAAAAAATAATAAGAGAGGATCTGCAATGCCATGAAAACAATCTAATAAATAATTGTATTTACCACAGAGAGGCGTTCAAGTCAACCATTGTGTCTTTAGGAATGTATTGATTTTATTTATCCCGTGGTATTTGTTAAACATCGAGTCTCAGAATAAAAATGAAAGCAAAGAGACTAGTGCTCAAGTTTAACGTGGGAAACAAGAATCAACATTGTATTATTGACCATCAGTTAGCTGGTGACTGCAACTGGGACTCTAGGTGTGAAAGAAAGGACTCTACGCTGGTGTTTCTCCAGACCTCTCTTGGCAGAGCCTGAGGTGTGGCCAGACAACTCCCATTCAATTCTAACCCACACATCTGAGAAAAGTGCATTACCAAGCAGGGCTATTTTGCTTAGAGGTTACAGATTATACTGTGAATCTGCTGCATGATGTATTGAAAACTGGTCAACTTTAGTTAAAATACTGGCCAGTTGCCTGCAATATAGCATTGTGGTTGTATCTTTCATTGTACAAATAAACTATTGAGTCTCAAAATAAAAATTAAAACAAAGAGACAAGTGCTCAAGTTTAACATGGGAAACATGAATCAACATTGTATTATTGACCATCAGTTAGTTGGTGACTGAAACTGTGATTCTTGGATTATGCCACCAGATTACAAACACATTTGTCAGGTCAGGATATTGTTTTAGAGATGTGATTTCAAGATTTGCAAAACATCAAATGTTGACATGATGTATTTTTTATTTAATTTTTTTATTGCAAAACAAAAATTATTAAAAGTCAGTACTCAACACATAATGCATAATGAAACTAACAGTCAAGGTGGTTAAAATTACATGCAAGTACAGAAACAAGACAAAAAAAAAAGTCTATAATAATATTGTAACCGTATACAGTGTATATCCAGCGAAATTAACAATTATACAAATGCTTATATAGGACATACCCCTAATACCTATTTTCTAAAACCCTACACACATATGCTCCAGCTCGAACCCCCCTCTCCCGGACCCCTCCTTGGATAGTACCTCCATTATCCCTCACTCCTAACCAGACACTACCATTATAAGCTAGCTTTTATTCTCTCCACCACTTCTACCCACATTGACATTTTGGATTCGTTGAGACCCAGAATTCTTGCTGTAGATATTTCTTGATATATCACATCGAGATATGTAAGAGACCAAACTTTCCGGCACATTTTTTCCGGTTGAAACCAGCGTGATGCGATCAGTTTTTTAGCTACTGTGATACCCGATAAGACCAATCTCTTTAGCTGTGGATTTACTGCAAACTCAAAAACATCATTTAAAAGCAATACAGAGGGGTGTACTGGTATATTCCAAGATACGAGTTTTGATAATTGATGGGTCACATCTTTCCAGAATGCCTTAACTGGTGGGCAGTCCCAATACATGTGCATAAATGTCCCTTCGTCTCCATTTGTACATTGGGAGCATTTTGAGTCCTGTTTCAGGCCCATTCTGTTCAGTCTTATAGGAGTCAAGTATGTCCTGTGAATATAGTTAAGATTGATTTGTTGATGGTCCGGGTTCCTTGATGTAAGACGGACATTTGCCCATGCTTCTTGCCAATCAAAGTCACTTTCCAGGTCTGGAATATCCCTCCTCCAGACAGTGTCTAGTTGAAGGGTTTCATACGAGGACGTTAGTAATTGATAATACAAACCTGATACAAAACCTCCCAATGTTTCTCTTTCATAGAAAAATTTGTGGTATCTGTGGTGTTCAACTGGTATGTGTAATGGAACACCGTGAGACTTCAAACATAGGCGTAACTGTATGTAAAAAAGCCATGTGGACTCGGTGAGGTTAAACTTTGTGCATATTTCTCCATAACTACAGAAGCCCTGGTTATTAAAAATATCCCCTAATGAGTGTATGCCTTGCTCTTCCCATATAGGGAATCTTATAGGACGTTTTCCCATTCATTGTTATTGAATATGGGAGTGTGATTATGCCATTTTTGAGGGTTAGGATATTTTTTTTGTGTTTCCCGCCATGTTCGGATTGCATGGGTAATTATGGGGCCAAATTTCCGCTCACAGTGCTTGATTGGAAGTTTAGTGTGTGCTATGTCCTTCAGTCTCTGTGGGGCTACTATGTTTTCTTCCAATTCTCTCCAAGATACCAAAGCCTGGGGATCAAACCATATTGTCAATGGTCTTAATGTGAAAGCCTTAAAATATTGTAAAAAATCTGGAACTGCCATGCCACCGTCTGCTTTATTTCTCTGTGCGGTGGATCTTTTTATGTGAGGTGGTTTGTAATTCCAAATAAATTTGTATGTGGAGGAGTGTAATCTTTTCCAGTAGCCCTCTGGAGGGGGTAACGGTAGCATTGAGCTGATGAAGTTGATTCTTGGTAATACATCCATCTTAACTATTGATACCCTTGCCTGTACTGAGTTTTTAAGTTTTGCCCACCTGTCCAGGTCGTCTTTGATTTTGTTCTGTATTTTTGTGTAATTGTGCTTCACCGTTTGTCTTATGGTGGGAAATATTTCCACACCCAAGCATCTAAAATGTTTTACCATGGGTATCGCACCTGGGAGGGTTGTGTCTTTTTTTGCATGGATGTTAAGTGGAAGGAAAGCCGACTTCGGCCAATTTATTTTAAATCCCGATAAATCACCAAAGTTCTCTATCAACTTGAGTAGATGAGGCAATGTGGTGTTGGGGCTTTGCATGAACAATATTACGTCGTCCGCATATAAACTAATTTTATGTTGTGTGCCCTTGATTACGATTGGTTCTATGTATTGGGATTGTCTTATATATTGTGCTAAAGGCTCTAATGATAGATCGAATAGTCCGGGACTAAGAGGGCAACCCTGTCTGGCTGAGCGTGATACCGGAAAGATTTCGGAGATGAATGTGCCTGTTGTAATCATGGCCGATGGGTCCTTGTATAATACTTTAATCATATCAATGAATCCTTTTCCTAACCCCATCCTTTCTAATACTGCCCATAGAAACGACCATTCCAGCCTGTCAAATGCTTTCATAGCATCCAGGGATAGCATCGCCTTAGGTGTGGTGTCCTCTTTGTCTGCATCTAGTACGTGCAGTATTCGTCTTATGTTATCATTGATCAGGCGACCTCTTATGAAGCCAGTTTGGTCCGGATGAACTAAAGACGTCATATGCTTTTGCAATCTGATGGCTAATACCTTAGAGTACAGTTTGACATCGGTTCCGAGGAGGCTTAAAGGTCTGTAACTACCGCACTCGGTGGGGTCTTTGTCTTTTTTGAGAAGGACTGAAATGAGTGCGATATTGTGGTGTTTATGGAAGCTCCCCTCCTTGACTGAGTATAAGATCATATTTAGTAATAAGGGTCCAAATATGTCCCAACAAGAAAGGTACATTTCTGATGGGATACCGTCTCTTCCAGGAGCCTTACCATTTTTCATTTCGGATATGGCCTTCTTGAGTTCCTCTAATGTGATCGGTGCTTCTAACTGTTTAGCGTCGTCCTCCGAAAGTTTAGGGAGAATAATTTGATTAAGATATGTGTCCAATTTGTTTTGATCAAAGGTCGTTTCTGAATTATATAAGTCGGAGTAGAATTCTTTGAATGTATCGTTTATTATTTTGGGGTCTGTTACAAGTACTTGTTGTTTTCTAATGGCAGTTATATCTGCACATTTTGCATTAATTCTTAATCGCATGGCTAATAGGTGACTAGGTTTAGAACCTTGGAAATACTGCTGTTGTCTTGTGCTGCGTATTTGCATTTCCGATTTTTGTCTGTATATTGCATTGATCTCTGTTTTTAGAACGTTAACTTGATTTTCTAGTCTAGTTGAGTTGTTGTATTTTAAAGAATTAAATAACGTTGAGTAAAGCGTTTCCAGTTCAGACAGTTTTGTGCATTGATTTTTGCGCAATATGGAGGGAAATCTATCCGTGAAATCCTTGATCATACCCTTTACCGACATCCATATTATTCTGGGGTCTTGCACCGCGTTTGCATTCTCCCGTAGGAATACTGTGAGAGCTTCTTTGAGTTGTGTAATGAATTCCTTGTTGTTAAGCAGCATAGTATTAAAACGCCATCTTGGGGCCCGGGAAGATAGTATACCAAATGTTGCTTTTAGGATTAAATAACAGTGATCTGAAAGCGCATTGGGTATCATTTCCACTTCATATTTATCAAATAGTCTCGGGGATGCAAAGACATAATCAATTCTGGATAATGTGTTATGTCTCGCCAATCGACAGGAGTACTTTCGGGTCGTGGGATTAAGTGAACGCCATAAATCAATTACCCCTGTAGTCTTTGACCAATCTTTTAATGCTTTAGATGAATTTTTTTGTTCGCTGGAAAAGGCGAGGTAAGATTTGTCCATCCTTGGATTCCAAATGGCATTAAAATCCGCACCTATTATAAATGAGTACTCGGGATGGTTTAACATTTCATCGGTTAGTGAAGTGAAGAAACCCACTTCGTACAAATTTGGGGCATATACCGCTGCCAACGCTATTTTCCTGTTATTATGTACAATCCTAGCTATAGTTATACGCCCCTCAGCATCCAACCATACCCCTTTTAATTCGATATTTAATTTACGTCTGACGACTATGGCTACACCTCGAGTTCTCGTACCAAAAGAAGAGTGACTTATATTATGGTATGTGTTATCCGCTAACGTATCTATGTCTTCCTCTAAAATGTGCGTTTCGCTTAGTAGAGCCACGTCCACATGTTCTTTTTTCATCAGTGTGAGCACGCTTTTGCGTTTGTGTTGTTTGTTTATCCCACCAGTGTTCCATATCATTATATTCAAACTAGCCATAATCTATGCATGTTTTTGTGTAGTTTTTGGTAATGCTTCTGGAGTGCGAAGCTACAATAGATGTACATCCAATTATTGAGGTCCCGTTGAGAGCCGAGCTTAAAAACATATATACAGTATATACAAATAAAAATCCCCTATTTTCCCCTCACCCAGAGAGTCGTACAGGCCTGTGTTCCAAAAACACATCCTCCGCGTATGACTTTCTCCCTTAGTCCACCGGATTGCCCAAACTGAGCATTGTAATCCTAATCTTCATATGCTAATTGCCATAGGATCTAACATTTTCATTCTAATACAATAGAATGTCGCTTTTGGTCTTGCACCTTCCCTTACTGTAATGAAATATTGTGAAAAATGAAAAAAAATAAAAATAAAATAAACTTTCATCGACATATTCACTTGAACCCTCTACTAACATATTATGTAGGAAACATCAGGAAAAAGGAAAAGATTGTAGAGAAATATTGACACCTTAATGTGAAGAACAATGGAAAAGAACAATGTAAGATAAAAGAAAGAGAGAAAAAATAGAAATAATAAAAAAAAGATAAAGATAAGGATAATACTCAACGTGGAGAAGCCACTAGAACCGAATTGAGTGATTAGATAAAATAGAAAAACAGAGCCTTTTAGAGCTTCAATGTGCCAGTCTCTTCATCAGTGGAGTGATTACTTAAATTGTTAGAATAACCTTGTTGTGTTCATATGTTTAGGTGTGGTTGATTTTTTTAAGTATTATTAAGGTCTGATTGAACTTCAGTCAATTGATTATATGCTATGTTTATACACACCGGATGTTTAATGTTAGAGTTGCAAGCCTTCGTTGTCATGGTGCATTATATTCTAGAAGGTTGTAGAATACACTAGTACTAATAGACTGTTGTTGTGTTCCAGAATGATCTAAGTGACCCAGGGCAGTCGAGCGATAAACCCAGAATATTCCAGATTGTTCTTATTGCCAATGATATGTTCTTGTCTCCCCGGAGACCAGAGGTCTGAAATTATAATGTATTACGAATCGTATTATACACAATACGCATTGGTGTAGACGGCCTGCATATCATCTGCTACTTTTGATGAACACAATAAAAGTCATTCTAATACTGATATACACAGAGAAAGAGGGAGATGAATCGACTTATCTGTTTTCAGACAGTGTCGTTCTGCCCTGGGGGATCTGCTCCATATCGATTCCAATATTCCTCAGCCTCTTTAGGTGTGTGTAATCCAATCCTGCGGCCGTCCCTGCCCACGATCGATAACAGCGCCGGGTATGTTAGCCTTGGTCTGTGGCCAGACTTGAACAATTTTTGCATCACCTCCTTGTATGGTAGACGTCGAGCGATGGCGTCTTTGCTTAGATCTTCGTAGATAAATATTGAATGATCACCATGTTTCAGCTTCCCACGTTGGATGCGAGCAATTTTGATGATGTCATCTCTTATTGATGTCTTCCGCAGAGTAACAATGATGACTCTTGGCCCGTTGTTTCTTTGCTCCCGGGAACCGATTCTGTAAGCTTGATCCACTTTCGGCACTGTGTTTAGAAAGTTGTTACCCAAAATCACTGATAGCACTGTTGGAAAGTTGTCGTCTGCGTAATTGACTGCTTCATCAAGTCCTACAATGCGGATGTTATTTCGCCTGTGGTAGCGTTGGGTTTCGAGTAGCCTCTCCATCGCTTCATCTTTAACCTCTTGTATTTTCCTCCGGCATGCTTCTTCCACCCTTTCTATCCCTTTTGTCACCTCTGTCATGCCAATGCAGATGGTGTTCTCGTTCACTTTGACTGCCCGTGTAATATCTGTCACCGTATTCTCCACTGTCGTGATTCGCTCGGACTGTACAGCAACCGCTTTCTTAACTTCTTCTAATTTAGCATCGATGTGTTCGAGTTTAGCATCGACGTGTGCTTTGAATTCATCTTTGAGTTCCTCGATGTGTAATCTGAAAGCGACCATCTGTTCTTTCATCAGGTTAGTCAATGAGTTGAAATCGGGTGGTGTGATTGTACTGCTTGTGTCAGTTGGTGGTATAGGTGCAGTGACGATGCCGATGGATTTGTCTGCTATTATCTTCTCAAAATCAACTGCTATATCTCTCACGGAGCGATTCCTGTCGCTCCTGTTATGTTGACAACTATTGTCTCCCTGTCGGGGACAATAGTCGATGGTCTCGGTGTATTCTCCTCTTTATTCTCCTCGTCGGGGCTTGTCGCCAACGGATCTGTATCCGCGTCGCCTTGAACATTTCTTCTTGATCGTGTTTCAATCTGCGCCGCTGAAGTTGCCGTTTCTTGTTTCTTTCCCGTCCTTTCCTTATCCTTAACCATGTTGTCTTTTGATATAGTTAGTAGAAGGTCTTATCAATACATACGATGTGGTCTAATCTCTTTTGGTATTGTCCAAATAAGGTTTTTAAACGAAATTAACGTTGACGGGAGCGGAGCTATTGCCAAATGCGTGCGCTACATGTTGCACCTAAACCGGAAGTTTATTTATATTGATTAATGTAATTCACAATATATTTCAAAATACATTTCGAATGACTCTGCACCCCAGTGCCCCTTCCTTCCTACCCCCGAACTATTTAGACACGAAACTATACAGTGACAATGGAAATACCAGAGCCAATGGCCCAGTCATATGTAATAAGTATTTGTATAACAAATGAGATACAGTGGCCATATCTGTTGTGTAAACCTTATACCTTTAGTTCACAGATAATAATAGACGGAGAGATGTGATCACGTTGACTCTTTAATTCTAGGTCAGTCAGACCGTGTAGCAACATGGGCCAAACCCTTACAGGACATCTTCCCCTTTTAGTAAGAAACATCTCCCATTCCCTTAATAACAAAACATCATGTTTTCAAGTATTACACTACAATAGGCATCCAATATTTGCATAACATTTTCAAACAATAATCTCACCAAGACTCTTGTTGTTAGGGTTTGTAACCGACCTCAAGCGCAACGGCACAGAGAGAGTTGTTTCAGAGTTAGCCAAAGCAAGGGCGTATTTATTCCCAGAGTCACAAGGTTGAATTAAGTTGAGCAACAGAACAAACGGGGAATCTGGCATGTGAAGATTGCTGCGGCTCTGCAGATTCTCCCAGTAGGTGGTGGTGAGGAATTAGCCTGTGACGTCTGAAGCCGCTCTGCAGATCCTCCCAGCTTTCACAGAGCGCAACGCGTAAAGCGGGCAGATAAACGAGGCGCAGCTTCGTACGGGGAATCAGGTTCTCCACAGGGATTACTTCACGAACGTCCTGGGGAGCAACAGACAGGGAACAGCGACGGGAAAGACAGGCAAATGCAGGAGTATATTCAAAACGATCCAACATCGATATTAGGGAGATCAGGGTATATAAAGCCACAGGGCGCTGATGACAAGCTGTGACAGCTGCGGGATGAAATTGATCATTGCTCCAGAAGCGTGTGGTGGGGAGAGCACCAATCAACACGGCACCTTACAGGAACGGAGCGTGTGGCGGGGAATGCAATTAATCAACAAAATACCTTAAAGGAACGGAGCGTGTGGGTGGGGAGCGGACCAAACCTCACAGTACCCCCCCCTCCACGGGAGCCACCCGGCGACCAGGCGGACCCGGCTCGCCCGGATGGGCACGATGGAAGTCGGTGATCAGGCCGGGATCCACGATGAGCTGGCGGGAGACCCAGCTCCGTTCCTCCGGACCGTACCCCTCCCAGTCCACCAGGTATTGGAACCCCCGACCCCGCCGTCGAACACCCATCAACCGGCGGACCTGCCACTGGGGGTGACCGTCCACCATCTTGGGAGGAGGTGGTTCCGGAGCAGGAGGCATCAGGGGACTGAGAGAGACAGGCTTAACCCGGGACACATGGAAAACGGGGTGAATGTGCATGGACGCAGGAAGCTTAAGACGCACCGCCGCCGGACTGAGTACCTCCAGAACCTCGAAAGGTCCGACGAACCGGGGGTTAAGTTTCTTGGCCGAGGACCGAAGTGGGAGGTCCCTCGCGGAAAGCCACACCCTCTGCCCAGGGTGGTACGTCGGCGCAGGAACCCGGCGCCGGTCAGCCCTACGACAGGCGCGCTCTGATGACCGGAGCAGCGCGGTCCTGGCGATCTCCCAGACCCGACGGCACCAGTCGAGGTGGTCCTGTACGGAGGGAACTGCCCCTCCGTCTCCTGTGCAGGGAAAAGAGGGGGTTGGTAGCCCAGGGATACCTCAAAGGGTGAGAGGCCGGTGGCGGAACTGACCATGGAGTTGATGGAGTACTCGACCCAGGGAAGGAAACGGCTCCAAGAAGCTGGTCTCTCGGCAGCCACACACTGAAGAGCAGACTCCACACTCTGGTTCATCCTCTCCGTTTGTCCGTTAGTCTGGGGATGATAACCAGAGGAAAGACTGACCGTTGCCCCCAATCCCTTGCAAAAAGCCCGCCATACCTGGGAAGTGAACTGGGGCCCCCGGTCCGAGACGACGTCCTGGGGAAAACCATGGAGGCGAAACACGTGGCGTGTCAGGAGGTCCGCCGTCTCGGCCGCTGAGGGAAGCTTGGGAAGGGCCACGAGGTGAACCCCCTTGCTGAACCGATCCACCACGGTCAGAAGGCACGTGTTCCCCTGGGAGGAGGGAAGACCCGTGACGAAGTCCAGCGCCACATGTGACCAAGGACGGCTCGGAATGGGAAGCGGCTGTAATAGCCCGGAGGGTGCCTGGTGGGAGGCCTTGCTGCGGGCGCAGACTGCGCAGGCCAGTACGAACTCCTTGACGTCGTTCCTCATGGTGGGCCACCAGAATCGACAAGCCAGGAAGGAGAACGTGCGATGAACGCCCGGGTGGCAGGCGAACCGGCTGGTATGGCCCCACTGGAGGACCCGGGACCGTACCGAGTCGGGGACGAAGAGACGATGAACCGGTACATTGCCTGGAGCGTGATGGAAGCGTAGGGCACGCCTTACCACCCCCTCGATGCCCAAGGTGACGACTCCTACCACCCTGGCCTCTGGGAGGATGGGAGTCGGGTCCTCAGTGGTTGGAGCCCCCTTGGAGTGTAACCGGGACAGGGAGTCGGCCTTCGTGTTGCGGGAACCAGGGCGAAACGTCAGCGAGAAGTCGAACCGACTGAGGAAGCTGGCCCATCTTGCCTGCCGGCCATTGAGGCGCTTGGAAGCACGGATGTACGTCAGGTTCTTGTGGTCCGTCCAAATGGTAAACGGCTCCTCGGCCCCCTCTAGCCAATGACGCCACTCCTCCAAGGCAGCCACAACCGCCAGCAGCTCTTGATTGCCGATGTCATAGTTCCTCTCGGCAGGGAGGAACCGACGCGAGTAGAAGGCGCACGGATGTACCTTCTGGTCTGTTGCCGACCGCTGGGATAAGATAGCTCCCAGTCCAGTATCCGAGGCGTCCACCTCAACGATGAACTGTCTCTTGGGGTCTGGATGGAGCAAGATCGGGGCGGAAGTGAACCTCTTCTTGAGGGAGCGGAACGCAGCACACGCCGCTGGGGACCAGTCGAAC
Source organism: Notolepis coatsorum (assembly GCF_963971535.1). Lineage (NCBI taxonomy): Eukaryota > Metazoa > Chordata > Actinopteri > Aulopiformes > Paralepididae > Notolepis > Notolepis coatsorum. The sequence goes on along the minus strand of NC_140170.1, from coordinate 12,040,578 downwards.
GGCAGGGCGGGAGAGGTCAGTCTGGTAAGCGGTTCCGCCACTTGACTGTAGTTCCGGATGAACCTTCGGTAGAAGTTGGCGAACCCGAGGAAGCTCTGTAACTCCTTCCGAGAGGTGGGTTCCGGCCATTCCTCCACGGCCTGGATCTTGCGAGGATCAGCTCGGGTCAAGCCTCTCTCCACGATGAAGCCCAGGTAATCGACGGAGTCGGAGTGGAATCGGCACTTCTCCGCCTTGACGAAGAGCCGATTGTGGAGGAGGCGCTCCAGCACACGGCGGACATGCTGGATGTGTTCCTCGAGGGTCTTGGAGAAGATGAGGATGTCGTCTAGGTATACTACCACAAACTCCTCCAGCATGTCACGAAGGACGTCGTTCATGAGCGCCTGGAATACCGCCGGAGCGTTGGTGAGGCCGAACGGCATCACCAGGTACTCGTAGTGGCCCCTGGGAGTCTTGAAAGCGGTCTTCCATTCATCGCCCTCTCGGATACGGACTAGATGGTAGGCACTCCGGAGGTCCAGCTTGGTAAAGACGGTAGCCTGGGTGAGAGGCTCGAAGGTGGAGTTCATGAGAGGTAGAGGATACTTGTTCTTAATGGTGATCTCGTTGAGCTGGCGATAGTCGATGCAGGGTCGAAGGTCTCCGCCCTTCTTCCCAACAAAGAATAAACCGGCCGCCACAGGAGAGGAGGAAGGCCGAATGAGTCCTGCTTCCAAGGACTCAGAGATGTATTGATCCATCGCTGCCTTCTCCGGGACGGTCAGACTGTAGAGGCGGCTGCCGGGAAGGGGAGCCCCTGAGCGGAGGTCGATGGCACAGTCGTAAGGCTGGTGAGGCGGAAGGGCCTGAGCCCTGGACTTACTGAAAACCTCCATGAGGTCGTGGTACTCAGGGGGTATGGTCGAGAGGTCCGGAGGCGGCTCACCAACGGATCTCCGGGGCGAGGGACAGGACGCCGCCTGAAGACACTGGGCATGACAGGAGGAGCTCCAACCCTTGATGGTACCGGAGGACCAGGCGATGTGGGGCTCGTGCAGCGCGAGCCAGGGCCGGCCCAGGACTACTGGGACAAGAGGGGATCTGGTGATAAGGAACTGGAGTCTCTCAACGTGGTTACCAGCAATGGTGAGCAGGACAGGGCAGGTGCGTTGAGTGATGTCAGCCAGGCGGTGTTGGTCCAATGCGAATACCTCCAATGGCCTCACTAGGTCCTCAAGAGGAATGTTGGCCCGGGTAGCAAACTCGAAGTCTAGGAAACTCTTGTCAGCCCCCGAGTCAATGAGTGCCTCCACCGTGGCCCGTTGGTCCGCCCAGGCCAGGGTGACGCTCATCAGATGGCCAGGTGGTGCACAGCTCTGGGAACGAGAAAAACGGCTCACCAGGATCTCCCGGGGTCCCGGCGAGCCTGGTCTTTTGGCCGGGTGGGGCAGTTGGCGATACGGTGTCCCTCCCGACCGCAGTAGAGGCAAAGGCCGGACCTGAACTTCGCCTCCCGTTCAGCTTGGCTAAGATGAGAACGTCCCAGCTGCATGGGTTCCTCCTCGGGCACCGAACGGGAGGGAAAAGAGCCACCAGTCGTGTTGGGAGCAGGGCGACCAGCAGTACCGTCACAAGTATGGGGGGTCCGGAGTACCTCTGGAGGTCCCTGTCGGGTTCTCTCACGTCTTCTCTCCCGGAGGCATCCGTCTATGCGAATGGCGAGGCTGAACAGGTCCTCGAGGGACTCAGGTTCCTCACGGGTCGCGAGCTGGTCCCTGACTGCGTCGTTGAGCCCCCTCATGAAGGTAAGACGAAGTGCTTGATCGTTCCAACCGCTCTCCGTAACCGCCAGTCTGAACTCCAGCACGTAGTCGGTAACCCCGCCACTGCCCTGCCGGAAGGTACCCAACCGGGCTCCAGGGTCCTGGCCACGGGCTGGGTGGTGGAAAACCCTGCGGAGCTCAGCCACGAAGTCTGGGTAGGAAAAACAGAAATCTGCCCCCATTGCCCCACTGGGCTGCCCGGCCTGAGAGCAAGTTAGTCATGTAAGCCACTCGGGCTCCCCTTGAAGTGAAACGACTGGGTTGATGACGAAAAACCAACTCACATTGCATGATGAATGTGGCACAATCCTCGAAGTTACCGTCGAACAACCGTGGTTCGGAGAGACGGGGCTCCCGAGGTGCGGGATCGGGAGGCGCGGGGCCTGCCAGGGCTGCGGGTGATGCTCCGGCCAAGGCTCCTGAAGGAAGTGGGGTTAAAAGCAAGGTGTTAACGGTTTCACTCAGCGTTTGTAAGTGGAGGAGAATACCAGACTGCTGGCTAGCCAGAGAGCCCAGGGACCCCTGAATAGGCAGGACCTGCTCTCGGAGTTCCTGTACAGCAGCCGCAGCCGCATCTAGCTGTAGGCTGTGGCCCTTGGTTAACTCTATCTGGACTGCCAATGCTGTTCTGACTCTCTCTGTGTCGGCTGGGGTCGTCATGGTTGGATCGTAAGGTTAGGGTTTGTAACCGACCTCAAGCGCAACGGCACAGAGAGAGTTGTTTCAGAGTTAGCCAAAACAAGGGCGTATTTATTCCCAGAGTCACAAGGTTGAATTAAGTTGAGCAACAGAACAAACGGGGAATCTGGCATGTGAAGATTGCTGCGGCTCTGCAGATTCTCCCAGTAGGTGGTGGTGAGGAATTAGCCTGTGACGTCTGAAGCCGCTCTGCAGATCCTCCCAGCTTTCACAGAGCGCAACGCGTAAAGCGGGCAGATAAACAAGGCGCAGCTTCGTACGGGGAATCAGGTTCTCCACAGGGATTACTTCACGAACGTCCTGGGGAGCAACTGACAGGGAACAGCGACGGGAAAGACAGGCAAATGCAGGAGTATATTCAAAACGATCCAACATCGATATTAGGGAGATCAGGGTATATAAAGCCACAGGGCGCACGGCACCTTACAGGAACGGAGCGTGTGGCGGGGAATGCAATTAATCAACAAAATACCTTAAAGGAACGGAGCGTGTGGGTGGGGAGCGGACCAAACCTCACACTTGTCTTGCATCTCTTACTGAGATTATGAACAGATGCAAATCACATCATCTTTCCTCTCTCTTTTTTTTTTTTTTTTTTTCAAACTGTCATTCACCCCCCCCCCCCCCCCCCCCCCGTCTCTCACATATCCAATCTAACTGGAGGACGTGACACTCTGCCAGAGGAGGTCACATAGGGCACTTTGGTGTTATCAGAATGTCTGTCATTTCTAATGTCACTGGCACTTTGAGCTGGCTGGTATGGGTGTGTCTCTCTGAGTTATCTTGTTCCACATTAGGCTCAGATATCTCAGGTGTTGTTGCCTGTGGAGCAGGTTGCTGAAGAGTGCGCAGGTGAGCACGGTTTCTTCTCAACTGTCCTTCGTCCGTCAGTACGATGTATGACCTGGGCGTTGTCGCCTGCTGTATGACAGTCCCTCCTCTGTTCTCTTTGGGGAGCCACACATTTTGGCCACACTGCAGCGTAGGTAAGGGACGGGCTCTGTGACGCAGATTGTAGCGACGTTGTTGATCCTCTTTTGCCTGCATCTCCGACTTCCTGAAGTCTCTGATGTTTGGCCAGCGAGGGAGTAGAGTCTTTGGTAGTTGTGGTATGTTGGAGCGAATCTGTCTCCCCATGAGGAGCTGTGCAGGGGAATAACCGCTCTCCAGGGGCGTGGCGCGGTATGCCAACAGCGCCTTTGCCTTGTCGCCTCCTCCTTTCCACAGCCCCTTCACTGTAGCCACGGCCCGCTCAGCCTCTCCGTTTGCCTGCGGATACCGTGGACTGCTAGTCACATGGGTGAAACCATACTCACCCGCAAAGCTCTGGAAGGGTAACCCACTGTATTGGGGCCCATTGTCCGAAACCAGGGTCTGCGGTGTCCCGTGACGGCTGAACACGTCTTTCAGCGCAGCCACGACTGTCTCCACCGAAGCTACCTTAAGATGGGCAACTTCTATATATCGCAAGAAAAAGTCCACAATCACCATATAAGTCTTCTTCTCCCAGAAAAGTCAGTAGCGACCCGCTGTCAGGGCCTTTCTTGCACTGGTGTGGGGACCAAGGGCTCTCTGCGTTCTGCCCTGTGTTGTGAACATGTGTCACACTTTTCCACCAGCTGATTGATGTATACCGACAGTCCGGGCCACCAGACTGACTGGCGTGCTCTTGCTCTGCACTTGACAACTCCTTGATGTCCAGCGTGCAGGTCATTAAGCACCTCCTGTCTGATGCATTTGGGAATCACGATCCTCTGACCACGCAGCAGTAGCTCACCAGCCAGTGTGAGGTTCTCTCTTTCTGGCCAGTATGTCCCCAACTCCGGTGGAAGGTCATGCTTCTCAGGCCAACCTGTCTTACAGTATCTGATGAGCTTTGCACAGACAGGGTCAACCCCCTGTTTCTCCTGTATGCTCCTCAGCCTAGCTTCCGTGGCTGGGAGGCTTTGCACAACTGCATCCACAAACACTTTGACTTCTGTTTCCCTGTCCATTTCTTCTTGTGTGAGCGTGTGCTTGACAGGAGCTCTCGACAATGTGTCTGCTGTTATCAAGCACTTACCGGGCACATGTACAATATCGTATGTGAATCTCATCAGTCTCAGCCGAAACCTCAGAACTCTGGGTGGGAGCTCATCTAGTGCTTTGTTACTCAGTAATGGCACTAGTGGCTTATGATCAGTTTCCAGCCTGAATCTGACCCCCAGAAGGTAGGATGACAACCGCTCACATGCCCATGTGGCTGCCAATGCCTCCTTTTCTATCTGGGCGTAATTCTTCTCTGGGCTTGACAGGCTCCTAGAGATGAACACGACCGGCTTCCATATCCCATCTGTCTGTTGTTGCGTCAGAACGCCTCCGATACCGTAGGACGAGGCATCGGCTGATACGCACGTCTCTGCTGTAGGTGAGTACGGGGCTAACACCCGTGGGGAAATTAACTCCGCTTTCAGTCTCTGAAAAGCTTCTTTTTGTGGGGCCTCCCAGACCCATTCATTCTTCCCGCACAACAGGTCTTTGATTGGAGCGAGTGTACGAGGCCAGATGAGGTAAGAACTTGCCTATATATTGGGCCATCCCCATCAGTCTTTTCACTCCTTTGACGTCGGTAGGGTCAGGCATCTCCAAGATTGCTCTGACCTTAGCTGGGTCCGGGGCCACCCCGTCTGCTGTGATGCGGTGACCCAGAAACATTATGCTGTTTTTTGCAAACTCACATTTTTCACTGTTCAGTGTCAGGCCTTCTGCCTCCAGTGTCTTTAGGACCCTGTGCAATCTCTCATTATGCTCCTGTATGTCCTTTCCGTACACCAGTATGTCATCAGCATGACACTGGACACCTGTGCAGCCTTCTATCATCTGTGACATACGCTGTTGAAAATGCTCTGGGGCCGATGAAATCCCAAACGGGAGGCGATTGAATGCATACCGCCCGAACGGTGTGATGAAGGTTGTGAGTAGCTTGCTTTCCTCTGCCAGCGGGATTTGCCAGAAGCCAGCAGTAGCATCCAACTTTGTGAATATCTTCGCCCCTTCAAGCATGGCAAGTGTCTCATCCACCGCTGGGAGGATGAGTCTCTCTCTTCTGACATATTTGTTCAAAGGTGTCATATCTACACACAGCCGTATTTTTCCTTTAGTCGGCTTGGGAACCACGACTATGCCTGCGCACCACGGTGTGGGTCGTGTCACTTTGGAAATCACCCCCATCTTCTCCATGCGCTCCAGTTCTGCTCTCACTGTCTCTCGTAGGGGCAAGGGCACACGACGTGGAGTTGACAGGGCGTATGGGACAGCATCGGGCTCTAGCTCAATTTTGTAGGGCTCCTTTAGCTTCCCTAAGCCTGAGAATACTTTGGGGTATTGAACCTTGACATCCTCTTGCTGGGCTGCGACTGTGTGCAGCCGCTTTATGAGTCCAAGCGCCTCTATTGCAGGAAGGCCTAGGAGGGGCCTGGTTAGTTCTTCCACAACATAGATTATTTGTGCTGTTGTTCTCTTTCTAATGGTTAGCTCACCACTGAAGCAGCCTTTTGTATTTAACTTGTATTTTCCTGGTCCATACAGTACTTTTTATGGTGGCTGTAGATTTCCATGTTTTTCAACTGAGTGCATGCTGCTCGGCACCGCTGTGACCTGGGCCCCTGTATCCAGCTTGAATATGGCCTCCTGTCCATTCAACTCTAACAGTTCCAGCCATTCATCTTCAGGTTCCTCTAGGTTCACTACGTTCAGGAACGCAAAGTCCTCCTCTTCATCTTGAGAAGTCTCTGTGTGTGCCAGTGTGATGTCATGGACCCCTTTTACTGTTCTGCATGTCTTTGCAAAGTGTCCTTTTTTATGACACACTCTACACTCAGCATCCCGGGCAGGGCATTCTTTCCACATGTGTCTTTTTACATTTCCACATCTGCCACATCCAGGAGACTGTGTGTCAGTTCTGTATTGCTGTGCTTTCTGCCATCTATTTTTTTGTATGGCCTCCACTTGTGCAGCTGCCTGCTGCTCAGTGCCTCTTAAGACGGGCTGTTGTTTCTTTATTGCTGCACTCTGCTTCACTTTAGTCATTGCCTTTTCCAGAGTTAAATCTGCATCCATTTGCAGGTTTTCTGATAGCTTGGCATCTCTTATGCCTACTACAATCCTGTCCCTTATCAATTCTTCTCTTAGGGTTCCAAATTGACAATGTTCAGCCAGTGTGTGTACAGCAGTGATAAAGGATTCAACATGGTTTTTACATGGATTAACATGGTATGGTTTTTACAATACCGTCATCAACAACACACTCATATGATGCCATATGATGTCAGTAAGTCTCAGTCCAGTGAAACATTTAGCTGTTTTGTCTCTGTACTCCAGCACATTGGATTTTAAATGGAACAATGACCTTGAGGTTAAAGTGCAGACATCATCCAAAGTTCACATCCATATCAGGTGAACCTTGTTGGAATTGTAGCCCCTTTTTATACATACAGTAGTCCCCCCGTTTTAGGAGACTAAAAGTAATTGGATAAATTAACTTTATCTAAATAAAGTCATCATATTTAATATTTGGTTGCAAATACGTTTCACACAAATCATTGGGCCTCATGCAAGAACAGATATGATCCTAAATTGTTGTGAACAGTTTAACCCTCAAGAAACCTGTGGGGCGCCAATGCTACTGGCATCATATGAGACGAGACCACCTAAGGAATCCATTGGTACCAAGCATGAGGGAAGGGGGCTAAATAATGTTCCCAAGTTAGGCAAAACTTTGGTGAGGGGATAAACTGGCATTTACTGGTCCCTTGACCTCTCACCTCAAGATATAGGAATTGTGCTGAAGCCTTCCTGTAAATGTCCAACCCCCCCCCCCCCCCCCCTAATGTACAGTCTCCTCCCCATCATAATCTCTGTCAGGATCTATGGGTAACAGTACTGTATATTTCTTTGCATATGATATATGTCACAAATGTAACAGTACTATATACCTGTCTGTCATGTATGTTGTGTCATAAATGTCACTATGAATTGAAAATGGGGGACCCTGATGTAAACAAGACAAACGTCTTTCTCTGGTCTGCATCCCCTTAACAATTGTGTGTAAGAATAGAAATGGTAGAAACGTGTGAAATAATGTAACCGCAAAGCATATCCCTGTTGATAAGTGGTGTAAGAATATAGTCCAAAATACCTTTTGGTGATTTAACAAACTTACTTAGTGTTTCTTCATCTCACGTTCAGACGTCAGAACATTCAAGGTGGCGACCAAACTCTACTCTAGTGCATACTGCTCCTTAGTCCATTCAAATAAATACTTCACATATCTCTCCAACAGCTGCAGTTAGTCCGTTCTTTACACGATCTCTACATTCTATATAATATATAGTGTATGTATTATATTATGTTCAGAATCACAAGTTAGCATTAGTCCGTTCTTTACACGATCTCTACATTCTAGATCTGTTCAGAATCACAAGTTAGCTTTAGCCCGTTAGCAACATACAACGAGGAGAAGCTACACAAAGCCTTGACGTCATTTCCGCTGGGGCGGGGGACCAACTCTAACTTGGCCAGCAGATGACGCTCGAAGTGCAGTAAGTCTAAAATGAAGTGCAGCAAATGGGAGGTTTGCACAAAAGTTGACAAAACACTGACTAATAAAAGTAATTTTTGGAGGATATGCTTTATTCTCTCTAAACAGACACACTGACTCTCACAACAAACGTCCTAGATCAGATTAGATTCAGATTTATTATCATCATACCGCACAAGTTCAGTAGAATGAAAATAAGTTCTAACCAGAGTGTAAATGTAACAGATAATGTATGTGTATGATAATGTAGTGTGTACAGAATTGTATACAGGTATATATGCAGATATATCCATACTGATATAGATAAGTGTATACGGTATATACAGTGTTGCAGTCTCTGGCCAGAGGTCCCACCTCTTCTCTGCCAGCGGGATCGACTGCAGAGACACATGCAGGAGCTCCACAGCAGTCTGGAGCTGATGGACAAACTTCAACATAAGATCCCCTCCTGACACCACTGCTGCTACTACTGCCCTCTCCTCCTGCCTCCCTGGAAGAAACATCTGGATGAACCACAACCTTCTCCAACTCAACAGTACTAAAACTGAAATCCTTCTAATAGGCCCACCTCACCTTCTCCGTAAAAACCCTGACTGCCCCATATCCATCAACAACCACTCTATCCTCCCCTCCCCCACAGTGAAAAACTTGGGTGTTCTATTTGACCCCAAACTATCATTTGAACCGCACATCAATAACAACACCAAGATATGTTAGAAGCCCCATCCGTAGAAACATTTAAGTCTCACCTCAAAACCCACCTGTTAATTTTTTTTTTTACCTTTATCTAACCAGGCAAATCAATTAAGAACAAATTCTTATTTACAATGATGGCCTGGCAAGAGACAACGCCTCTTGAAGGAAGGGGGGGGGGGGGGGGGGGCTGTAGAGGAACATACAATATATGTTATTACAATATAAATATACATACAACAAGTAATATAGCAGTGAGAGGGGCACCATGACAGACAGGGGGGGGGATGTTACTGGCTTGAGAAACAGTTGCAGGAATCAGTGAGAATGTTCATCAGAGAGTGCTTGAATGTTGACTTAGGCATAAATGTGACCAGTTTGAGAGATTTCTGTAGGTTGTTCCAGTCCCTGGCAGCAGCAGCCCTGAATGACGTTTGACCAAGTGCAGTGTATGTTTTCTGAATCTTTAGGAGAATGTGTTGAGCAGAACGAGTGTTGTAAGTGGCAGATGTAATTTGCAACAGGTGACATAGGTAAGGGGGGGGGGGGGGACAACCCAAGGAGGATTTTGTAAATGAGCATGAACCAGTGCATATTGCGACGAGTGTGCAGGGATGGCCAGTTGACGGAGGAGTAAAGGGTGCAGTGGTGAGTGTTGAAAGGGGCACTGGTGGCAAACCTGATAGCAGAGTGGTAGAGGACATCAAGTTTGTGGAGTGAGGTCTTACATGCAGATCTGTAGACTATGTCACCATAATCAAGCATGGGGAGTATTGTCATTTGAATCAAACTTGCATACCCTCACTAGTCACTCCATATTATTATTATTATTATTATTATTATTATTATTATTATTATTATTATTATTATTATTATTATTATTATTATTATTATTATTATTATTATTATTATTATTATTATTATTATTATTATTATTATTATTATTATTATTATTATTATTATTATTATTATTATTATTATTATTATTATTATTATTATTATTATTATTATTATTATTATTATTATTATTATTATTGTTATTGTTATTATTATTATTATTATTATTATTATTATTATTATTATTATTATTATTATTATTATTATTATTATTATTATTATTATTATTATTATTATTATTATTATTATTATTATTATTATTATTATTATTATTATTATTATTATTATTTATTATTATTATTATTATTATTATTATTATTATTATTATTATTATTATTATTATTATTATTATTATTATTATTATTATTATTATTATTATTATTATTATTATTATTATTTTTGTTTTCTCTCTGTCTTGTTTCTAAGCTGTCTCCCTTTCTCTGTAGTATCCCCACCATGTTGTCATTGTAAAAGTCCATGTACTGTGTCTGTCCATGTACTGTAATGCAATGTCTGTAAAGTGCTTTAAGATACCTTATGTAAGGTGCTATATAAAATACATTTATTAATATTATTATTATCTTGGAGGTGGAGCGTGTCCAGCCTCTGTGGCCATCCAGTCTCCTACAAACTGGAGAAAGAGGGAGAGATATTTGCCCTGACAGGGTTTTCACTCTTTTTGAGAAAATGTTTTCCAGGACTATTTCTTGACAATTCAGGACAGCACTTGCTCACAACCGGTCATATCATTTACCAGTAGGCCTAGTATTGACACATTTAACCCCAACTTTATTCCTCCTTTTTTAATTATGCAGGGTTCCTGAGTTTGGTCCGGACTATCGGACCAGAAGTCGATAGTCCGGTTTTTCGGGTTTGTGTGAATGCGCATTCGAACTCGGTCCGCGGACCAAACACGCGAACTCGGTCCTCCAAAAAACATAGGTCTCGGTTCGCCTTCATCGGACCAAACGTAGTCAGTCACCTGATAAACTGCATCTTGGGTAGAAGGAACACAGCAGCTTATTATTATTATTAATATCACGGCGCGCAGCACACTGCATCTATCTATCTATCTATCTAACTGTGCATCTTGGATAGAAGGAAGAAGAAAAAAAACACGGCTTATTATTAATACCGCGGCGCGCGCTATTACAAGCACACCGTGTAAACATGTCTCGTGGACAGACTTGGGTGATCCGCTGATCTGGAGTCAGACTGTATGGCTCGCAGTCCACACACACAGACATTTCCACTCTCTATCAGCCATGCCTCTGCTACTATCACGCCTGCTCACGGCTACGCAGTTTGTGTATTTCCGCATTTCACTTTCTGAAGGGGAGGGATTTCCACTCTCCATTGTGTCCAATAGACGAGCGCCCTTTTCGACCGTGTGACATTGTTCAGAAAGTTCGGTGCGCTTGACAAATTGCTATGTGAATGCAGACAAACCAAATGAAGAATGCAACAATGTTGCAACTTCACCACCAGAACCGCACCGAGTCCACCAAAACTATATGTGAAAGCGACCTCACTCTTTGTCTTCATTTATTCTTTCAGTTGGGTAAATGTCACATAAGCACATTCATATTTTATCAGTAGTGTACCTTTAATTGTTTGTTTGTTTATATTATTTGTATTGTTCTTTGTTACATTGTTTGAGGAGACTATAACGCTATGTAACTGAATACTATATAGCTGTTAGTGGACGTAACTGTCACTAATGCTAACGTTAGCTCCTTAGAGATTTAAGCTTTTATTCTTAAAATGTTGACAATCCAACCTGTGAAAATACATTAGCTGCTAGATAGATATATAATAATACATTAGCTGCTAGGGTCTTAAGGACTATAACTGTTGATAGATATATAATAATACATTAGCTAGGGTCTTAAGGACTATAACTGTTGATAGATATAATAATACATTAGCTAGGGTCTTAAGGACTATAACTGTTGATAGATATATAATAATACATTAGCTAGGGTCTTAAGGCCTATAACTGTTGATAGATATATAATAATACATTAGCTAGGGTCTTAAGGACTATAACTGTTGATAGATATATAATAATACATTAGCTAGGGTCTTAAGGACTATAACTGTTGATAGCCGTTGATTGTGTTTAAATATGCCGAGTTGTAATTTTTATGCATTGTTGTTCCGGCGATTAAGCTAAGCTAACGTGCTAGCTAACGTCAGCTGTCATTTGTTGCCATAGCAACAGTAAACATTCACATATGGGCTAATGGCATGATGCTAGTATGTCGCAAGGACTTCCCCCCAAACCAACCCTTGATGCTGAGTGTCAAGCAGGGAGGCTATGGGTACCATTTTTAAATAGTCTTTGGTATGACTCGGCCGGGGCTTGGACTCCCAGCCTCCCGAACTCAGGGCGAACACTCTACCCACGAGGCCACTGAGCCGGTCGATGTGGAGAAAAGGGTCACCGAAAAGATAAATGCACAAAAAAAAATCAGTCTGGTGTAGTTTCTGTGGAACTTCGGGACAAACTACTGCTTTCTAGCGCTGCCTCCTTAGCATGGCATGGCATCCAATGTAATCAAAAAAGTCAACCAACAAACTACATTCTTGTACCGGATCTCCTCTCTGGTAAACAAGAATACCCTGAAGACTCTGGCAGGAGCACTCATTCAAAGGTACTACGACTATGCTTGCACCTCATGGTACCAAAGCACCTCAAAGGCGCTAAAAACAAGATTACAAACATCACAAAACAAACTGGTCCGACTACTGCTTGACCTTACTCCTAAAACCCACCTCACCCCCACCACTTTGACTACCTAGGATGGCTTAGAGTAGATGACAGACGACAGAGTACAGCAACTTGCAATGGGCCTGGTCTACAAGATACACTACACGACCACACAGGTACCCATGTACATGTCGAAATACTTCCCAAAGGTCAGTGAATACCACGCCCACAACACCAGAGGGAGTTCCACAAATCATGTGCAACCCAGATTTGGCTCAAACAAGGGACTAAACACATTTTGCAATTATGCCACAACAATGTGGAACGCCCTACCCACAGCCGTAAAAAGATGTGAATCCCTACCCACATTCAAAACCGCTCTTAAAGAGCACCTACGGGAGGCTGCAATTCGAAACTGGCCACCGTAAAGGTCCAACCCCCCCCCCCCCCCCCCCAAATAGACAGTCTCCTCCCCACCGTATGTATATATTTTCTCCCCACCGGATGTATATATTTTTCCTCCCTCCCACCCACCCACCCCCTCCTAATGTACAGTCTCCTCCCCATCATATGTATATAATCTCTGTTAGGATCTATGGGTAACAGTACTGTATATTTGCATATCGTATATGTCACAAATGTAACAGTACTATATACCTGTATGTCATGTATGTCCCTATGCCATAAATGTCATGATGTCATGTATGTTGTGTATGTCATAAATGTCACTATGAATTGAAAATGGGGGACCCTGATGTAAACAAGACAAACGTCTTTCTCTGATCTGCATCCCCTTAACAATTGTGTGTATTGAGCCGTACTGTATTGTACCCATTCTGCAATCTGTTAATACAATTAAATAAAGTTTTCATTCATTCATTCATTCAGCTGCTTGTCTGTCTGCATGTTGTGTACGTGACCCTAAAGTGTAAACAGTCAGACAGTCAACGTCGGCTTTTGGCGTTAGCTTGCTGCTCCCCTGGCTACAACACATTGATCTGAGCTAGCCATCTATTATTACAAGTAATGTTAGCTAAATACTAGGGATGCTCGATATTGGCTTTTTTACCGATACCGATATTCCGATATTGTCCAACTCTTAATTTCCGATACCGATATCAACCGATATCAACCGATACCGATATATGCAGGGTTCCCCCCCCCCCAAAAAACTGAATAATTTCAGGTAACTAATCATTTCACTGGATATATATATAACAAATATTGTTATTGTTTTTATTTATTTTTTTACCGATACCGATATTTTCCGATATCACATTTTACTGCCGATATCTGCCGATAATATCGGTCGGCCGATAATATCGGACATCCCTACTAAATACCTAATGCTACCAAGCATTAGCCCAACCTGCGCTGCATTACACTGAAGGGCAGTGTAAGATGTCTGGTAGTGTAAGACAGGACTGGCCATAATATAGAGGAGGGTCTACCGGTTGTGGTGTTATTCCACAAGTATAAATACAGTGAGTCCATTTGTTGTGAGTATATTTATGTCGTTAGCTGCGTAGCTCCAACACAGGTCTACTACTCTGCTGACCCCTGACCCCGGTACCTGTCCGTGACCCCCAGTACGGTGGCCTGTAGGACTACTGTGTCATATTAACACACACACATGAACACAACACCACACCGGTTAATATATATATAATATAATATATATATAACATAACACCACACCGGTTAATATATATAATATAATATATATATATCACAACACCACACCGGTTAATATAATATATAACATAACACCACACCGGTTAATATATATAATATAATATAATATAATATAATATAATATAATATAATATAATATAATATAATATAATATAATATAATATATATCATAACACCACACGGGTTAATATATATATAATATAATATATATATAACATAACACCACACCGGTTAATATATATAATATAATATATATATATCATAACACCACACCGGTTAATATAATATAATATATAACATAACACCACACCGGTTAATATATATAATATAATATAATATATATCATAACACCACACAGGTTAATATATATATAATATAATATATATATAACATAACACCACACCGGTTAGCTATGATGACCGACGGTCAATTTACACACACTAGAAAAGTAAATACAAACTGTTACAAAGGGCCAGATTAAACCGAATATATATATTTATTGCCTGAGATCCCATGTATAATATTTGTATATCGTCTGATATCCCTTGTATATTCTTTGTACATATACACGGAATATCCCTTTACCTGGTACAGGACAGACCATAATTTTCGTTCTCCTATTGGAAGCGATCCCCTAGGCGCCACGGCCATACCCCCCAATGTCTAGTTCAAAGCCACCGCCAAGGCTTGTCTCAACATGCCCAGATTTGCGCAGGAATACGAGACAGAAATGAGGTTGGTACTAGATTATTCACCGTACGTATAAATACGTTGCAGGTGGATACAGCAGTTAGTTACCCGAAACGTGTTACCCTCAAACGAGTTAACCCAACAAGTTAAAGCCTTCATCACGAGTCAACGACCAAGTGAAGTGAGCAACTTTGCGTCTAAATAGAGCACTTATAACCGCGTGCGAATAGGATAGTAAAAGTGTCAGAGCTTAGTGAAATAACGTCAAGTTCGACCTAGTTAATGTGAAGTACCGTGCACAGGAGAATCTACACCGGTGAATGCAGAGCCTTTTCCGGCTGGATTATATTGATTTTGGTACCGTGGTTGCTGGAGTAGAGAACTGTCTACCCCGCTGCTGTGTGGGATTTACCCGTGAGGAGCATCACTCGAGCCCGTCTCTAGGAGAGGCTGGCTGGCTTTCACCTATGCTGTCGCGCATACTTGGATTATAGCTGCTGCTTTCGTCTGCCGATCAAGGGAGTAATGTACCGCCTCCCGTAGCTGGAGCTTATTGATTCCCCGTTGATCCAGACTTTGCATTCGAACATTCCTCCCCCCTGCTGGCTTACAACCGGAGGGAACCCCTTAGTATCTCCAGCTGACCTACTAGTGTACCATATATAATTCTTATGCTACGGGTGGTATTAATTATCCCCTGCGTAATATGCTCATGGACTTACGCTCTTGACCTATTCATGCACATTCTTTGCCTTACAAGCACAACTCTCAATCTTGATAAGTAATGTAAGATAATCTTCGTGCTCTTCTAATAAATATTATTCTAAACAGTATTTCTTGTGAAGCCGTGTTATTGTGGGGGTGTTCATCACATATACCTGTGTACTGTATGGCCAGTAGTAATGTACATAACGCAGTAGTGGTTTAATGATACCATACTTATTCAATACAGTCAGGGAATTGTACCCCTCAGTTACACAAACTAAATTAACAATGTGTTAGAGTTATTACTAGATCTATCTGTTATTATCAACAAATGTCTGAATACATTAAGTTGTGAGGTACTGTTTGATAAGGTCTCTAAAAGTCAGAATGTGTGTCTCAATGTTGACAGACACACGCTTCTGCTTTCTTCCTCTGAGCTAAAGCAGGAAGTCCCACTGGACCTCTCTGGGGCCAGTTATGTAAACCAGTTCCTTAAACCAAAGCCGCTGTAATAGCACTTTCCACTCAATGTGAAGACATGTCTATGTGCCGAGAGGGTCAATGGGGGGCGCCATGTCTCAGATGATTAATTGTATGTTTCCTGATGAACACATGATGTCCTCTTTTGTTCCCTGTCCTTTCGCGCTCAATAAAGCTGGTTGTGAAACGGGAGGTCTTCAGTGTGTGCTCTGACCAGAGACCACTCCTGTTCTGCAGACAGTATAAGCTGTTATTACATTGTGTCTTGTTGTTATTGGGTACTGGTATTGAAAGTGCAATTAAAGGCACAGGTTGAGATATATCCTTAACAATTTGGTCCTTCGAGAGCCGGATCCCAAGATATCATCATTTCGGTGGAGAAGACCGCGACGCCGTTGCCTGTACAGCCGGAGCCTGGGGCTCTGTTTTGAAAGTCCGGACGTGTTGAATTCCAGTCCGGCCGGCGATAACAACTGCCTTCTTCTCCCCTGAATGAGGGATTGACGGGATCCGACCAGAACGCCAGTAACAACAACAACAACACACGAGGGTAAGAACAAAATATGATTATGTAACACTGGTTGCCGCTTACCTGAAAAAGGGCACTATTTCGGAAATAGTATGTGTTCAGATCTATAATAAATATTCATTGTAAAAGAAACACTGGTTGCCGCCTACCTGTAAAAGGGGCACTAAGGTTACGCTTAGTATGTGTTTGTGAATATTTGAAAGCACTGGTTGCCGCCTACCGGAAAGGGGCACTAAAGTTACGATAAAAATATTTCTGGGAAATAGTAACGGTTAGTATGTGCTAGTGAATGTTTTTGTGTACACAAGTGTGAATATGAGTATATGGTATAATTCTAAGAGATACTAGAAGTTGGCTAAAGGAATTAATCTCATGAATTAAAAGATTGGAGAACTGTGTGAATTTTAAACAGGCCGCGGATCCTCCGAGCGGAGGACTGTAGAAGCTTGACTTCCTGCAGTTCCAATTGACCAATAAGGAGTCATTCATGAGGGTTTTTTACTGGATTTGCTAAACTGAAAAAAGGTATCTCTGAGAAATATACATGAGTAAATAATATTGATAATATTGAACGACTGTAAAGATGAACAGTAATCAACCTACACCCACAACACAAGACATGAAATGTGAATTGTGCTGTGGTGGAACAGACAAACCAGGCTGTTCTCCCAGTGGTGAACAAGTACTGAAGTCAGGTTACACAGAGGCGGAGGAAGAGCTGAGAAAATATTACGAATACCTGCAGCATGAGTTATCTATGACCGGTAACAGCGATTTTCAAGATAGTGATGAAGAAGAATGGGAAGTGTCTGACATGATTATGTCAGCTTTGTGCCAAGCCGAAATGCATTATGAAGATGATGAAAACATCCCGCAGCTTAGTGACAAAGAGCGTGAGGTGGTCGGTCTGCCTCCGGATGAGGCAGTGGTGCCGGAATGGGGGTCATTGGGACATTTTATGGAGGCCAACGAGGATCTTAAATATATACACTACTGCCAAGAGACAGAGAATGGGGTAGAAACCAGCAGGCTAGCATGTGACTCCCTCTTGCGCATGACACGGCGAGACCTAAATAAATAAATGAACTAACAGCCGACAGTAGTTGATGAATCCTCCCCCAAAGAAAAAGAAAAAAACTATATTAAGCGACCCTGGGACTGGGGTCGGGTTGGTCCCGTTAGCAATCACTCAACACTCCACCATCCCGGCGCTGGTGGACGCGCCGGCCGCTGGATGACGGAGTCGGGAGTGTACGGGCTAACTCAGGGTTAGGCATAAAGCGGATGGACCACCCAGCGTGCACACTCTCTCTGTCTATCTCTCTCTCTCTCTCTCTCTCTCTCTCGACAAAGGAAATGGTAGCAAGAGTCTAATACTACAGCCTATAAATGGAGAACTATGAATAAAGACTTGCATTAAGAACTACCAACCTGCTTATATATGTGCATGTGTATGTATATGTATATGTGTATATGTGGATAGATAGGTAGATAGATAGATAAATAGATAGGAGAGTCGTCTTATATAACGTTAGAAACCACGTCTGTTATAATATAGAGGCAAGGCATTTAGAGTAAAGTGCTCACAAAAGACGAGAGATACATGTGGAAAAAATGAGGAAAAAATAAGGAATGAGGAAAAAATATAGAACATAGGCTAGTGAAAGGAGAAAACATAATCTAAATGGCCACTGTACAACAGAAAGTGGCAAGAAAGTGGTGGATGAGCTAAATATGAAAATCATAACCACTAAAGCGAGATCAAGTACACAGAGCAAAATATTACTGCACAGAAAAATGAGTAAGATGAGGCAAAGACAAGCAGACGCAGCCGAGGCAGGGTGGCTGGGAGAATGGAGCAGGAGACTGAGAAAAATGGGGATGTGCCCCACGCGATGAGAAAACTCGACTGAGCCACGGACTCCCTTACAGAGAGGCCAGACCCGGGGGGGAGGAGTCTAGAGATGGGTTGGAACTCAGGGTTCTGTCACATTAATGGACAAGCACAACAGAGTATCCAGCTGTTGTCTGCTAGACTATAGTTGAACTATACATATAAATATGTAATACGTTGTTGAACAGTTTAGAAACACAGAAAAAGGTGTTTTCAGTCATAGATTTGAGTAATGCATTTTTCTTAAATACCATTACACCCAGATGCTCAACATTGGTTTGGATTTACATTTGAAGGAGTAAAATACACCTACACTCACTTACCACAAGGGTACAGTGAGAGTCCTTCAATATTTTCAGAAAACATACAGAAATGTATGTCTACCTATTCCTAAAGAACATGCCAAAAATGTTCTTTAATTTACGTGGACGATATCCTCATAGGATCAAACACAGCTGACCAATGCAAAAGTACAACACTAGAAGTCCTACAGCATGTAGGAAAGTACAAACTGGGTCATCAGATTTCACGGCAGGGAAAAGGACTGCATGAAAACAGGAAGTTGGAAATTGCACAGGCACCAACCAACCACTACACGGCCACTAATGTCGTTCATTGGAAAATGCAACTATTGCAGACTTTGGATCCCTGAATAGTCTAGAGTCACAGCCCCCCCCCCCCCCCCTGCAGGAGTTAATAACGATCCACCATGTTGAATCCAGGAACACTCTAGACTCCAGCAGAGGCTGACTCACCACATTGTAGCATTCATGAAACAGATCAGGCTACAAAACCCAGACAAGACATGCATGACGTCTTTAGATGGCTCATCGCCTAAAAGATCAGTATGACAAAACACATACGAGAGTCGCAGTAACAACAATGGAGATACTGCTCATAGGAGGAAAATGATCTCCATACCTGCCTGGAGCAAGCAAACGAGCAGATGATAAAAAGATTAACTTGTATATTGAAACAACTTTTAGATGTGGTCTCATGTAGGCATACTGCTCATAGGACGAGATTGCACTCCGTGCAGACAAAGATTTTAAGCAAAAGAGCGTGCACGCACACAGGAATGTGCTGCACTCGCCAATTCGCTATAAGTACCCACCTGGGCTACTTTGCATATCAAATAGCGCTAATCGTCCGGTGTGTTTAAATACATTCTCAAGATATATTCACACCTAACTTATGAATGATATATGCTACATTCCAGCCATTGAGGCAATTAGGCAGTGTGTTTAGTCTGTGCTCAAGCGAGGGGAGCGCGCACGCGCCGGGAGAGCGCGTGCACATGGCGCCATTAGCGTGCGTGCAATCACAGTGATATCAGAAAGGCACCACTAGTCTCAGTACCGAATTCACTCGCATTATGTAAATGTCCGCACACAAGACGAACACCGCTGGAAACAATTGTGCAGGAAAAAATGGCAAATAGCAGCCTTGGGAAAAAGAAAAAAAGAAAAAAAACCCAAAGAGAGACAACGCTTTCTTAATTGATACGTCATTAAAAAACGGCCATCGATTGTGATATCCTAGTAGACATGGATATCACCCACCATGGTCCTTCGACTCACTATACAGGAGAAACTGGGTTTCACCTAAATCTATATATAGAACAAAAATATATTGAACCATGGGCGGAACCATAGGTTCAACAGGAGGGATAATGATGATTGATGAAAGCATTGAAAAGCATATATAATCACAAATGATGTTGTGCATATGTAATCACAAATGATGTTGTGATGATTGATGAAAGCATTGAAAAACATATGTAATCACAAATGATGTTATGATGATTGATGAAAGCATTGAAAGCATATGGAATCACAAATGATGTGTGATGATGTTCTAATCTATGCTCCCAAGTACCAAAACTATAACAAAAATAATTTTTTTGTATAATCCTTTTTGTGTAAATCTGGTGTAAAGATAACTCACAAGGAAGGGAAGCTAAGATACTGCTTGATAATAATTGATGCATGTTCTAAAAGCATGACGTACCGACCATAATAAGGTCCGGCAACAGAACTGTGAATAGGGTGATAAATAAGATTATCACCCAGTGCTTCCGCACACTTGGTAATAAATACAAAAACTGAAACCACTGTGTTTATTGCCCCCAAAAGTGTTGGGTTGGTGAAAGCGCACAAATGATACTTGAAAAGAATGCTTGAAAAACAAGACGATCAAAGAAACAAATGATCTGCCTGAGTTCTTATCTCCCCCACAGGTCAGAAACCAGATGACCAGGTGCTGGTGAAAGGTGTTCCGAAGAAGTCAACTGGGCAACACCACGGACCACACGGACCACATCACGTGCTATTAAAACCACACCTACCTCAGTGGAAGGAGAAGGAAGGATCCACGCAATAACAATATACAAGCTTGAATTCCTGCCAAAATCTCGACGTATAGGAGGAAGTCCAGCTACAAAGGGGGTTAGTTCGCTAGGAACTGATCGTCTCAACCCTGGTGAAGAAAACAACTAATCCTATACAAATATAGAAAATGGAGCAGGTTCTGATCGTGATAACTGGTTTCACAATAATGGTTATATGTGCGTTCTTGTTCATATCATTGATAGTGCATATCTTCATGCCACTGTTTGGCTACGCTGATCCAGACGAACCACCGGAGTATAATGTAGATGAAACTGTGCTGTAAAAAATGACATTCTTGAAGAAAAGCAGGCACTGTTGATGAAAGATGATAATTATCTGCAAATGAATGACAGATGAATGACTATAGTCATTATGCCTGATTCTATATGTATCTATGTTTGTAATTCATCATGTCTCTATACTAACATGTCTCCTGTTAAATGCACGTACCGTGGTAGAAAGTGGAGTTCCTCTTTTGGTGACAGACATGTATTTCGCTAACGGAAGGTCAATGAAAGTTTGGGCCTCCCAGACAGACAGCTCTAATTAACTGTTGCTTGAAATGTAGCTGTCGGCTCTAACTAACTGTCTGGTCAATAAATGAGCTCAGATAATCAACACTGCATGCATTCCCCCTCTGATAAAAACATGATGACAGATGTTTTTAGAATGGTCGGCAATTACAGTATTGCCACAATTATGGTGTAGGTTACCAATGGAAAAACTAAAATGTTATCATCCATTTAGTGATAAGAGTAGGGAAATGTTAGAGTTATTACTAGATCTATCTGTTATTATCAACAAATGTCTGAATACATTAAGTTGTGAGGTACTGTTTGATAAGGTCTCTAAAAGTCAGAATGTGTGTCTCAATGTTGACAGACACACGCTTCTGCTTTCTTCCTCTGAGCTAAAGCAGGAAGTCCCACTGGACCTCTCTGGGGCCAGTTATGTAAACCAGTTCCTTAAACCAAAGCCGCTGTAATAGCACTTTCCACTCAATGTGAAGACATGTCTATGTGCCGAGAGGGTCAATGGGGGGCGCCATGTCTCAGATGATTAATTGTATGTTTCCTGATGAACACATGATGTCCTCTTTTGTTCCCTGTCCTTTCGCGCTCAATAAAGCTGGTTGTGAAACGGGAGGTCTTCAGTGTGTGCTCTGACCAGAGACCACTCCTGTTCTGCAGACAGTATAAGCTGTTATTACATTGTGTCTTGTTGTTATTGGGTACTGGTATTGAAAGTGCAATTAAAGGCACAGGTTGAGATATATCCTTAACACAATGTAACTAACTTACAGTTTACAGAAGGACAGTTTCCTTCTGAAGCACAACTTAATGGCTCATCCTTCCAGTCGGGACCATTTGTTCCACAGCTCAAGCAAACCCCCACCAATTGGTACAGGGCTTGTATTTTGGTTTTGCACTTCTCGTTCTTTGTTATGCTATTGCTATGCTATTGTTATGCAAAGACTGGGTGATAGCGGAGTACCGGTACTTGGCGCACGGACGACGAGTCGAGTGAAAATTGTGAAAGTATTTTTGTGTGCGCGCGCGTGCACATCTGTGCGCGTACTTCTGCTCAGAAAAGTGCTGGGACGGCGTGGTACCGCGTGGCATGACCACTGCACCCCTGGGCTCTACAATGACATGAAAACAATCTAATAAATAATTGTACTTACAGATATTGTGGTGTCCATAGTCTGATCTGTTTTCAGAAGCAGGTTTTGATCCAGATGGTTTTCAGTAGAAAGTCTTGGTCCAGTATTGATTGATTGAATTGATTGATTGAATACTTTATTTTGACACAAATCGTAGGACAAAAACATTTTAAAAGACACGACAATAACAGTGTCAACAACGCTGGTCAAAAATGGATAAAACACAATAAAGCCAAGGCTCGTTTCCATTGTGGTCCATACATGGAACATAAAAAGGCACAGAAACACAAATGGACATGTACACTAGACAGGATACATCCTAAAAATGTGTATAAAAACACCTAACCTGACAACTCATACAGTTAACTAATGTTAAAAGAAAATCCGCAAACCCTTAAAAGCAACTCATGATAAAAGAAATAAAAGCCAAGTTATGATAAAAGAGATAAAAAACATTTTAAGACCAATTTGAGTTGCTGCTGAGCCATGTTTTTAGTGCAGATTTAAATCCGAGAGGGGAGTTCAGGAGTTTTATGAATGTTGGCAGGGCATTCCACATTACCGTAGCCGAGTAAAAAAATGCATCTTTCCCCATGCATGTCCTGACTCTCGGCGGGACCTAGCCCCTTTCGTGACTTTCGGTTTGCAAGCCTGGGGCTTTTGTGACCGGAGTCACTTGCTTATATGCCCCGATTACCCAGTAAGGAAACGACCAAGCGTCATCAAGGGGCTCGCGGTGTGTCAAGAATACATCAGATCTGAATTTCAAAGATACCCAGCGTACAATATGGGTCTAACACAGCTTCACGATGGGGTCTGGAAGCTCGGAGTTGCTAATAAACAGTTTAAAACATTGTTACTCGATGAGTGGTATTTACAGACCAAACGTCCATCTCCGCCGTTGGTGTCACAGCGCATGCGCACCAGGCAGCTAATGCCGCGTTCACGTTACTGGGAAGAAGCGGAAGAACCAGCTTCCGACTGGGAAAAACCATTCACGTCAGCCTCCTAGTGGTAATTCCTACTAGGACATATGGGATTCTTTTATAGACCCGATATCTCCCACTTCGCGTCACGAATTGCGGAAGTATGGATGTGGGCGTTTCATCCATAGATATATATAGAGTCAAAGCGTGAAGGCTTCCTAGTTGTAGCAACGAGATGTCCTCTGGTTCTTCCGCTTCTTCCCACGTAACGTGAATGCGACATTAGCTGCCTGGTGCGCATGCGCTGTGACACCAACGGTGGAGATGGACGTTCGGTCTGTAAATACCACTCGTCGAGTAACAATGTTTTAAACTGTTTATTAGCAACTCCGAGCTTCCAGACCCCATCGTGAAGCTGTGTTAGACCCATATTGTACGCTGGGTATCTTTGAAATTCAGATCTGATGTATTCTTGACACACCGCGAGCCCCTTGATGACGCTTGGTCGTTTCCTTACTGGGTAATCGGGGCGTATAAGCAAGTGACTCCGGTCACAAAAGCCCCAGGCTTGCAAACCGAAAGTCACGAAAGGGGCTAGGCGGGACCAGGTCCGTGGGGCTTCCTCTTGTGGCGTGTTTGTGGACATCTCCTACTTTATTAAAATAATTTACTAGACATTGTGTTCTGCCACAGAGAGGCGTTCAAGTCAACCAGCAGACTATCCCGTCTTTATGGTTGAATGAGTACTTCAGTCTGGAAAACAGCCCTGTTCTTATACAAGAGAGACAAGAGTTGAGCATTTAGCTGCTTGGAACTGATTGGCCAATCAGAACAACAATAGACACCTCCTCCATCAAACTGATATTTCCTCTCTGATCATCTTGGAAGACATCACTTTGTACAATCACGTACGTATCTCGATTTTGAAGTCAAGGTTCGGTACGGGTTTTCGGTACAGTGGAGGAAAGTTCACCACTCAGGGGTGATGTAGTGTACAGTAACTAATTGTACTTGTAGGGCTGTCAACGAATATTCTATATTGAAATTAATAAATCGACACTAATCGTTCATTTCTCTTTCCAAAATTCCACTTGGTAGTTTTATTACCAAAACATATAAATCATAGTCACATTTTCCCTACTGGCTACTGGATTAGTGTCTCTTTTCAATGTCCATTGTTGATTGATTGATTGATTGAAAACTTTATTAACAGATTGCAGAATGGGTACAATACAGTACAGCTCAATACACACAATTGTTAAGGGGATGCAGACCAGAGAAAGACTTTCGTCTTGTTTACATCAGGGTCCCCCATTTTCAATTCATCAGGACATATATGACATACAGATATACAGTACTGCTACATCTATACATTTATGACATACCAGATTTGCAAATACAGTACTGTTTGTGATAAAAAAAGAGTCCAGAAAAGAGTAATAATAATAATAATAATAATGGATTGGATTTATATAGTGCTCTTCGTGACACCCCAGAGACCCCAGAGCGCTTACAGAGTCCATTATTCGTTCACTTCATACACAGTCATACCGGTGGTGGTAAACTACAATTGCAGCCAGAGCTGCCCTGAGGCAGACTCACGGAAGCGTGGCGAATAATCATCGCCTACGGCCCCTCCGACCACCACCAACATTCATTCACATGCATACACATTCATACGAGGCAAGTAGGTTAAGTGTCTTGCCCAAGGACACAACAGCAGTGGGATGGACATGGGCTTGAGCGGGATTCGAACCACCAACCCTTCGATCATTGGACAACCCGCTCTACCCCTGAGCCACGCCGCCCCACATACATTTGGGGAGTATATACATTTGACATAAAAACTGTACATTGGGGGAGGTTGGGTAGGTGGGGTGGGGCTGTACATTGGAGGTGGTTCGGTGGGTGGGGGAACACTGTACAACTGTACAAGCAAAACTGTATATTGGAATATTGACAACCATACTTGGTAATTTACTGTACATTGGAGGGGGTTGGGTTAGGACATTTACATGGGCCAGTTTCAAATTGCAGTCTCCCGTAGGTGTTCCTTGAGAGTGGTTTTGAAAGTGGGTAGTGATTCACATTCCTTTACAGCTTTGGGTAGGGCGTTCCACATTGATGTGGCATAATTGCGAAACGTGTTTAGTCCCTTGTTTGAGCCGGATCTGGGTTTAACATGATTTGTGGAGCTCCCTCTGGTGTTGTGATCGTGGTATTCACTGACCTTTGGGAAGTATTTTGACATGTACATGGGTACCTTGGTCGTGTAGTGTATCTTGTAGACCAGGCCCATTGCAAGTTGCTGTACTCTGTCGTCTACTCTAAGCCATCCTAGGTTGTCAAAGTGGGCAGGGGTGAGGTGGGTTCTAGGCAGGCATGCGTTGTTCATGGGACGGGGTAGCACGGTGTGCAAGCTCACTCGCTATTTGCATATCAATAGCGCCGGTCGTCAGGTGTGTTAAATACGTTCTCAGACACATTCACACCTAACTTGTTGTGAAGACGTGTTACATTCCATTCGTAGAGGCAATTAGGCACTGTCTTTAGTCTGTGCCCAAGCGAGGGGACATTAAATGCGCATTCGCGGGAGCGCGCGCACGCGCCGGGAGCGCGCGTGCACGTGGTGCGTGTCACCCCAGATGATTTCAATAACGCACCACTGGTTCTAGGAGTAAGGTCAAGCAGTAGTCTGACCAGTTTGTTTTGAGATGTTTGTTTTTAGCGCCTTTAAGGTGCTTTGGTACCATGAGGTGCAAGCATAGTCGTAGTACCCTTGTATGAGTGCTCCTGCCATGCCGCTATGCACATTCATACTCTATATAAAATACTAACATCAGTTATCAATACTCACTACATTCATGCTGTGAATGAATGAATGACATTGCATAACGTTTCTCTTCAGGAGGGAGTGTGTTATTGTACTTTAACAGCGTTCTGAGCTGAAAAACAGAGAAGAGTTTCACGGAATGAAGACATGAGGAGGCGGAAACCGCCACCTTAAGGAGCCCGGAGTGACCTCCAGACACGTCTCAAATTAGCCTCCCGATCTTGTTGTATTGTTTCAAACAAAAATATATAGGAAATCCTTACCAAAGTGTGTGGCTACGATAGCTACCGACCTATACTTCTAATACGTCCACTCCAGCAGTCTTCTCCCGTAGGTCCGCGACCGTCGTTCCTCTAAACTGACGCCTCGATGCCTAAACTGGGGTTCTAACCAGTGTTGCGTTGTTATTATGGACTGAGCCGGCACGCAGGATAATGACGCCGCGCGCACGCGCACGCGCGGCCCCGCGCGCATGCGCATATGTTCCCTCGCGCACAATAATACACTTTGTTTGTATAGCCTTTCATACAGAAACTGCAGCTCAAAGTGCTTCACAACAGAAGAAAGACATAAGGCATAAAATGAGCACATAAAGTGCAGACATATAAAATCAGTTTTTCACATTAGGATCTAACATCCCAACAGGCAACCTTGTTTATGGTTTGATTCAGTTTTAATATAAATAATAAAAATAAAGAGAAGATTAATTAATTATCTACTCAGTCCCAAAGTTTGTGATGTAGATATGGAATGTCCCGGGTTGCTGCTGTTTGCAGAGTGTGTTGTTGTCCGGGGGTGAGTGGTGGTGGGTGGGGGGTTGAATCAAAACAGTTGTCAATTCGGAATTGACGGCTGTTTTGATTTGGCCCTTTGTTCGCCGTCGTTCACCTTTGGACGGCGGTGCACTCTGTGGGCAGCGGCAACTTGGGACGTTCCATATTTACATCACAAAGAGTCCCCTGCGTGGTTGAAGACACCAGCCTATAGCGGCTATTGTTATGATAATGCGAGGTAGCGCCGGGGCCCGGGAGGCAGGTAAACACAACGAGCCAAGTCGAGCGCAGCGCACGTGCACGCGCTTCTGCTCAAATCTTTAATACTCAGTGAGGTAGCACACCGTGCTACCCCGTCCCATGAACAACGCATGCCTGGTTCTAACTCGCAAATATTCGACGCTATAATACTATTGTTCGGCCACGTTGTTAGCCTTTAGCTTCTCAATCGAGTAGGGTATATCTGCAGAGCCGCAAGCCCAACGTCTGGGCGGCGTGTTGCTTATTAACAGCGGAAGAGTGCAAAAATGCTTCCGCATTCGTCACCGCACGCCACTACGGTAATGCGCCTTTCCTTTCACGCCGCTCAGACAAATGCATATGGCATTTCCGCGTACATTGCAACGAATCACTTGGAACCTCGGCTGTCTTTAACTATGAGTGAACACAACGCAACATTGTAACGTTAACGTGTACTTTACTATGGAATATACATGTATATTATCACGACGCGTCGTCAGACTAAACAGTGTTGTGAACACAACACATTGTAACGTTAACGTGTACTTTACTATGGAATATACATGTATATTATCGCGACGCGTCGTCACAGACTAAACAGTGTTGTGAACACAACATATTGTAACGTTAACGTGTACTTTACTATGGAATATACATGTATATTATCGCGACGTGTCGTCACAGACTAAACAGTGTTGTGAACACAACACATTGTAACGCTAACGTGTACTTTACTATGGAATATACATGTATTGTTAGAAAATGTTTTGGATCTAAATCACTTGGAGTTTGAGAGTGATATCAGAAGAAACTACTCAACCTCGGCTGTCTTTAACTATGAATGAACACAACACTCTAACTCACCATGTTTAGATAATAAAGTACTCAACCTCTACATGTCTACTGTCTGACTGAACACAACACTCTAACTTACCATGTTTAGATAATGAAGTACTCAACCTCTACTGTATTTAACTATGAGTGAACACAACACTCTAACTTACCATCTTTAGATAATGAAGTACTCAACCTCTACTGTATTTAACTATGAGTGAACACAACACTCTAACTTACCATCTTTAGATAATGAAGTACTCAACCTCTACTGTATTTAACTATGAGTGAACACAACACTAACTTACCATCTTTAGATAATGAAGTACTCAACATCTACTGTATTTAACTATGAGTGAACACAACACTCTAACTTACCATCTCTAGATAATAAAGTACTCAACCTCTACCGTCTTTAACTATGAATGAACACAACACGCTAACTTACCATCTTTAGATAATGAAGTACTCAACCTCTACTGTATTTAACTATGAGTGAACACAACACTCTAACTTACCATCTTTAGATAATGAAGTACTCAACCTCTACTGTATTTAACTATGAGTGAACACAACACTAACTTACCATCTTTAGATAATGAAGTACTCAACATCTACTGTATTTAACTATGAGTGAACACAACACTCTAACTTACCATCTTTAGATAATGAAGTACTCAACCTCTACTGTATTTAACTATGAGTGAACACAGCACTCTAACTTACCATCTTTAGATAATAAAGTATAACCTCTACTGTCTTTAACTATGAAGGAATTACAACCTTTATTTAATGGTTAATATTTTGATAAAAGGTAATTTACTATATTTGTATGGCATTTACACTTAAAGTAGAAAAACAAAAGTAATCTGTAAAATAATAGTGAATTTCCTGTGAAAAAACATTTATTTTTTACAGTGTATGTTACACACACAAATGCTACATTATGACACATTTGACAAAGAAAGGCCTATGTTAAAGTGCAGCTTGGCTTAGAGGATAATGTCTTGTATGAACTACCAGTAATATAAATAATATTAACAACAAAATGTGTTTCATCTTCATGTCAGATGATTTTCAAAAAGGAAAATGTACTACGCCTCTGTCGTCTACTCTAAGCCATCCTAGGTTGTCAAAGTGGGCAGGGGTGAGGTGGGTTCTAGACCCATGTTACTGACCAGACACTCTATATCAGTGATGTCTGTTTACTGCAGAGTGGAGGGACTGGGAGACTATGAGCTTCAATGTTTTTTTGCCCCACTTCATGTTAGCTCAGTAGTGCTCAATCAATCAATCAATCAATCAATCAATCAATCAATCAATCAATCAATCAATCAATCAATCAATCAATCAATCATGTACCTCGGCGCAGCTGAATAACAGTAGGAGTGATCGCCTGCTGCGTCCATCACGTGTATGGTGATTAATATGAACCAAAGCGTGATTAAATTGAACCAAAGCGTGTTAATATGTGTCGAACCAAGCGGGGATCTCATGCGCATGCGCGCGCGAGCGCGGCGCGAGCACCTCGCGAGCACGCCGGTGCACCTGGGCGAAGGAAAAGGAAAGGCGCATTACCGTAGTGGCGTGCGGTGACGAATGCGGAAGCATTTTTGCACTCTTCCGCTGTTAATAAGCAACACGCGGGCGGGACGTCGTTTGATTGATTGAAAAGTTTATTAATAGATTGCAGAATGGGTACAGTACAGTACAGCTCAATACATACAATTGTTAAGAGGATGCAGACCTGAGAAAGACTTTCGTCTTGTTTCCATCAGGGTCCTCCATTTTCAATTCATCATATGACATACCCGACATACAGATAGACAGTACTGCTACATCTATACATTTATGACATACCAGATTTGCAAATACAGTACTGTTTGTGATACTAAAAAAAAACAGAAAAAGAGTGTATATACATTTGACATAGAAACTGTGCATTGGAGGAGGTTGGGTAGGTGGGGTGGGGCTGTACATTGGAGGTGGGGGGGGGGGGGTTTGGTAGGGGTGGGGGGCACTGTACATTGGAATACTGACATACATTTGACATAGAAACTGTACATTGGAGGAGGTTGGGTAGGTAGGTGGGGTGGTGTTGGGTGGGGCTGTACATTGGAGGTGGGGGGGGGGGTGGGTAGGGGGGGGCACTGTACATTGGAATACTGACAAAGCCATGCTTGGTCTTTATTGTACAACTGGGTTAGGACATTTGTAGGGGCCAGTTTCGAATTGCAGTCTCCCGTAGGTGTTCTTTGAGAGTGTTTTTGAAAGTGGGTAGTGTAATATTCATGCTTTGAATATATCTTTACTATATTATTCATGCTGTGAATATATCATTTACGACAGGCGCACCAGGCGCACCTTGCTTATGTATACCTGACCAGGGGTCCTCACAGGCAGTTGGCTGCCAGCCGTGAATGGAGTTACACTCATGCTGAACGATGCTTACCTTTGAATAAACATATAAACGTTATCTCCTCGTCCTGAAGATTATTCTATTTAATCGAATACGACATGGTGTCAGAAGCGGGGTGAACATGGATATCAACGGAGTCCCGTCGCCACGGATGAATTGGGATTCTCTGGACTTACCGGGAGAATGGAAGAAGTTCAGGCAGCATGCGGAGTTGATGTTTTCGGGCCCACTCAAGAAGAAAGGAGAGGACGAGAAATGTAGCTACCTGCTATTGTGGAGCGGAGAAAGAGGGAGAGACATTCACAACACATGGACTCTCAGTGCAGATGAAGCAAAGGTATTGAAGAGCTACTATGACAATTTCGAAGCATACGTACTTCCAAGGAGGAACACAATCTTCGCCAGGTACAAATTCCATGAGAAAACCCAGCAACCGAGCGAGTCATTCGAACAATTTGTCACTGCATTGAAACTACTGGTGAAAGACTGTGCATATGTGAACAATGATGAGATGGTTAGAGACCGCATAGTGTTTGGCATACACTCAGCAAAAGTAAGAGAGAAACTATTAAACGTAGGATCAGACTTGTCGTTAGACAACGCGATAGATATAGCTAGAGCCCACGAGCTAGCACAATCACAGATAAAGAGCTTTACTGGCGCCACGTGCAGCGCGCAGGAGCAACTCGTGCACAAGGTGCACAGACATGAACAGAAGCATAGCGCTCAGAGATATCGCCCCAGAGCAGAGTGGACAGGGAGAGCGAACAGAGCGAACGACACAGACACACGTAAGAACTGTGGATACTGTGGGGGTAGAGCTCACAAGGAAGGGGATAATTGTGTAGCTAGGGGAAAACAGTGCACGAAGTGTGGAAAATGGAACCACTTTGCCAAAGTCTGCAGGGCCGGTAGCTTCCAGAAAAAGTCAGTACACGAGATTAGCATGCGCTCTGAGTCAGGAGAAGAGTCAGACGAACTGTATGTAGACACCGTGACAGACAGACGGTTTGATGCAACAGAACAAGCGTTCGCAGACATACAAGTAGGAAAACAGGGCACAGAGCTTAAATTTAAGTTAGACACAGGTGCACAAGTAAATGTAATTCCTTTGAGAGAGTATCACAATTTACAAGATAAACGCAAAATACAGCCTACCTCACGCAGACTGACAGGATATGGTGGAGAGAAGCTAGTGGTAAAGGGCACATGCACGTTAAAGTGTAAATACAAAGAGCGTGGCATGTTGTTAGACTTTTACATAGTAGACACTCAGGCACCCCCAGTTCTAGGTTTACAGGCATGCCTGAATATGGACCTCATTAAACTAGTATTGTCAGTGAATGCACACACAGATAAACAGTCCATCATGGAACAATACCACGACGTGTTTAAAGGGATAGGACTATTCCCAGGAGAGTGTCACATCCATATAGACCCAGACGCCAAGCCAGTAGTCTGCCCACTGAGAAGGACCCGATCGCCCTGCGTGGCCGACTAAAGAAGGAGCTACAGAGTATGGAAGACACACAGATCATCACTAGAATCATCGAACCAACGGAGTGGGTCAGTACACTAGTCATTGTTGAGAAACCACGCACAGGCAAGCTCAGACTATGTTTGGATCCTAAGGAGCTAAACAAGGCTATCAAGCGCCCGCACTACCCTCTGCCGACACTAGAGGACATCACACCCAGACTAACAGGCGCACGCTATTTCAGCGTACTGGATGCAAGGTCGGGATACTGGTCCATCAAGCTCTCCACAGAATCATCGAAGCTGACGACGTTCAACACACCGTTTGGACGGTACAGATTCCTACGATTACCATTTGGGCTCGCTTCTGCCCAAGACGAGTTCCAACGAAAAATCGACGAGACATACGAGGGACTGAACGGAGTAGCAGCTATAGTAGACGACATCCTTGTATATGGCGCGACCAGAGAGGAACACGATAAGAACCTACATGCAATGATGGCGAGATCACGGGAGAGAGGCGTTCGGCTCAACGCAGACAAGTGCACCATCGGAGCCACCGAAGTGAGCTACTTCGGGCACATCCTTTCAGCCGACGGCATGAAGCCTGACCCAGGCAAGATAGCTGCCATCAAGGAGATGGAGGCGCCAAAGAGCCGTGCAGAACTGGAAACCGTGCTAGGTATGGTCAACTATCTGGCGAAATTCGCCCCGAGCCTCTCCGAGATCAACGCACCCATGAGACAGCTGCTTAAACAATCGAATGAATTCCTGTGGGACGCGCAGCACGACGCTGCATTCCAAAAGATGAAAGACATACTTACCAGTGAACCTGGGCCAGTCCTCATCTACTTTGACCCAGATAAGGAGCTCAGCTTACAAGTGGACGCATCAAAGTATGGTCTGGGTGCTGTGCTGATGCAGGAAGGGAGGCCCATTAGCTACGCATCCAGATCACTCACGGACAGCGAGGTCAACTCGAAATCGAAAAGGAGATGTATGCAGTCCTTTATGGATTCAAACGTTTCCACCAATATGCCTACGGTCGCCATGTTATGGTGCAATCTGACCACAAGCCCCTGGAGTCGATCATGAAGAAGCCGATCGCCGCAGCCCCACCGCGGTTACAGAGGATGATACTGCAACTACACAAGTACAACTTCACGATCGTGCACCGCCCTGGGAAAGACATCCCAGTAGCCGACACGCTGTCCAGGAAATCACTCACCTCTCACGACGACGGTCTCAGTGAAGGGATGGACCTTCAGGTACACATGGTGTACAACAGCTTACCTGTACACGACGACAGGCTACAGGAGATCAGAGAAACGACAGACAATGACACACAGCTAAAGCTGCTCAGCCAGGCTATCCTGGAGGGATGGCCTGAGGAAAGAAAACAATGCCCCCAGAACATTACCGAATACTGGAATCACAGAGATGAACTATCCAAGACGAATGGAATAATTTTCAAGGGGGAGAAAATAGTCATCCCTACCAGCCTCAGAGGAGATATGCTGATCAAGATCCATGCAGGCCACATGGGAATGGAAAAATGCAAACTGAGAGCACGAGACATCATGTTCTGGCCTGGAATGGGTAGACATATAGAGCAAGTCGTGGAGAAGTGCTCAATATGCCAAGAGCGCCGCCCATCAAACACCAAGGAGCCCATGATGCCTCATCGTATCCCAGACCGCCCCTGGCAGGTTGTAGGGACAGATCTCTTTAACTGGAACAACCAGGACTATGTTGTGACCGTCGACTACTACAGCAGATTCTTCGAACTAGACAGACTTCACAGCACCACATCGGCAGCTGTTATCCACAAGCTAAAGGCACCCTGTGCCAGGCATGGCGTCCCAGAGACCATAATCTCGGACAACGGACCACAATACAAGTCTAAAGAGTTCGAGGCATTCGCCAAGTCGTGGGAGTTCACACACGTCACGTCAAGCCCACACTATCCGCAAAGCAACGGACTAGCGGAGAGAACCGTGAAGACGGCAAAATCACTCATGGACAAGGCTAAGGCAGACGGAAGAGACCCGTACCTAAGCCTCCTGGAGTATCGTAATACCCCAGTCGACAACTTCAAATCGCCGGCACAACTGTTGATGAGCCGCAGGCTACGCTCAACCCTCCCGAGCACCAACCAACAGCTGCGGCCAGGGGTAGTAAGCCAAAAAGATGGACATAACAAGCGAGTGCAAAGACAACAGCACCAGAAGAAATACTATGACAGGTCAGCTAGACCGCTGCCCCCACTACATTGTGGTGAATCTGTCAGGCTACAAGAACTTGGACGCTGGAGGCCAGCAGTAGTCATACAACCAGCTGACACTGCGCGGTCATACCACGTTCGCACCCAAGATGGACGCGAATACCGCCGCAACCGCAGGCACCTGAGGGACACGAAAGAGGAACACTTCCAGGACAGCGACGGTATGCCAAGTCCAGAGAGCGTCGATCAACCGCCGGAGACCAACGACCCTGAACTGCCAGAGGACTCAGAAGAGAACTCAGCTTCATACTACACCAGATCCGGCCGAGCAGTGAAGCCTCGGGACATTTTAGACCTATAAATGTACAGGGTGCAGGCGGATCGCTGCCCTATTATAACACCATTTGCCCAATTGAAAAAAAAAAAAAAAAAAGGGGGTGGTGAAATGTAACAAATATTAATGTATGCTGAAATGATTACTTACTATATGTGTTTAATCTATGACCTACTTACCTTGCTTGATTGTCGATATATTCCCATTTTGTTAGCAAGCTACTTCTACAAATAAGAACTGCATACGGTAAGAGTGTTGAGACACGACCAAATAAGCCATGAATACATACCTTATTCACAGCTGAAGTATTCAAATATTAAAGCAGACTATCCAGAATAAGAGGGCACACAATACGAACTGTAATACCTTGATACATGAATCTTTATGTTTAACATATTAATCCTACCTGTTTACATTGCCTGGTCTTGACACAGGTAACGCACTTGTTATTGTTTACAAAGAAACTCTTACAGAGTATTGCACAACCATTCCTAATTTCAATTTTGTTCATAGCTTATTAAGCTTTCTCTAAAAGAAGGAGGATGTAATATTCATGCTTTGAATATATCTTTACTATATTATTCATGCTGTGAATATATCATTTACAACAGGCGCGCCAGGCGCACCTTGCTTATGTATACCTGACCAGGGGTCCTCACAGGCAGTTGG
This sequence comes from Notolepis coatsorum, assembly GCF_963971535.1. NCBI lineage: Eukaryota > Metazoa > Chordata > Actinopteri > Aulopiformes > Paralepididae > Notolepis > Notolepis coatsorum. The sequence goes on along the minus strand of NC_140170.1, from coordinate 12,005,419 downwards.
CTGCCAGCCGTGAATGGAGTTACACTCATGCTGAACGATGCTTACCTTTGAATAAACATATAAACGTTATCTCCTCGTCCTGAAGATTATTCTATTTAATCGAATACGACAGGTAGTGATTCCTTTGGGTAGGGCGTTCCACATTGATGTGGCATAATTGCTAAACGTGTTTAGTCCCTTGTTTGAGCCGAATCTGGGTTTTACATGATTTGTGGAACTCCCTCTGGTGTTGTGATCGTGGTATTCACTGACCTTTGGGAAGTATTTTGACATGTACATGGGTACCTTGGTCGCGAAGCCCCGCCTCAAACCCGTCCACGCCACGAAGCCCCGCCCACTCGCCCAGACGTTGGGCTCTGTGGCTCTGCAGATATACCCTACCCTACTCGGTACTCGTTCACTCCGCCAGAGTTCCCTTCGCATCAGTGACGCCAGTCCAGTTGAAGACGAGGAGCGAAATACAAGAAGTAAACAAGTGTGTTCTATTGGACATTTCTGTGGGGATTATTAAACGTTGTTTGCGGATTCAACCAAGGCATTCAAGGTGAGACTGTAGCAATATTCCTTCTAGATAACGTTCTCTTAGCTAACGAGCTAACGCTGTGCGGCTAACGGCTGCTAGCTTCTTGTCCTGAATTGTTGTTTGTCTCTGAGGTTGGGAACAAAGACGAGAGGAGCAGCTAGTTATTAGTTATGTTTCATCTGCACTCATTGAAGAGTGTGATCACATGTTCACGTTTCACTGGAAGTATTGTTACCAACGTTAGCTAGCTAGTAGATGTGTAAGTTAGTCACAAGCTGACTGGTTGTATACAAATAAAAGTGCTACTTGACCTCTTTGAGACACAACATTCATATCTTAACGATCCTGGCCAAGTCTATGAACTAGACCCAGGTACCCAACGCTTCATGATGTGATATGAAAACCATAGAGGTGCATCATTGAACAACGTTTCTCCTGAACAGCTGAATAATTCATGATGGTGAAATGCTCATCTCATCCCGACCAGCCTGAATCACAGCCAGCAGTCTTTTGTCTGCCGCCATTGTGCAGCTTGTGCTGATTACAGGGGGATGGTTGGTGAGAGGATGGTGAGGGGGATGGTTTATTATGGTCTACATGGTGACTGAGCCGGAGGTGTTTAGAATGATAAGCCAAGCAGCTCTAGGGGGTGAGGGCATGGAAGCGGGGGGGGGGGGGGGGGGGTTCTGGGGATGAAAGGCCAGAGACTGAGTGCAGATAGGTCCCACCCACACAGGGGGAAACATTCCATCGCTCTACATTTTATTGTGATGGTTCCTTGATTGATTGAAAACTTTATTAACAGATTGCAGAATGAGTACAATACAGTACGGCTCAATACACACAATAGTTTAAGGGGATGCAGACCAGAGAAAGACTTTCGTCTTGTTTACATCAGGGTCCCCCATCTTCAATTCATAATGACATACGCAACATACAGATATGCAGTACTGTTACATTTGTGATACACAGGATATTCAAATATACAGTACTGTTAAACAGAGATCCTAACAGAAAATACATACGAGGGGGAGGAAACTGTACGTTAGGAGGGGGTGGGTGGGAGGGGGAGCCGTGACCCCTTCTTGTCATTTTGGTAAGCTAGCAAACAACAGAAGGATACCTGTGTACAATAATGTGGAACGCCCCACAACCGTGAAGGAATGTGAATCCCTACCCTCCTTCAAAACCGCTCTCAAAGAGCACCTACGGGTGGCTGCAATTAGAAACTGGCCCCTGTAAATGTCCAAACCCCCCCCCCCACCAATGTACAGTTTCTACCGCTTCGGATGTATATATTTTTAATGATATTTTTACTACACAGTTCTGTATATCTATATGTCATAAATGTCCTGATGCATTGAACATGGGGGACCCCGATGTAAACAAGACACAAGTCTTTTTCTGGTCTGCATCCTCTTAGCAGTTGTTTTGTATTGAGCCGTACTGTATTGTACCCATTCTGCAATCTGTTTAAAGTTTTCAATCAATCAAGGCTAAGCCTTCAATGATTATCTCTGAGCCAAGCCGTGACCCCATTGCTTCATATCTTCAGTATACAATCCAGTTTACAGCATTTGAAGATTAAACGAAATACGCCTCTCCATAATGCAGAGAGACTATTTTATTTATTGTGACCCCAGTCTTGTGTGTACAGTGAAAATCTGTAACGTTAGACCAGTTCAAAGTACTTCCCAGATCTCCTGTCCTCTCCTTCCTCTAATTCTGTTCCTTTACATTTACATTTAGTCATTTAGCTGACGCTTTTATCCAAAGCGACTTACAAGTTCTGTACGACAAGACAGCAAGAAGGGTACAACTCTATCAGCTGAGTAACAATGTTCATCAAGTGTTGCGTGTTACAGTGTAGGTTAGTTTATTAGGACAAGTGCATGACAGTAAGGTTAGTCAGGGTTAGATTTTTTTTATTATTATTATTTCAGATAATGGTTGAAGAAGTGAGTCTTTAGTCGACGGCGAAAGATTGGACGGGATTCGGCTGTCCTAACTGGGATGGGTAGTTCATTCCACCATTGTGGGGCAAGGACTGAGAATAGGCGGCTTCTCTTTGATGACCCTCCGGGAGCTTGGATAGGAGTAGGTCTGAGGCGGCCAGAAGATGCAGAGCGTAGGGGTCTTGAGGGTGTGTAGTTAGATAGAGACCATTGACCGGAGGTAGGCGGGATCGGTTCCCTTTGCCGCACGGTATGCTAGGTCGATGGCCTTGAAGCGGATACGTGCAGCAATGGGGAGCCAGTGCAGGTCCCTAAGAAGTGGGGTGACATGGGCCGACTTCGGTAGGTTTGAGATCAGGCGGGCCGCTGCGTTTTGAATGAGTTGAAGAGGCTTGGTGGCAGTGGCCAGGAGGCCAGCTAGCAGTGCGTTGCAGTAGTCGAGGCGGGAGATGACTGTTGATTGGACGAGGAGTTGGGTGGCTTCTTTTGTCTCAGCCATGTCAATAGACCGGAATAAGTTGCAGGGGGGACCACATTCTTCATGTATCTAACCGATTCGTTCAGGCTTACTGACGTTTTCCCAGTCCCTCCTCCTCCCTGTTCACTAAGTGTTGGTGCACCAGAGGTACAAAGAGTGCCCCAAGAATGTGAAGCATCCACTGTATCTCTCAGTGTTCACACTATTCTAAAGTGATCACAGTGAAGCTATGGTGTATTTCAGATTGAATCTCTGGTGTATTTCACTGTATATTTCAGAGTGAATCTCTGGTGTATTTCAGAGTGAAACTAGTGGGATAGTGTGTACTACAGTAGGTTAGGGGTCTCTGCACGTGTAGCAGTGTGTAGTGGGATAGTGTGTACTGTAGTAGGTTAGGGGTCTCTGCATGTGTAGCAGTGTGTAGTTGGATAGTGTGTACTGCAGTAGGTTAGGTCTTTGCATGGTGTAGCAGTGTGTAGTGGGATAGTGTGTAGCAGTGTGTAGTGGGATAGTGTGTACTGTAGTAGGTTAGGGCTCTGCATGTGTAGCAGTGTGTAGTGGGATAGTGTGTACTGCAGTAGGTTAGGGGTCTCTGCATGTGTAGCAGTGTGTAGTGGGATAGTGTGTACTCCAGTAGGTTAGGTCTTTGCATGTGGCAACGATTCAATGCATCATGAAATCTCTTCATTTGACTACGAATTTGATTCGATTCGATAAATTTTCGATCAGTTAATTCCCCCAATTTTTTTTATACAAATGTGGCTGGGGGAACTGATTCACTCAGCATGAATGGACTATAGGTCAATAAAAACAATACACCAAGCTTTAAGTTAACAGGATATTTTATTCCCAACAAGTGCCAGATTTGAGATTTCAGACATTTTATGTATTAACTGTGATTAATGCCTACTGTGGCAAAGTAGTAGCCAACAACTAGGTCTAACAAAACGGCAGTGCCATTGAACTACTGCTACAAAAACACTTCACTTAACTTTAGCTTTTGCCCCTTTTATTCATACAATGCCTCTCTCTCTCTCCCTCTCTCTCAAGTTGCCAAACTGCACACATTAAAATTGCGATTGGTACTGTAGTGTGTGTACTGTAGTGTGTACTATATTGTGTACAGCAGTAGGTAAGCGCTGTCTGCGTGTACTGTAGTGTGTACTATATTGTGTACTGCAGTAGGTAAGGGCTCTCTGCATGTGTACTATATTGTGTATGTACTGCAGTAGGTTAGGGCTCTCTGCATGTGTACTGTAGTGTGTACTATATTGTGTACTGCAGTAGGTTAGGGCTCTCTGCATGTGTACTGTAGTGTGTACTATATTGTGTACTGCAGTAGGTTAGGGCTCTCTGCATGTGTACTGTAGTGTGTACTATATTGTGTACTGCAGTAGGTTAGGGCTCTCTGCATGTGTACTATAGTGTGTACTATAGTGTGTACTGCAGTAGGTTAGGGCTCTCTGCATGTGTACTGTAGTGTGTACTATAGTGTGTACTGCAGTAGGTTTCACGTTATTCGGTAAAAAAAGAAAATTGTTTCCCCATTGAACAAAACATATTTCATTACAGTGCACAAACACGCACAATCAGCTTTTCTGTAAGTGTTATTTATGAATGTGTGAAGAGACTGTCTGTATTACACACAGAGGGAACTGTCTGACCACTTTAAATTTGTACTAAGTACAACTAATAAGTAGGGGTGCACTGATATGTCGGGTATCGGTATCGGCCGATAAATGCCTTGTTGACTGCCATCTGCCTATCGGCCGATAAGCTCAGATGTGCCGATGACAGTAGCCGATAAATATCCATCAATTTGTGTCGCGTCAATCTGGTCCACACATTCAAACTTTGAAAAAAGTTTCAGTCAAGCGACCTGCACAATGCCGCCCCCACACACACACGTGACGCTACTGCATCAAAGTTACTACTTATGATTAACAAAGGCATTCGTTTTGTGGCATTAACGTTATATAGTTACACGTTCAATAACATCAGCGTATTTACCGGACTATAGCAAGCATTACTCATTCATATCTCAGTTCCTACCTTTGCTCAGAGAGCCCGTACTGAGTTGTACCCATTCTGCAATCTGTTAATAAAGTTTTCAATCAGACAAATGTATAGAAAAGCTTTTATTATAACATTCGTTGCAGTAAAATCATTATGCCTCGTTTGGTCATCCTGTGGAGCGCTGGTAGTCTACTCGTGGCCGCGGGGAGCTAAAGTTATTAGCGCCGGTAGGTTTGTTGTTGATCTCTCGCTGCAGATCAATGGCGGATTTCCCGGAAGTAAAAAACGAATAAGCGCTTGCCGATTGGTGGTAAGAACAGCAGGGGCGGGTGCAAGCGGTGTGTCGTAATTGGCAGAATCGACTGTCAATCAAAATTGTTCTGTTGCATTGCTTTGGTTGAGAGATAGTGCTCTCTTATTAAAACTAATAAACAAGTCTTGAGCAAGACAAGTTAGTCTGTTATTGTTACGAAGGATCAGATTAAACCGAATATATATATTTATTTATGGATATATATTGAATAGTATTTGTATGTCGTTTGATATCCCTTGTATATTCCTTGTACATATGCACGGAATATCCCTTTAGCCTACTATAGCCCATAATAGTTCATTCTCTTATTGGACAAAGGACCAGGCGCCAGGGGACCAGCCCCTGGCGTCAAGTTCAAAGGTACCGACGAGACATGTCCGTACTAGCCCCGGCTCCGCTCAGGGATACGGCTACCGAAATGAGAGTGGCACTATTTGTTCACCGTGCATATAAATATGGCGCAAGTAAATGTAGAAGTCCCTTACCCTTCTTCCCAACTTAGTAACAGAACGTGAAGCCTCACCCACGATACGACGTGCGGTGAAGTATGGCCTGTTTGGCCTTAGAATAGCATTGAGACCTCGTGCGGATTAATGACTGAATTGTCAGAGTTTGGCACTGTACCGTCGAGTGCGACGTATTTCTATCAAGTAATAATAGTCTATCGTGTATGGTGCATCGTGCGGTTAGAGTTCTGGGGTGACCAGCATCTCCAACGCTTCCTCGTGTTATCTAGAGTCTTATCCAGGTTGGGCCGACCACATGGCGCTTTCATCCGAGGAGATCTAGGCGAGGACCGAGGGACATGTACACTGGATTACCTACCCGACGACTGCTGAGCCCTATGCGGCTGGAATATATATTTGCTTTGGTACTGTGATTTGTGGAGCGGATAATCGCCGACGCCTGTGAGTGTTGGATTTACCCCCGAGAGGAGTCAAGTTGAGTCGGCGCTCAGAGAGACTGAGGTCGCCTAGCTTCTTCTTCATTGTGGAGCTACAGCCTACAAGAGAACCAAGGTGTATTCATCTACGGATCAAGAGTCTATTGCACTGTCTTCTGTACTTGAAGTCTCCATAGATATCGTTGACCAGACGGTCTACTACCGACGGCTCTCCTACCCCCCCTACCGGCTTACAACCGGGAGGACCCCCTCCAGAATATCCCGCTATATCATTAAGTGTACCATAGATATAATTCCCTAAGAGCCAGGTTGTATACTTGCTTCCTGCATAACCAGAGATTGGACATTCAGTGTTGATTTGCCTACGAGTACTCATTTGCCTTACAAGTGCATTCAAATGATAAATGTAAGATAAATATTCTATGTACCTTTTGCTCCATTAAATATTTGATTATTACCTTTGACTGGAACCGATTTCATTGTGGAAAGTGTTCATCATATTTAGATATCGTGTACTGTATGGCCAGTAGTTAAAGTACATAAAGCGGTAGTGGTTTAATGATACCATACTTATCAATACAGTCAGGGAATTGTACCCCTCAGTTACAATTGGTCCTTCGAGCCGGAGGGTAATTAGTGTAATATTAATATAGTGGTATTAATATTGAAATGGCCTATGATGAACACTCCACGAAACGGTCCTCCTAAAGTAGAACGCCCGCAGCGTAGACGGCAGCCACCTCAGTACTTAGAGGATTACGCTGCCAGTATACTACCTAGCCTTCTACAGACGGTAAAAGTAGAAAGTAAAATTATGTCCGACCCTATCAACCAGGCTACCCCGCCAACAGAGGCCCTAGTGGGTTCTAATGTAACTGACCAAGCTCACGGTGGGGACCAGGAGGGAACTGACACGACTTTACCCCCCGCCAAGACCGAAGAAGTAGTCCCCGGAGAGCTCCGGGAGGAAGACAACCCTCCAGAGATGGAACTCTGCACGGAACAAGATGAGGAGAGCGCCGAGGAGATAGAGCTCCAGGACTCCCCGCAGGAGAACGCATCCCCAACGAGTACTGCCAGGAGCGGATCACCTCAACCAGCGTCTTCCCCCAGCGAGGCGGACAAGATGCTGGCACAGGCGTTCCTCGCCAGCCTAGCAGCCTCAACAGAGCGCGATCGACTCCAAGCACAGACGCTTAGTGAGCGCGAACATTCTTCCATGGAAAGAGAACGCATTCAAGCGCAGCAACGGAGCGACGGAGATCGTATACGTCTGGAGATTAGACGCCTTCAGACGGAAGAGAATATGGAAAGGGACCGCGCCGAAGCCGAGCGCGCCGCTGCCGGTGCCCAAAGAGACCAAGAGCGCGACATCGCTCTCACCAAGCGCGAAGCCGAGCGCGACCGATTACAAGCGCAGCTAATGGAGCAGCTGATCGCCAGGGCAACACCCCCTCCCTCCACAAGGGGTTCCAGGGCCTCGTCAAGACACGGGTCAAGGGCACCCTCCCCTAACCGATCAAGCGACCCTGAACTCGACCACCAGAGAGAGCCTATACCCCCCTCCGAACCCCTTCCCCGACCGGTCCCAGTGAGACCCAGCTACAAGGAAGGAACGGCGTACACCGCGGAGAGGCTAAATAGACGACTACAGGATCTAGATGACCTGACAGAGGAAGAAGAGGGAGAGGAGGAGAATCAAGCCCGACAGCAGCACAGTACTCCACAGGACCAGGAGGTCCAGTACAGCCCAGGCTATACCCCGCGGCTCTGCGCTACAGACCCCCGACTCTATTCACGGGTGAGCATGACGCACGACCAGTCCCGAGGAATAGCACCTGGACCAGCGGGCCATGGTACCCTGCCGGTACCAGCCCACCGAGAGGCGTAAGAGGAGACTCGCCTAGGAGGCCTCTCTTCCAACGCTCACCGATGTGCCAGCCATCCACGGCGTCATACATTGGCACACCGACGTTTCCAGACTTCACCCATGAGAACCGAGCACAGTACACGGAGCTACGGATGTGCTTAGAGACAATGATGGTGGATGTAGCTGATGAACGCCACAAGTATGCTATCCTATTGAAGCACCTGAAAGTGCCCAGAGCGCACAACATAGCGCTAGCTTATGCCACCTCTACGACCCCATACACCGCAGCTCTAGCAGCACTAGACCAAAGATATGGACGTATATGGGATTACGTAATACAAGAGATAAGGCATATTGACCGCCTACCACCAGCAACAGACAATCGCTCACTAGACGACCTGTCTATCAAAGTACAATCCCTGGTAGGGATGCTGGGGGCGCAACGAGAAAAGGGTATGCACGAACTATACGCAAACTCGAATGTCGAGAGGATTTTAGAGAAGCTGCCGCCCGCCCGACAGGAGCGCTTCAGGCGGCAAAGAGACCACTGTGATCCTAACGGTCCCGAGCCATCCCTCCTAGACCTAGCCGACTTCCTGGCGAGAGAAGTCAGCAGCCTACGGTTGGATACGTTCGTGCGGAGCACACCAAGCTCCAGAGAGGGACCTAGGAGAGCAAACGATGGCCGAAGATTGGTGACTGTCATGCACCAATCAGAATCGGTACCGAGCAGCAAGAACCACAGTACCCCCTCGATGAAAGAGAAGTGGAAGATGGTGTGCCCGTACTGCGAAAAGGAACACTGGTTGTCACAATGTGACCTGTTCAAGAAGATGACCGCTGAAGAAGTGAGTCACTGGATAAAGTCCAACAGGCGCTGTTACCGATGTGCGCGCAGTCACATGGCAGCCAAGTGCCGCCTAAAGAAGAGGTGTAGTCGGTGTGACGAGCCCACCTAGATGTCCTACACGACAGTAACAGAAGAAAGCCTGCACCATCCAGCAGCACAAAGGCAAGTGTTATGTACATTGACCCCGCTAGCAGCGGGGGCGCCCAGGTGCTCTTAAAGGTGGTCCGCGTAACACTGAGTTACCAAGATAAGGTCATGGACACTTACGCCGTCCTTGATGACGGGTCAGAGAAGACCCTTCTCCTCGCGTCCGCTGCGGCCCAGCTGGGGCTGCGGGGGAGCGAAAACCAGATGACGATTCGGACAATAAGAAGAGATCTAAAGACGATAAAGGGCGAGAATGTCTCCTTCACTATCGCAGCAAGCGGGCAGCCAGAGAGACGGTATAGGATTACTAATGCCTTCACCAGCCAAGAAATAGGACTATCGCAGTACACCTACCCCATCGCCAAGCTGATGGATAAATATGTGCACCTGCGTCAACTACCTATCCCGCTCATAGACGGTGCCACCCCGACCCTGCTGATAGGCTCCGACCATGCAGACCTCATAGTCCCGATAGACCGGGTCCATACAGGACCCAGAGGTTGTCCTGCAGCAGTCGAGACCCGCCTAGGATGGACATTACAAGGCCCCCTCGCCAAGTCTCTTAACCGAACAGCAGCCACTAGCTGCCTCCACTCCAGAGTGACAGAAGAAGACACCACTCTCCTGCAGCATGTCGAGAGGCTATGGACACTAGAGACAATGCCCTTTAAGAACGAAAAGAAAGACATTCGTTCTAAGGAAGATATTTACGCTATAGCCCTCCTCGAGCAAGGGACAAAGAGAGTCACAGTCAACGGAGTGATGAGATACGCAACTCCACTCCTGAGGCGAGAGGGAATGCCCACCTTTCACGCCACAAAAGAAGCGACGGAGCGGTATCTATTGAACACAGAGCGGCGCCTAGCCAAAGACCCCGCTCAAGAGACTGTGTACCGCGCTGAGATTAACAAGCTAATCACAGCGGGACACATAAAGAAAATTGACATTAAAGAGGCCGATCAGACGACCAAATCATGGTACGTGCCGCACCACAAGGTCCACCACAGCGGCAAGGATCGTATTGTGTTTAACTGCAGCTACCAGATCGGATCACAAAATCTGAATAAAGAGCTCTTGCCCGGCCCAACACTCGGCCCCTCTACTAGGCGTGCTACTACGCTTCCGCCAGGACAAGGTGGCTATCAGCGGCGACATCAAAGGGATGTTCCTGCAGGTGAGACTAGTGGAGGAGGACAAGCCCCTGCTGCGGTTCCTATGGAGAGAGAGGATCGGAGATGAGCACCCAGCCATCTATCAATGGGAAGTCCTCCCTTTCGGAACCACATGCAGCCCATGCTGTGCTACGTTTGCACTACAAAAACACGTCGCAGAGGACCCAGCAGCAGATGAAGAGGTCCGACAAAGTGTGACAAATAGTTTCTACGTGGACAACTGTTTACAAAGCGTCTCGACGCAAGAAGAAGCCGAGGCTCTTCTACTCAAGCTCCGCGCCTCCCTGATCAAAGGCGGCTTTGATCTCAGGCAGTGGGCCAGCAGCGACCCGCAAGTATTGCGCAGCCTCTCCCCCGAGGACAAGGCAGCAAGCAGCGAGACCTGGATGGCGACCATCCCAGGAGAAGCGGCTCGCAGGAGCGCGGCTCGCCACGTTAATCCAACGTGAACTCACCATTCCGGTGCAAAGAACAATCTTGTGGTCAGACTCCACGACAGTACTCACATGGATCCGGTCTGATTCGTGCAGATACAAGGTCTTCGTGGGAGTCAGAGTCACCGAGATTCAAGAGTTAACAGAAGTAGCGAGCTGGAGGTATGTGGACACCAAACACAACCCAGCTGACGTCATCACCCGGGGAATGTCCCTGGATGACCTCACCCGTCACAACCTCTACAGTGACGGACCAGAGTTTCTCAAGCTCCCCGAAGAAGAGTGGCCTACACCCACCCCACGGGAGGCGAGTAAAGAGGAGGCCGAAAACAAGAAACCTATGTTCTGTGGATTGAACACACTCGTCTCCACAGACCCCGACATAGACGATTGCCTCACCCTACAGAGTGCGCAGCTAAAGACATTTCTGTGGCACCACCCAGAGGTTCAGCCCACGACTGACATTTCAGCAGCTGACTACGAAGAAGCAGAACTTCTTCTACTACAACGAGCCCAGAGAGACTCGTTCCCCGATGAGCTAGACTGTCTACAGGGAGCAAAGCCCGTCCCATCAGACAGCAGACTGCTCCACCTAGCCCCCGAGAGCGACGCCCATAGTCTCATCAGAGTGGGTGGTCGTCTGCGGAGAGCCCCAGACTTACCGGATGACGTCAAGTACCCGATAGTCTTGAACAGCCGACACAAGGTCACAGAGCTGATCATAAAGAAATACGACGAGGATGTGCACCACGCAGGGGCAGAGAGAGTCTTTGCGGAGATCAGACGTCGTTATTGGATACTGCAAGGGAGAGAAGCAGTGCGGCGCTTCCAGCGAACCTGTCTAGACTGTCGTAAGTGGCGAGCCCAGCCCAGTATACCCCGGATGGCTGACCTACCTCCCTGTCGCCTCCGACTCGGCGACAAGCCTTTTCACTCCACCGGTATGGACTGTTTCGGCCCGCTGTATATAAAGAAAGGAAGAGGAACCGAGAAGCGGTGGGGTATTGTATTCAAATGCATGACCACCAGAGCGATACATATCGAACTCCTTCCAACCATGAGCACAGACTCATTCCTTATGGCCTTCCGAAGATTCACATCACAGAAAGGAAAACCGTCTACATTATTGTCTGATCACGGGACAAACTTCAAAGGCGGAGAAAGAGAGCTGAGAGAGAGCTTCCAAGCTATGGGCCCAGATCTTAAGACCCACCTCGCTCCATCCCAGATTGACTTCCAGTTTAATCCCCCGAACGCACCTCACTTCGGTGGAACTTGGGAACGAGAAGTACGTTCTATAAAGACAGCCCTGTACGCCGTGCTTGGGGCCCAGACCGTGGCGGAAGAAGTCTTAATGACAGTCCTCACGGAGATCGAGGGAGTATTGAACTCAAAGCCCCTCGGTTACGTCTCAAGTGATGTAGCAGATGTCGACCCAGTCACCCCCAACACACTCTTGATGGAGCGGCTGGACCCCGCGCTACCCCAGACAATGTACAGTCAATGCCTGAAGAAGCGAATGGCCGAAGAATGTGGAGGTACAGTCAAGTATTGGCTGACAAGTTTTGGAACAGCTTCCTACTCCACTACCTACCGTCTCTACAGACCCGCCAGAAATGGGTGAAAGAGAGAGACAATTTGACAGAAGGAACAGTCGTCATGATTATCGACCAGTCACTACCCCGAGCTATGTGGCCGGCTGGCCGCGTAAGCAAAGTGATCACCGGTGCCGATGGAAAGGTCCGAGCAGCTGAAGTGCTCGTCCAAGGGCGGACCTACACCCGTGGCGAGGCTAATAGAACTGCCAAGGCTCCCCGATACTATCGATGACGACCATGACCCATGACTTTGTGAACTGACTGACCCTCACAGCGGACATTGAGTAGTGGACAGTGCGGTTAATCTGTCTCTGCTTAGCTAATTAGGTGGGACTAATTAGGGGGCGGCTGTTACGAAGGATCAGATTAAACCGAATATATATATTTATGGATATATATTGAATAGTATTTGTATGTCGTTTGATATCCCTTGTATATTCCTTGTACATATGCACGGAATATCCCTTTAGCCTACTATAGCCCATAATAGTTCATTCTCTTATTGGACAAAGGACCAGGCGCCAGGGGACCAGCCCCTGGCGTCAAGTTCAAAGGTACCGACGAGACATGTCCATACTAGCCCCGGCTCCGCTCAGGGATACGGCTACCGAAATGAGAGTGGCACTATTTGTTCACCGTGCATATAAATATGGCGCAAGTAAATGTAGAAGTCCCTTACCCTTCTTCCCAACTTAGTAACAGAACGTGAAGCCTCACCCACGATACGACGTGCGGTGAAGTATGGCCTGTTTGGCCTTAGAATAGCATTGAGACCTCGTGCGGATTAATGACTGAATTGTCAGAGTTTGGCACTGTACCGTCGAGTGCGACGTATTTCTATCAAGTAATAATAGTCTATCGTGTATGGTGCATCGTGCGGTTAGAGTTCTGGGGAGACCAGCATCTCCAACGCTTCCTCGTGTTATCTAGAGTCTTATCCAGGTTGGGCCGACCACATGGCGCTTTCATCCGAGGAGATCTAGGCGAGGACCGAGGGACATGTACACTGGATTACCTACCCGACGACTGCTGAGCCCTATGCGGCTGGAATATATATTTGCTTTGGTACTGTGATTTGTGGAGCGGATAATCGCCGACGCCTGTGAGTGTTGGATTTACCCCCGAGAGGAGTCAAGTTGAGTCGGCGCTCAGAGAGACTGAGGTCGCCTAGCTTCTTCTTCATTGTGGAGCTACAGCCTACAAGAGAACCAAGGTGTATTCATCTACGGATCAAGAGTCTATTGCACTGTCTTCTGTACTTGAAGTCTCCATAGATATCGTTGACCAGACGGTCTACTACCGACGGCTCTCCTACCCCCCCCTACCGGCTTACAACCGGGAGGACCCCCTCCAGAATATCCCGCTATATCATTAAGTGTACCATAGATATAATTCCCTAAGAGCCAGGTTGTATACTTGCTTCCTGCGTAACCAGAGATTGGACATTCAGTGTTGATTTGCCTACGAGTACTCATTTGCCTTACAAGTGCATTCAAATGATAAATGTAAGATAAATATCCTATGTACCTTTTGCTCCATTAAATATTTGATTATTACCTTTGACTGGAACCGATTTCATTGTGGAAAGTGTTCATCATATTTAGATATCGTGTACTGTATGGCCAGTAGTTAAAGTACATAAAGCGGTAGTGGTTTAATGATACCATACTTATCAATACATTCAGGGAATTGTACCCCTCAGTTACAGTTATGAAAGCCAGTGAGTATTGTATGACTCATACTTCAGCAATAATCATGACTCATGATGAGCATTATAAAATAAAAACACACATGGCATGGTGGAATTAATACCATAAACATATTTCTTGATGTTTCCTTTTTTTAAATAAGTAAAGAGACCTATGTTCATATCGGTGAGCACAATTTGTAACACAAAAGGAGAGACGTGTAGCCTATTTATTTATTTAATATTTTATTTATTCATTTGATTATTATTATTTTATTTGTTGCCATGCCTAAAATAATAGTTAAGCAAAGGGTTACTTTCCTGTCTGCACGTTCCTGTCGGCAACAGTGTTGACGTTGAGTTGATGTTTAATAAATGTTTAGCGTTGTCTTTCGACACCCCGCCTCAGACTCCTATCCTTTGGCACTAGGGCTGCACGATTTTAGGAAATAATCTAATTGCGATTTTTCTGACAGATATTGCGATTGCGAAAAAAATTGCGATTATAATTTTTTTAAGCAGCACCACAGAGGTTTATTGTAAATGCGGCTTGCATCTGGCCTACGCGGTTGGTCTTTTCGGGACACCGAGCCTGAAAATGTTTCTTTTTACCTGGGAATCGATACCGGTACCCAACGGTGCCTTTTTTTCTGTACTTTACTCTCCCTCTCTGAAGTCTAAACTTCACAACACACAATCTAAAACCCCTTACCTCCCTCTCCCAAATCAATCTTGTATCTCAATGGGACTTCCTGGTTAAACACATAAAAAAAAATAAAAAAAAATTTAATCCTCTCTTTCTCCGATTTTTCTCTGTTTTTCTCCCCGTCCCAACTTTAGTCGTTGTGCATGTTCTCCTACCGGTCGGTACAAGGGAATCCTGAAGTCATCCACAGCCAGTGACTCTTTTTTCATCTGGCAGCGAGGACTCTCATTGGTAGGGATGGGAATTTATAGGATTTTATCGATACGATTCCATTATCGATTCTGCTTATCGATTCGATTCTTTGTCGATTCCCTTATCAATACCTGATCAATTTATAATTTAAATAAATAAATTGAAAATGCAACAGAACTAAGCTGGTTAGAATAACAACATGCAACTTGACATTTGACAAGTTGACACACACACACACACACACACACACACACACACACACACACACACACACACACACACACTTACATTTAGTCATTTAGCTGACGCTTTTATCCAAAGCGACTTACAAGTTCTGTACGACAAGACAGCAAGAAGGGTACAACTCTATCAGCTGAGTAACAATGTTTATCAAAGTGTTGCGTGTTACAGTGTAGGTTAGTTTATTAGGAAAAGTGCATGACAGTAAGGTTAGTCACGGTTAGATTATTTTTTTTTTATTTATTTATCATTTCGGATAATGGTTGAAGAAGTGAGTCTTTAGTCGACGGCGAAAGATTGGACGGGATTCGGCTGTCCTAACTGGGATGGGTAGTTCTCACACACACACACGCACACACGCACACACACAAATCGAAGTAAAAAAAAAAATTGAAAACTTTTTTTTTGAAAAAAAAATCAATTTTTTAATTTTTTTTTTTTTTTTACTTAGATTTTTTTTAATGTTCGAAGCTTGTGCCATCGAACGAAGCTTCGAAGCTTCGAAGTATTTAAGACAGCCCTACTGCCCACAGACACCTATTTGATTTAAAGTCGGCAGCAGCATGGAGTCTCAGGACTTATTTAATTTGGAATATAATGACTGTATACGCAAAAGTAGCCTAGTTTTAAGTAAAAATATTATAAATCTACATGCCTTGATGATGTCATTCTTTTGTTTTGTTGTCATTCTTTTGCCTATCAATTGTTTTTAAGCTCAATAAACTCTGACCGGAATTTCTCTCATTTGACCGTATGATTGAAATCTACCGGACACTGAGGCCGGCAACAATTTTTTCTAACGGAAACCCTGGCCCAGACCTGACCTGTAGGCGTCGCTGTCCACAACGCCAGTTCACCACCCACGACTTGCCCTCCCCCTAACCCAGCCAAACGAGTTAGTATGACGATCAGCCCAAGCCTCAAGCAATGCTGACTCCGGGAGTCGAGACCGCAGCCTCTTGCATTGATGACAAGCGCAATCTCCGCTACGCCACCTGACCGGCCCTTGGTTAAACAAATTCACTTATTTTTTTTAATAAATAAAAATTGCGCTTTTTTGTTTTGCTATTTGATAATTGCATCATTCCAAATCGCGATTTCGATTTAAAATCAATTAATCGTGCAGCCCTATTTGGCACTACACTTTCATGATTATGAATATGTAACGGAACGTAGGCCAATCTCGCTAATGTTAATCGACCAAAATCAATTAGCAGCTTATCACTGGTACTAGCTAGCTAGCTGGCTAACTAGCTCCCCTCAAAACTAATGGGTTGGTATGGCCGTTACGTTATTTATATTTGACATTAGCTATTTATGGGGGGAATATTCTGATTCTAGCTCACTAGGTCAGTCACATTAAACTTTATTTTTGTAAAGCTTGCTAGATATGTAGCTAACGTTAGCTGGGCTAACGAAGCTGTAGCTAACGTTACTTTCCAGGCAAACCACTCGGCGAAGGACTAACGTTAATTACCCCCGTGCATTGAGCATTATTTTCAGATAACACACCACATCATGTATTATCCCTTACAACTAACTAGCTAGCCATGGTAACTCCCAGCTATTCCAGCATTCCACTTGACATTTCTGACAGGCATTTTCCGAAGTTCATGATTCGAAACGTAACTTGTAATTAACTGAGAGAACAGAGACATCTTCACTACATACATCTGTACACATACTGTACTAAACTTACTGAGAGAACATAGAATCAGTATTTCCCCAACATAGATATAGTATATTCCTCAACATAGATATAGTATTTTCTCCAACATATAGTATTTTCCCCAACATAGATATAGTATTTTCATCAACATAGATATAGTATTTTCCCCAACATAGATATAGTATTTCCCCCAACATAGATAGTATTTTCCCCAACATAGATATAGTATTTTCCCCAACAATCATATATAGTATTTTCCCCAACATAGATATAGTATTTTCCTCAACATAGATATAGTATTTTCCCCAACATAGATATAGTATTTTCCTCAACATATAGTATTTTCCCCAACATATATAGTATTTTCCCCAACACAGATATAGTATTTTGCTGGCTTGTTGCAGTGTTCTTCCTTGATACATTGGTTGTATATCTTTTTACTGTTCAGAGTCGTCAGAGGAGGATGTGGAAGCAGACGATGAGAGCGATGAAGACTGGAGCTCACATAGTGGACTTGCAGCAGAAGAAGATAAGGGAGGGGGTGGGTGAAAACTCAGAAGATGAAAAAGGTAAAGAAGAGGAAGAGGAGGCAGAAAGTGAAAAAGAGGAAGGTGAGAATGATGTGCAACAGGAAAACTTTAAGTCTAAATTATATCCTCCTGAGACCCAGGGGGGAAAAGTGTTGTCACTTGTATTTTTTGGGGATAATTTAAGTGTTTGTGTGTTAAAGAACATGGAACACAAGATTCTTTTTTAAATTTTATTTTAACGATCCTGGCCAAGTCTATTAACTACACCTAGGTACCCAACGCTTCATAATGTGCTATGAAAACCATAGAGGTGCATAATTGAACAACATTTATCCTGAACAGCTGAATAGGCTAATTCATGATGATGGTGAAATGCTCATCCTATTCCGACCAGCCTGAATCATATCCAGCAGCCTTTTGTCTGCAGCCTTTTGTCTAAATTATATCCTTCTGAGACCCAGGGGGAAAAAGTGTTGTCACTTGTATTTTTTGGGGATAATTTAAGTGTTTGTGTGCTAAAGAACACGGAACACAAGATTCTTTTTTTTCCCACTCTTATTATTATTATTATTATTATTATTATTATTATTATTATTATTATTATTATTATTATTATTATTATTATTATTATTATTATTATTATTATTATTATTACATAGAGCTAAATAAATATGAAACAAACATACAGTAAGTCCTGATGTGCACTACAGTGTACATGAATCAATTAATGTTTTTCCTCTGAAAATAAATATGTTTAACTCTGACAACTCTCTCAAAATGCTCCTTAGCTGTTTACTTACTAAAAACAATCAAATTATAACATTCAAAAACATTTTAAATAGGAATATCATGCTTATCTTTATTTTCTCCGTGCAATGTGCCTTTTTTGTTGACAGCCATTTTGAAAAGACAAAAAAGGCAAGTTTGCATGGTCACAACCCAACACATGATATATCATTGTAAAGCTACGGTTGTCCTCTGTAAGGAAAGTTGGGACTTAATAGAGTGACATGTATAGTATTAGAGGAATCAAGCTAAACCTAATGTGCACTACAGTGTACAAAAATGAATTGCTGGGTCCAGGGCTGTACGATAACTTTTTTTGCACACAGCGCTGGTGCTACAGAGGTTGATAGTTTTGTAGCACAGGCCAAAATCTTGTAGCACGAGAATAAAACGTATCTAAAATCTCTCAAAACAACCATAAGTAGTGCAGTTCATTACTTAAATAGGTATGTGACTGGCAAAGGACATGAATCTTGCATACAGGGCACACAAAATCCAAACCTTAACAAGAAATGTTTTCAGACAAACATTTTCTCTTTATTTGCCCATAAGGCCTAAAAAAAATAATGGTTTGTTTCCGGTTTGCGACCGACCCTGCCGATTTAGGTGCGACCCAATATATTTTATGAGTTTTAAAAAAAAATATATATATATATCCGTTTTTTTATTTGTATTTTTTTTTAATAAAGTTTCATAGAATAATTTTTTTTTGGTCCACTTTTTCTCCCATTTTCTATATTTTCTCCCATCCCAATTTCGTATCATCCAATTCAACCCTCCCCTGTCACGGACGCTGTTTCTTGTAGAGCCATATGAAATCCGTTTTATTTTTTTCCAAATTCCATTTAATTTGTTTCCAAATTCCGTTTTTTCCGTTTTAATATTTCAGAATTCGGTATTTTGCTTTGTACGCTCATTTTACCATCAGAAATGGTGTCTAATAAGTGGGAATGAATAAATGTCCACAATTTAATAAGATATAACAGTCCATTTAATAGGGCTGTCTTAAATACTTCGAAGCTTCGAAGCTTCGTTCGATGGGCATGGGATTCGAATATGAAAAATAATAATAATTATATATATTTTTGCAAAATCAACTCTGCCTCTCTTTGTTAACTACAACAAGCAATGCTGTTTGTTATTTAAGATGAGGTCGGACTCGGCACTGACAGATTTGTGTTCATTATGCTGCTTTTATAAAGCCTCAAATGACGGCTTACAATATTTCATGAAAGCAAAGTGTTTTGTTTGTCTAAGATTTTAAAAGGTTTAAACTTTACAGCACTGACAAAGTTGAACAAAGTGCTGTACAAGTCCCACAACATAAAAAAAAAAAGTTAGAAAAAAAAAACGAATTTTTTTATTTCTTTTTTTATAGTTGATTCCATTTTTATTGCTCAATTCCGCGATTCCGTGATCGCGGATTCCATATGGCTCTAGTTTCTTGCCTCCCACAAGCCGGCTGCAATGTGGACTAAGTCATACATAGCACAAGTCCCCTCCGGTACTTGAGGTAACAGCAGTCGCATCTTTTCACCTGCACAGCTCGATCTCTCAGTGGCGAGGAGTAACGCGTGGGAGGCTCACGCTGCCCCCGACACTTCCTGATTCTACTGCGCAGGCGCACCAACCGACCTGTAGGAGTCACTGTCCACAACGCCTGATCCCCACCCATCAGTTTCCCACCCCCTAATACGGCCAATGTGTATTAGTACGGACGACCAGCTAAACTGAAAGCAAATGTGGAGCGCTGGGCTCGAACTGACGAGCCCAGCGTCTCCAGCATTTTGTGGCGAGCGCCTTGCCCACTACGCCACGTAGCCGCCTAGTTTCATAGAAATCTTAGTCAAACCTTTAGTATTATGGATATTAAACATGCTGGCAGAGTACATGCATCCATGTTGTTGTGAACATTTTAATTAAATAAATAAATTCCCTATCCATAGTCGCCGTGGGAAAGAATAAAATAAAAAAATTAAATAAATTCCCTACCTACCCATGGCCTTAACTGACAACCAACAGGAAACAAACAATATTTGTTGTTATGCCTAATGGTAATTTGCAGGGACATAACTGTATACAAGACAACAATATGTTGCACTTCAAATTAGCAGTGTAAATCTGTTTAAATTAGTCATACAATGTGTTTTTATTGCTTGTAGTACTTGAATGAGATCATCACACATACCATTGCATTAATCAGGAGTACAAGGAACTCTGCATACCTTTGTTTCACAATGAAAAGTGCTTTATAAATAAAATGAATTATTATTATTGTAAATAACCCCATGAAAGGTTTATTATTTGTATGGGTAATTACATGCTTAATATTTGTGATGTTGCTGGTTTCAGTGTGTGCCTAAAGTGATCAATGTGTTGGGCGGTTTATAGAGATCTATGCCAATTAACACTTTCAGTGCCAAAAACAAGGTACCGTAATTCCTCTAATAGTGACCCGGGCTTGTATTTGCTTAAACTGTAGCGGGTACCAGGCTTTTATTAGGAGGAGGCATGTATAAGAGAGAGGCCTATATTTCTAATTTTCAAACGGATCATAATGAATAAATCAACATTTTGTGTCAGTTTGAACCCAGTAAAATGTACTGGGTTCATTTATTGAAACCAAGTACTGTATGAAATAGTAAACAGTGCAATTACAGGTGGTCACTGGTCATTTCAACGTTTTCAAAGTGAAAGCAGCTCAGTATGCAGCTCAGTATATTAGTAACCCGGCTTGTATTAGGAGGTCGGCTTATAATTGCTTAGCTCAAGAGCGCACCCGGCCATTAATAGAGACCCGGTTTGTAATTGAATACCGGTCACTATTAGAGGAATTACGGTAAGTAGTTTCTGGGCCCATGTCGTTCAGTGCCAAAAACTACTTAAGTCGTTTCTGTGTCGTTTTTCAATATATGTATTCATTATCCACCCAGGGAGACTGTTGTTACCATAGGGAATGAGTCTGAGGTCGCTAAAGTGCAATACCGGCCGCATATAGCTAGACGGCGGTATTGAGCACCCTTTGAAACCTTGTATCTTGGCCTGTGTGTCGATCTAATGGGTCCGGCTCATTTATTTGTTTTGCTCAAGCTCACCGGTTATAACGGTCGGATTGAGAAGAATCAAATGCTTCTGATGCATGATGTGTGGTGGATTATGTTGGCGACACGATGGACATCACTACTTGGAATCACGATCAGATAATTGGAATATTCTTTTTGGGGCACATCCTAGTCAAGGTAAGGGCTATATGATATCAATCTTGCATTGATCCAAGCATGTCTTCAGCTCGATCCGAACGTGTGTCTGTAACGTTAGTCCACAACGTTGGTGGCGATCAAAGCATCAAAAAACTACCCCCCCCCCCCCCCCCTTTCATGCATTCATGATGAAACATAATACCTGATATAGATTTGATTTGAGAATAATGGCGGGTCCAGGCAAGAAACGACAACGGTTATAGTATAATACGGCTATAAGGCTATTCCTCAGCATTTCAGGAATGACCCCAGACCGATCTAAAAACATACTTATATTCACCACGGTATAACGCGTGAATGTATGCATGGAAAAATTTACTGGAAGAAAGTCACTGGCAAATGACCATAGTATTGTATCCATAGCTATAATAAAGAATATAGTTATAGCTCTACAAACAAAACAAGGTGACGGATTCCTATCTATCTAGCGTTGGCATTTCTACAGAGGGCTGCGTCTAATGGCTGGCACTGAAAGTGTTAATGTTTAAATTAGAGGTGGGCATAGATACATTTTTTTAATCTAGATTAATCTATCTGCAATCCTGGATTTAATAAAATGGCCCAAAAAAAAAAAAAAACCTGCCGAAGGCATTCAAAATATGTGTGTTCTACCCAATAATGACCAGAAGTAAGTCCTTACTTTTTCTTTCCTCCTTATGTTTCTCAGGCCAGGTGGCCCATTACACCATGAGCCCATCTCCCGTTTACAAAAAGCATTACAGACTGTTTGAAAAAACTGTTTTGCTATGATAATTGGTAATGAAATATCAAAATAATGTTCAATAAGATGTACTTGTGTTTAATAAGTTGTTTTATTCAGAAGTTAACACAAATAAATAATATTACCAGTACAGTACAGTATCTAGCACACTCTCAGGAGCAAAACAGAAATAATCATTTCAAACTTGAACTATGTGACATGGCTTGAATCAACTGCTCCAGTGGAGTTGCTCAGTGGCCAATGGTGTCAACTGTGGTTGTACTGGGCAGCTCCCAGGTGTGAATGGAACTGTGTGAATGTGAAGCAGGGCATTCCTGAAAAAGAGCATCTGTGCTCAGCGAACCTACCCTGGGTAAATAAAGGTAAAAAAAAAAAAATGTAAATTTTTTCTTTTTTTTTTTTTTTTTTTTTTTTAGATTAATGCGTTAATTATATTATCGCGCGATACTAGTATAGCGTTAACGCAGCACGTTAACGCCGTTAACGGCCCAGCTCTAGTTTAAATGTATATCTGGAACTTTTATTATAAGAATTGATGGAGGCCTACTACGGTATGTGTATATGTGACCTTTATTTTGAAAACCGTGTCGCGACGCAACCGTGTTTACGCTTGCACTTTTGACAGTGAAATGTTCAGTTCAACTTAGCTTGAAGGAAAGACGCTAATCAAAAAGGTTTAATGGACCCATATGAGGCCATAGCTCTTACGGTGGGGTGGGACTTTGATTGTTTATAGAAGATGAATGTAATACTATGCAAAACGAGAAATAAACAGTGATTTTACCAGCAGTAAGTTGCAAGCCACTTGCATATACGGGGAACTGTGACAATTATTAGTATTACCTTATTTGCATATTGTCTCGTTATTAGATAGATAGATACTTTATTGGTCCCCGGAGGGAAATTTAAGTAGCCAGTATTTAAATATTGAAAAACGTCCTAATAGTGGGCTACTCACCTAATGCATGGCTGTGCTCTAGTTCCTGTTGCCCGATCAGCTTGTTCGTTGGCTTTCCACTTATAAATAAATTATAAATGGAAAGCCAATGAACAAGCTGATTATAATGATTCGAACGTAGACCATTTCACATTATTTGTTAGAAGTGTCCATGTCCCCGTCAATCATCACTGCCAGGTCCGACTTAATTTCATCGGCTATGGCAAATCTTTTTTTCTCACACACACACAGGCTTTCAGGGTGCTACGCAGTAAATTCATTCATCGCACAGACTGATTTTTTCATAGCATGTTCGACATATATGTCGCACTGTACAGCCCTGGCATTAGGGATGCTCCGATATTGATATACAAGAATTAGAATTTATTAATCAAGTTAATCAAATATTTAGTTTAAAACTATGACTTTTAATTCGAAAATTGGAATGCTATGGATTTGCACAAAGTGCCATCTCATTCATGAACAGTTATTTATCATGTAGAAGACAAAGCGTGTATTACAATGGCAGCATGTCTAACTGCAAAGGGCTAGATTGTGGCTTGCCACAGGGCAGCTGTCTTGGACCACTCCTGTATTCCATATTCACAAATGACTTACCATCTGCTTTGTGTAAAGCAAGTATACAAATGTACACGGACGATTCCACACTGTATTATGCTGCAAACACTAGTGGTGATCTACACAAAGTTTTATCTTCAGAGTTATATGCAGTAACTAATTGGATACAACTAAATAAGCTGGTATTAAACATCTCAAAGACCAAATCCATTATCCTAGGAACCAGTCACAAACTATTAGCCAATCCTACACTGAGTCTGCACTTGTCTGGTGAACCCATACAACAGGTTGATGAGGTTAAATGACTGGGAGTCATAATAGATAGTCGACTGACATGGGTAGAGCACATTGACACAGTGGCTAAGAAAATGGGTAATGGCATTTATATGGCAAGACAATGTCTTCCTTATGTTTCAGCACATATTCTGGGACAGGTCGTTAAGTCATTATTTTTAAGCCACCTGGACTACTGCTCACCTGTTTGGTCCTCTGCATCTGACAGTGCATCGAGGAAACTACAAATTACCCCAGAACAGAGCTGAACTCTTATGGTTATTGGAAGATAAAAGGCTTGTCTTAAATACAGTCACATTCTACAATAACAGCATCCACACTCCTAAGCCTGAGTTTTTATATAGTAAAATGATCAGATGCAGTCACTTACACAATAATTTAACTATAATGGCAGGAGAAGGTAAAATCTTGTTACCTCGCCCCAAAATCGAATGCCTTACGAAAATGTATCGAGCCATTACTTATTGGAATAGCTGCCCAGAACACATACGTCAATTAACCTAAAAATACATATCTAAGTAAATTAAAGATTTCTCCACTTCTACAAGGTCCATTTGCATGTTCTTGGTATCTATGGATCTCAGGGAATGTATTAGAAATATTGTGTCTGTTACTTGGCTTGAGTAAATTGTGATGAAACAAAGGAGAATATAAATTACGATTTTTCTTTGCATCTTTGACGGTGAATAACACCATGCTAAAAATGACCAGACATGAAAAACTTCTCGTTTAGCACCTTGAGATCACGTGTACAAAAAAAATTTAAGCAAATTAATAAAGGGAATATGATTAAACAGAAGGTTTTGTAGATACAGTACTGAATTCTGCCACCCGGACCAATGCAATTTGAAATATTATTATAGAATATAGAATAGCAGGCCTATAAATGACTTTATTATAGCCAATTCGCACATATTTAGGCATGCATAAGAAAAATAAATAATAATAAGCAGGAAGTAATTTGCGTGAAGAAAGCTAGAGGCCTTTGGGAAGTGTCGTTTTTGAAAAATTCCAATGCTCATTAAAAGCTGTGGATGTCCTCTTCTCAAAATGACTACATTTTCCATAATCCAGTGCGGGCCGCTTATTCAAAATGGCGGATCTCCGCGACCACAACAAACACATTTCAAAAACTAAAATCTCACCAATAACACTTTAACCTATTGGTAAACAAATGTATTGATGAAAATATACATTATAATTGCTGTTGTGACATGGTTATGATGTTTATTCTTAAATATGCTTGAAAAAAAAAAAGGATAATTATGACAGACATGAGCTTGATTTATGACGTGATGTCATTTGCGGTCCGGCCCCGGACCGCACAGGCGGAAGAGGTTAAGAGGTTAAATGGCAAATCATCATTTAACACTATGATCGCCGTGGACGAGTTTACACGTCATTCCTAGCCATGCTCATTCTGCCGAAGACGCCGTAACTCGTCTTTGATGTCAATATTTCAAAAATCTGTCATCGAAATTATATTTCCTTTCCGGAGCCCTGAGACACACTGCAAAGCTCCACTCAACTCTCTAGCGGTTCAAGAGCGCCATCTGGTGGCCGATCGGCAGATCGCCAGCCGGAAATTAACCTTTGAACCGGTAGTGCTCATCCATATGTGGTCCGGGCACTCGCTATCGTTAGAGAGACTCCGTATTGACACTGTTACAAAGGGTCAGATTAAACCGAATATATATATTTATTGCTTGAGATCCCATGTATAATATTTGTATATCGTCTGATATCCCTTGTATATTCTTTGTACATATACACAGAATATCCCTTTACCTGGTACAGGCCAGACCATAATATTCGTTCTCCTATTGGACAGCGACCCCCTAGGCGCCACGGCCATACCCCCAATGCCGAGTTCAAAGCCACCGCCAAGGCTTGTCTCAACATGCCCAGTTTTGCGCAGTAATACGAGACAGAACTGAGGTTGGCACTAGATTATTCACCTTACGTATAAATACGGCGCAGGTGGATACAGCAGTTAGTTACCCTCAAACGAGTTACCCTCAAACGTTAAAGCCTTCACCACGAGTCAACGACCAAGTGAAGTGAGCAACTTTGCGTCTAAATAGAGCACTTATAACCGCGTGCGAATAGGATAGTAAAAGTGTCAGAGCTTAGTGAAATAACGTCAAGTTCGACCTAGTTAAATGTGAAGTACCGTGCACAGGAGAATCTACACCGGTGAATGCAGAGCCTTTTCCGGCTGGATTATTATTGCTTTGGTACCGTGGCTGCTGGAGCAGAGAACCGTCTACCCCGCTGCTGTGTGGGATTTACCCGTGAGGAGCATCACTCGAGCCCGTCTCTAGGAAGAGGCTGGCTGGCTTTCACCTATGCTGTCGCGCATACTTGGATTATAGCTGCTGCTTTCGTCTGCCGATCGAGGGGAGTACATGTACCGCCTCCCGTAGCTGGAGCTTATTGATTCCTCGTTGATCCAGACTTTTGCATTCGAACATTCCTCTCCCCTGCTGGCTTACAACCGGAGGGAACCCCCCTAGTATCTCCAGCTGACCTACGAGTGTACCTTATATAATTCTTATGCTACAGGTGGTATTAATTATCCCCTTCGTAATATGCTCATGGACTTACGCTCTTGACCTATTCATGCACATTCTTCGCCTTACAAGCGCAACTCTCAATCTTAATAAATGTAAGATAATCTTGGTGCTCTTCTAATAAATATTATAAACAGTACTTTCTTGTTAAGCCGTGTTATTGTGTGGGTGTTCATCACATATACCTGTGTACTGTATGGCCAGTAGTAATGTACATAACGCAGTAGTGGTTTAATGATACCATACTTATTCAATACAGTCAGGGAATTGTACCCCTCAGTTACAATTGGTCCTTCGAGCCGGATGGTAATTAGCGTAATATTAATATAATATTAATATTGACATGGCCAGCGGTGAACACTCCACAAACGGTTCTCCTAAGCTAGATCGCCCGCAGCGCAGACGGCAGCCACCTCCTTACCTAGAGGACTACGCTGCCAGTCTACTACCTAGCTTTATACAGACGGTAAATACGGATAAAATAAATAAAGCGGATAGTCAAAGCATGTCAAAACCTACCGACCAGGCGACCCTGCCAGTAGAGACCCCAGTGGGTTCTAACGAAACTGACCAAGCCCACGGGGGGGGACCGGGGGGGACATGACATGACTATACCCCCAGACAACGTCAACGGGACGGTCCCCGGAGAGCTCCAGGATAAAGAAAGCGCTCCAGGGACAGAACCCGACCCACTACCAGAAGAGAAGCGCGCCCAGGAGACGGACCTCGAGGCGCACCCAGAGAACAGATATCCAACGAGCACTGCCAGAAGCCGATCACCTCCGTCGGTGTCTTCCCCCAGCGAAGCGGACAAGATGCTGGCGCAGGCATTCATCGCCACCCTGGCAGCCTCCACCGAACGCATTCGACTTCAGGGTGAACGCGATCGACTTCAAGCGCAACAGACGAGCGAGCGCGAACAAGCTGCAGACAAACGAGAGCGCCTTCACGCGCAACTCCAAGCGCAAGCCCTCAGTGAACGCGAACATTCTGCAACCGAGCGAGAGCGCTTCCAGGCGCAACAAAGGAGTGAAGACGACCGCATAAGACTGGAGACCAGACGCCTTCAGACGGAAGAGAACATTGAAAGAGGCCGCGCCGATGCGCAGCACGCCGCCGCCAATGCACAGCGCGCCGCCGCCAATGCACAGCTCCACGCTGCCCATGCCAGCGCCAATGCACAGCGTGACGCCGCCAATGCCCACCGCGAAGCACAGCGCGACGCCGCCCATGCCCAGCGCGAAGCAGAGCGCGACCGGCTGCAGGCGCAGATGGTAGAACAATTGATCGCCATGGCGACACCCCCTCTCTCCGCACGGAGCTCCCGGAGATCATCCCGACAAGGGTCTAGGGCACATTCCCCTACCCGACCAAGCGACCCGGGACCCCGCCAACAGGAGGATCCTGTCTGCGTCTCCGAACCCCCTCCCCGGCCGGTCCATACGAGACCCAGCAACCGGGAAGAACCGGCCTACGTCGCCGAGAGACTGAACAGAAGACTCCAGGACCTAGCAGAGGAAGAGGAAGAGGAAGAGGAGGAATGTCAAGCCGACCAGCAGCAACGTACTCTGGACCAGGAGGCCCAGTACAGCCCCGACCAACAGCAACGTACTCTGGACCAGGAGGCCC
Organism: Notolepis coatsorum; assembly: GCF_963971535.1. Classification (NCBI taxonomy): domain Eukaryota; kingdom Metazoa; phylum Chordata; class Actinopteri; order Aulopiformes; family Paralepididae; genus Notolepis; species Notolepis coatsorum. Next base: position 11,977,356 of record NC_140170.1, on the reverse strand, counting down.
AGTACAGCCCAGACGTCACCCCCGAGTCACTGCGCTACAAACCCCCGACTCAACTCACGGGTGAGTTTGACGCACCGTCAGCACCGAGGAACAGCACCTGGGTACCCGGCCCCTGGTACCCACCAAGTACCAGCCCACGACGACACGTACGGGGAGACTCGCCCAGGAGGCCTCCCCCCCAACGCTCACCGATGTGCCAGCCATCCATGGCATCGTACCTTGGCACACCGACGTTCCCGGATTTTACACACGAGGACAGAGCACAGTACACGGAGCTACGGATGTGCTTAGAGACTATGATGTCCGACGTCCCCGATGAGACGTACAAATATGCTATCCTCCTCAAGCACCTGAAGGTGCCCAGAGCGCATAATATAGCGCTGGCATATTCCAACTCAAGTACCCCATACACCGCGGCTCTAGTAGCCCTCGACCAGCGTTATGGACGCATATGGGACTACGTGATACAGGAAATAAGAGATATCGACCGCCTCCCCCCAGCCAGAGACAATAGAGCATTGGATGACCTCTCTATCAAGGTACAGTCCCTGGTAGGGATGCTGGGGTCCCAAAAGGAAAAAGGGATATATGAACTGTACGCTAACTCTAATGTAGAAAGGATATTAGAGAAGCTCCCTCCCGCCCGACAAGAGCGCTTTCGGCGGCAGAGAGACCACCGCGACCCCAACGGCCCAGAGGCATCCCTCCTAGACCTATCTGATTTCCTCGCCAGGGAGGTCAGCAGCTTACGACTGGACACGTTCGTGTGGAGTGGACCAAGCCCAAGAGATGGACCTCGGGGATCAAATGATAACCGCCGGTCGGTGACCGTTATGCACCAAGCCGAATCAGTACCGCAGCACAAGAACCACAACACCCCCTCGACGAAAGAGGAGTGGAAGATTGAATGCCAGTACTGTGAAGGGGAACATCGGCTGTATCAATGCGACCCTTTCAAGAAGCTGACCACGGACGAGGTGAGTCAGTGGATCAAAGACCACCGCCGCTGCTTCCGCTGCGCGCACAGCCATATGGCAGCTGAGTGCCGCTTGAAGAAGTGCAGCAGGTGCGGCGGCGCCCACTTGGAGGTCCTGCATGACATCAACAGGCGTCCGCCAGGACAACAAAGTGGGCCCGTCACGGTAATGTACCAGGCCGAGGCGGTGGCACCAGTACCGAAGATCCACCAGACCGCCCCCTGGTGTCCCGACTGCTACAGCAGACACGCGAGTCGGCACCACTCCAGAAGATCCAAGGCAACCGACCAACAGGAGTGCTCCATATAGACCAGCATAGCGGGACCCCCCGAGTGCTCATCAAAGTGGTCAGAGTGCTCCTGAGCTACGAGGACAAGGTCCTGGACACTTACGCCGTCCTAGACGATGGGTCTGAAAAGACTCTCCTCCTCGCTTCCGCCGCAGCCCAGCTGGGTCTGCGGGGTGCCAAAGGAACAATGACCATACGTACCATCAGAAGAGACCAGAAGACCATAAAGGGTAAAAATGTCTCCTTCAAGATAGCAGCGGTGGACCAGCCAGAGAAGCAGTATAGTATTACCAACGTCTTCACCAGCCACGACATAGGCCTATCACAGTACACCTACCCCATCCCACAGCTGATGGCGAAGTATGTGCACCTACGTCAACTACCTATACCGCTTATCGACGGCGCCACACCGACCCTGCTCATCGGCTCCGACCACGCGGACCTCATTCTCCCAATTGAGGCGGCCCACATCGGACCCAAAGGATGCCCAGTCGCGGTTCAGACCCGACTGGGGTGGACGCTCCAGGGCCCCCTCTACGGACTTGACAGTCAACCCACGTCTACACGCTGCCTACACACAAAGGTGAGCGACACCGGCCACTCTCCCGTACAGCCCGTTGAGAGGCTATTGACATTAGGCGAGAGGCCTGTGAGAGAACCATGGGCACAAGAGGGAGTTCCGAACTCCACCCCCCTCAGCTGCGCTCCAGACGTAGCTGACCTCGAACCCAGCACCCCAAGCGACTCCTTGATGGGGCGGCCGGAACCGGCCCCTCCTCAGACGGGGTACAGACCAAACAAGAGAAACAGACGGAGGAGGTGGAGGCACAGCCAAGCACAGATCAAAGCAGTCTCAGCCCCGCTTCCTCCTAACTCCCCTACCATCCCCTCCAGCCCGTCAGAAGCGGGTCAAGGACGGGGACAACTTAAAAGTGGACACAGTCGTTGTGATCATAGACCAGTCACTACCCCGAGCTGCGTGGCCGGCCGGCCGCGTAAGCAAAGTGATCACTGGTGCCGACGGAAAGGTCAGAGCGGCAGAAGTGCTCGTCCAGGGGCGGACATACACCCGACCCGTGGCGAGGCTGATAGAGTTGCCAAGGCTCCCCGACTCTCTTAATGACGACCATGACCCACTGACTTTGTGAATTGCCCTACTCCTCACAACGGACATTGAGTAGTGGACAAGACGGTTAATCTGTCTCTGCTTATCTAATTAGGTGCGGACTAATTAGGAGGCGGCTGTTACAAAGGGTCAGATTAAACCGAATATATATATTTATTGCTTGAGATCCCATGTATAATATTTGTATATCGTCTGATATCCCTTGTATATTCTTTGTACATATACACGGAATATCCCTTTACCTGGTACAGGCCAGACCATAATATTCGTTCTCCTATTGGACAGCGACCCCCTAGGCGCCACGGCCATACCCCCAATGCCGAGTTCAAAGCCACCGCCAAGGCTTGTCTCAACATGCCCAGTTTTGCGCAGTAATACGAGACAGAACTGAGGTTGGCACTAGATTATTCACCTTACGTATAAATACGGCGCAGGTGGATACAGCAGTTAGTTACCCTCAAACGAGTTACCCTCAAACGTTAAAGCCTTCACCACGAGTCAACGACCAAGTGAAGTGAGCAACTTTGCGTCTAAATAGAGCACTTATAACCGCGTGCGAATAGGATAGTAAAAGTGTCAGAGCTTAGTGAAATAACGTCAAGTTCGACCTAGTTAAATGTGAAGTACCGTGCACAGGAGAATCTACACCGGTGAATGCAGAGCCTTTTCCGGCTGGATTATTATTGCTTTGGTACCGTGGCTGCTGGAGCAGAGAACCGTCTACCCCGCTGCTGTGTGGGATTTACCCGTGAGGAGCATCACTCGAGCCCGTCTCTAGGAAGAGGCTGGCTGGCTTTCACCTATGCTGTCGCGCATACTTGGATTATAGCTGCTGCTTTCGTCTGCCGATCGAGGGGAGTACATGTACCGCCTCCCGTAGCTGGAGCTTATTGATTCCTCGTTGATCCAGACTTTTGCATTCGAACATTCCTCTCCCCTGCTGGCTTACAACCGGAGGGAACCCCCCTAGTATCTCCAGCTGACCTACGAGTGTACCTTATATAATTCTTATGCTACAGGTGGTATTAATTATCCCCTTCGTAATATGCTCATGGACTTACGCTCTTGACCTATTCATGCACATTCTTCGCCTTACAAGCGCAACTCTCAATCTTAATAAATGTAAGATAATCTTGGTGCTCTTCTAATAAATATTATAAACAGTACTTTCTTGTTAAGCCGTGTTATTGTGTGGGTGTTCATCACATATACCTGTGTACTGTATGGCCAGTAGTAATGTACATAACGCAGTAGTGGTTTAATGATACCATACTTATTCAATACAGTCAGGGAATTGTACCCCTCAGTTACAGACACAGTGAACATCGATCGGTGCAAATAACTCGAAAAAACAACATGATTTGGACGTATATACTATTCTACAACCTGGAAATGGATCGGGCATTTCTCCATCCCATAATAGAAAAAATTCTGTTCCACGCTCATCTGCCAGCGGCACGAGGAAGCCACAAAGTTGATTATAATCATCACGCAACAAGTCAAAATGCTCGCTATATGCAACCAGCTCCACTGTCTGTGTGTACTCGAGTAGCCTCCAGCTACGGCCAGGATTCTCCGGAGCTGCAGCTGGACCCTATACTGTAGCCTCCAGCTACGGCCAGGATTCTCCGGCGCTGCAGCTGGACCCTATTGACTATATTCAGCGTGCCCTCAGCTCGAATACGCATCGACTCATAAGACATTGATATCAGGAGCTATCTGTAGCTACTGCTATATAAGACAACTCCTCAGTGAACTATTTAGTTTAATGGGACGTTTCGTTTTGAACAGTGAGCTAACGCGAGCTATCATGCACTACTAGACTTGCTGGAGCAGGAGCTATCAGTAGCTAGCCGGCTGGCAGGCTCACCGAGGTCCCAGTGTCCCACTAGAGACTAGTGTTTACAACAGCCACGGGTGCGGGAGGGCTGGAGGAGGAGGAGCAGCAGACGCCGCAGCTCTGTCCGTGTGTCTGAGTTCAGTTCAGTTTGGCTCACTATAGGAGGTTGAACGCGTCGAAAATATGAAGCAATACTAACTTTACTTTTCTTCATAGCTAAGTCAGCCAGTCTATCGGAGTGAGTGCTCAGTCGATTGTTCCCGCTGATCATACCTGCTGAGTGCTCACTGCTCAGCTCGCGTGAGTGACGTCATCGCGTCATCACACGCCTTGGATAATTTAGGAGTGAAATGCGAATGCAAGGCTTGAAAGCACTACTCGCAAGCCCGCCCCCAGATAATATTTACCAATCGCAACGGCCAATTAAAGGGGCAATTCGCGATCATCTCGTCGCAGTGTACAGCCCTGTATTACTTAGCTAGTGAGCCGTAGTCCAGTTGTTATTTATTTTTGTTTTTAATTATACATTTCTTTTTTTTATCCACTTTTTCTCTTTTTTCTATTTTTCTCACATCCCAATTTTGCTGTGCCAATTCACCCCTCCCCTGTCTTGAACGTTGCTCGCATATGCCCCCCACAGGCCGGTTGTAGGGAGGATAGAAGCCTTGCATCACATGTCCCCTCCGATACATGTGGAGGCAGCCTGTCGCATCTTTTCACCTGCCAGCGTGGACTCTCATTGCCATTGGCGAGGTGTAACGTGTGGGAGGCTCACACTACCCCAGCCATTTCCTGTCTCTGCTGTGCAGGCGTCCCCCAACCGACCTGTAGGAGTCACTGTCCACAATGTCCAGATTACCACCCATCGACTTCCACCCGCCAACTCTGCCAATTGAGTTAGTATGACGACCGGCCCAAGCCGGAGTCGAACCCGGTGTCTCTTGCATTGGTGACGAGCGCAATGTCCGCTGCGTCACCCAGCCGCCCTAATTATAATTTTGTTATAATTAGTTCTTATTATTTTCTTAACTGTGACAAGCTGAAGATGGTAATGCTTCCCTTTACATGCATGCATTAGTTCTTCATCTTTTATGTGCAATATTGTTTTTTTTCTTTCTTTTGTATGATGTCTTTTTTGGATGATTGTAATAAGTTAGGTGGTTGTATTGTGTATATATTGAATATGTGTATGTGTATATATGTAGGGTATACATGTATATGTCCGCGTGTGTGTGTGCGTGTGTATGTATATTTGTATGTGTATATATTGATATGTAGGACTTCAGACCCCAGGAAGACTAGGTGGTGCCATTGGCATCAGCTAATGGTGATCTTTTTTAATAAACAAATAAAAATATGTTGCTTCTCTCAGTTTCAGAAAAGGACACCGACTGGTTTGTAATCCAAGGTTATGAGGAGCTTGGAGAGAAGAGTGGAGCTAAACTACAGACAAGACTCTTGGAAATCCCGCTCAAGAGATTGTCAGCGGTAAGATGGGGAAGAAAATATTACATTGGGAGTTGTTTTGCATAATCCATTTGCAGATTTTATATATAAACTTTTACATGATAAAAATATAGATATACTGTATTAAAAATAATAATAATAATTGCTTGCCTAGGCACGTTCTTGGCTGGGTCTTGCTTAACTAGACTTGCCTAGTCTTGTTCTTGGCTGGGTCTTGCTTAACTAAGCATGCCTAGTCTCGTTCTTGGCTGGGTCTTGCTTAACTAAGCTTACTTAGTCTTGTTCTTGGCTGGGTCTTGCTTAACTAAGCATGCCTAGTCTTGTTCTTGGCTGGGTCTTCCTTAACTAAGCTTACCTAATCTTGTTATTAGCTGGGTCTTGCTTAACTAAGATGACCTAGTCTTGTTATTGGCTGCGTCTTGCTTAAATAGGCTTACCTAGTCTTGTTATTGGCTGGGTCTTTCTTAAATAGGCATGCCTAGTCTCGTTCCTCAAGTTCAAGTTTGTTTATTATATGTCACAACAAAATACAGAATACTTTATATGAAATGCTTATTTCTGAAAGAGCCCCTGAGGCCTGAGAGTGTGCTACATACATTATTATTATTATTAACACTTGGAGTGCCAACTACGAGAAATCTCGCGATTTCCTTAATTTTTCATCAATCTAGCCTCACGTTACCACTGGGACTCTCTCTGAGGTCGAACAGGGAAAATACCGCCCCCTATCGTCTCCCGGATGGTAACGCACCCTTTCAACGCATGGGGAAAAGAAAATCCGGAATCCACATTTTACTTGTCAAGCATGTAATCTGAGCCGATTACAGTCTTTGTGGTGCCTCAGAACTGCGTGGAATATGTGTTTCAAGCACTCAGTGTTGGATCAATAAACGCGGTCGATATTTGGAATGGCGATCAGGAATTGGAATAATCTTTTTGGAGAACATCTGATCTGAGGTAAGGAATCTATTTTACCAGTCTTGGGATAATCAGAGCTTTTTTCACAGATATATCAACGTGTCCCGTATGTGTGTGTGTGTGTGCTGATCAGGAAATAAGATACTCGATTTTTCAGCCTGCTTCTCTAGCGTGCATAAACACATATACTATCGATAATCTAGCGTTTATTTGAAAATGATTCATAAATAGGCTGAAAAATTACAATGTTTTTTGTGTATTCCAGTAATGGGCGATTCCTGTAGAATCACTTTTTTTTCTGGAAATTTCCAAAAACTAGCGTTTTTCAAAATGGTATACAACGAAAATGTACTGATGAAAAAACAATCCGTTTCGACAATGTTGACTGCAAGCAAGTCATTGATAAGCGACAGGCGTATTAGACACATAGCCATAATTTAAGATATAGTTTATGCGTTCGCAAATGTGCTCGCCCTCTCATTGAATAGAGCGTTGGCACTCAAGCGCTAAATTGTGCGCCCCCTGCTGGCACTCAAAGTGTTAAGAAGCAAGTAAAGTCAATATACCTATATACAATACTACAGAGTAAAATGAGTAACAGTGAGGTACAATCAGGCCTGCCGCGATAAGCAATAAATCGATTAATTGCCGCGAGAATTAAAATTAATGCAATGATTTTGACGGGCGCGATTAATTGCTATTTGCGCGTTTGTTTTAATGAGGCGGAACCAGTGCCCCTTGTCAGTCACTGTCCGTGTGGGGGGCCGCTGGCCTTACTACAGAGCACAGCACGGGAGCTCCGTGGGGCAGTAGCAACGCCACATATAGCTTAACTACATTTCTCAATGGTGTTGCTCCTTTTAACCAAGTAGCGTTATTTATAGTGTAATGTTAGCTATTTTTAGACCCAAGTAGTTACTCGCTACTGCCCGGAGAAACTGCACTGCTAAATAAAGATGAAAGATCGAGTGTTGATTCTCATTCAATGCTAACAACATTAGCTAAATAGCTAACAAACGAAATACAACGTATAGCATAGCTACAACACAGAATAACGTTAATACAATTACATGCATCATTGTTTACAATGAACGGGTGGGGCTAGTCAAAGGACTGGACACGGGGACAAGTTAAACATGAATTCATTTATTATAACGTAGTAGGTAGTTTCGAGTCGTGCTGCAGTGCCTACGCACCACATTTATTCTATTATATACTGCTTTGACGCTTCCTCCTCATCGTTGATTGCCTGTAGTAGCTGCATCTAACGTTAGTAGCTAACGTTAAAACTAACCTAAAGTTAGTTGTTCACCAACAATCTCAATATTTGTTTTATCATTAGCTCAAAAACACAGAACCGGCCGAGACAAGTTGGCCGCTCATAGGTGCCGCTAGGATAATAACAACAATACTTCCGGTCCGGTCGGTGGGCTTCAAAATAAAAGTCTAAAACACCGGAAAAGACGAAGTGGTGGGCTTCAAAATAAAAGTTTTGGGAAACAAATTTCTAAAAAAAAAATCTCTAACCGGTCGCAATAATATCGCTTATCGTGATATTTTCGGGGGCAATTAATCGCCCAGCAAAATGTGTTATCGTGGCAGGCCTAGGTACAATGCAGAAATGAGATGGAGTACAAAACTTAGGGTAGGGTGCAAATGAGGTATGGATGTAGTGCTAAATCTCTTTAATAATAGATAAATATAAAGTGTGTTAAAGTGAGTGGTAAGGTCAGTGTTTGTTTAAAGTAAGTGTGTACATGTGGATGTGTGTGCAGTGAATGTAGATGATGGTGCCATCTTGTGTAGATGATGGGTTGTTACATAGTGTCATTGAGCATCCTGATGGCCTGGGGGCGTCTAGTTTTTTACCAACGGATTTCCAGTTCTGCGTTCGCGTTCTGCAATCTGATTGGCCACTGACGTTTCTTGTGCGATCTGATTGGCCACTGATGTTTCTGGTCATGTGACATGTGCGCCCAATCGCGTGACGCCTGTTTCTGCGCCCATTTCCGCCTCGAACAGCCTGCAAACTACCTAACGCCTAGTTTATCACTGGTTAAGCTTAGGCGACTCTTTCGAAGTTGGTTAAGGTTAGAGTTTGGAATCAGGGCTGGTGTTCTATCGCCCTGCTCTAAGACAAACTCAAACCTTAACCAACTTCGAAAGAGTGCCTAAGCTTAACCGGTGATAGAAACAGGCGTCACACGATTGGCGCAGATGTCACACGACCAGAAACGTCAGTGGCCAATCAGAACGTGAACGTGGAACTGGAAATCCGTTGGTAAAAGTAATCAGGCGGCCTGGGGATAGAAGCTCCCTCTGAGTCTCTCTGTACTGGCCATGAGACTCCAGTAGCGCTTGCCTGACCGCAGCAGTTCAAAGAGGCAGTTGTTTGGGTGACTAGAGTCTTTGATTATTCTATTAGCCTTGGCCCTGCAGCGCTTGTTGTAAATGTCCTCGAGAGTGGGGACGCTACCTTTGTATTTGTATCTGTTCCGGTCTCTTAATGCTATTTCATGAATTACCCTAGACCTAAACATACTTATATTCACCACGGTATAACACGGGAACGTATGGATGGAAAAATGTTCTCTTTTTTTGCATCTTGACTGGAAGAAACTCAATGTCAAATTACCATAGTATTGTATCCATTAGAGTTGTTCCAATACCAATACCAGTATCGGAAATGCCTCCAATACTGCCTAAAATGCTGGTATCGGTATCGGCGAGTACACGTAAAATCTATGCTCCAATACCATATGACGTAATTTATCAACAACACGTGCGGTATCCTACTGAGAGTGAGCATTATAAAACAAACATGTTTTTAATCGACCGTGAATTAAAGTGTCAATGCTGTTTGTCATTTTAACAGCAGATACTTTCTTAAATGCCATCGTCCCGAGAGAGCAGTGTTGACGGGGAGCTCTGATGTGTTCGCTTGCTGGTGTTGTTAGCATTAGCTAAAGAGCTAACCGAAAAGCTAGTTTTAGCTTTAACGTTACCTTGGCTAAAGTTGGGGCTATTCATAATCCAGCAATAATGGCTGCAGACCTGCAAGCAAAGTACAGCAAGTTGGCACAGGAGTATTCCAAGGTAAATCACTTTTTCACCAGTAACGTTATATTGTCTTGTTTCCATCTAACGTTAGCTCATGCTAACCTAGCTCACGCTAACGTGGTCACTGATTGACCTCTCGCACACAATTAATGACATGTTGCGGACAGCCATATCGGTGACAATGTTTAGCTTTTAGTGCCAAATGCGAGGCGGAGGCGGAGTCTCAAAATAGAATGTTGAATATTTATTGTGCAAAAATCACAACACACGTTACTACTAGCCAGAGCCTCTACTACTAACTGAAGTTACCGGAGCCTTTTATTTTTTTTGTCTCATTGAGATAGTTGTCAATTAATGATACTAATACTAATCTATACAATCACCTGTTGTTGAATAAATACCATTACTTTATAGTTATTACTTAAAAAAACTGTATATAAAACAGTAGCTGTAAAAAAAAAAAAAAAAAAAAATTGTATAATTTATATAATATATATATATTTTTTTATGTATGCACTGGTATCGGATCAGTATCGGTATCGGCGGATACCCAAAGCTTAGGTATCGGAATCGGATCGGGAAGGAAAAAATTAGGGGTGCACCGATATATCGGTCGGGTATCGGTATCGGCCGATAAGTGCCTTCTTGACTGCTATCGGCCTATCGGCCGATAAGCTCAAATGTGCCGATAGCAGTCGCCGATAAATAACCCATCAATTTGTGTAGCGTCAAAAGGCAAAAAAAAAAAAAGTTCACTCGCGACCTACCTGCACAACGCCCGCCGTCCCCCACACACACACACAAGCTACTGCATCAAAGTAACTACTTATGATTAACAAGGCATTCGTTTTGTAGCATTAACGTTATATAGTTAGTGTTACACGGACAATAACATCAGCATATTATTATTACCCATAGCAGCAAGGCATTACTCCGAGTCCGTTCATAGCTCAGTTCCATTCCGTTGCTCATTCCGTACCCAACTACCCACTACTAGTTAGTTAGCACCATCCAGGAATCAACGTGAGCTCCCGGTACGGTAGCTAGTTAGTTAGCACCATCCAGGCATCAATGTGAGCTCCCGGTATGGTAGCTAGTTAGTTAGCACCATCCAGGCATCCGGTACGGTAGCTAGTTAGTTAGCACCATCCAGGCATCAACGTGAGCTCCCGGTATGGTAGCTAGTTAGTTAGCACCCTCCAGGCATCAACGTGAGCTCCCGGTACGGTAGCTAGTTAGTTAATAACGTTATATAGTTAGTGTTACACGTTCAATATAACATCAGCATATTATTTACCCGAACACAGCAAGTAAGCAAGGCCAGTTCCATTCCGTTGCTCATTCTGTACCAAACTACCCATTCTGCAATCTGTTAATAAAGTTTTCAACCAGACAAATGTATAGAAAGGCTTTGTTTTATTATAACATTTGTTGCAGTAAAATCATTGTCTCATTTGGTCATGCTGTGGAGCGCTGGTCGGCGGGCCGGGCAGCTAAGGTATTAGCTACGTTAAGTTTGTTGTGATGTGCTCTCGAGTGAGTCGCAAGCAGATCAATGGCGGCATGCCCGAAAGTAGAAAATGAATAAACGCTTGCCGATTGGTGGTAAGAACAGCAGGAGGTGGGTGCTAGCGGTGTGGCGTAATTGGCCGAATCGACTGTCAATCAAAATGGTTCCATTGCATTGGTTGAAAGCTCTGGTTGAGAGAATAGTATCCCGCTGCAGGCCGCCAGACGATACTGGGAGAGAGATAGTGATACCATAAACATATTTCTTGATGTTTCCTTTTTTTAAGTAAGTAAAGAGGCCTACAAATACAAACATACACATACAAATATACAGTAGTTTCATAAAAAAAATTATTTTTTTTTAAAAAAAAATTAAAAAATTTACAAATACTTATATACAAATATCGGTATTGGTATCGGCCGATAGTGTTAGTTGAACAATCGGTATCGGTGGCCAATTTTCATATCGGTGCATCCCTAGAAAAAATGGTATCGGAACATCTCTAGCATCTATGGCTATAATATAGAATATAGATTTAGCTCTACAAACAAGGTGACTCACTCCCATCTTTTAAAGCGTGGCAGTACTACCACAGGGCCAAGGGAAATCCCCGGCGGTCAATGAGTTAAGAGGTTAAGAGAACAGCCATTTGTGGCTCTGTAGCTCAAAACGGGCTATTGTGTTATCAACTTCGTTAATAAGACATAGATTGAAAAGTATCCGCCCGATTTGTACAAGTGATGGCTTATTTTGTAGGTAAGAATTTGTACTTTGATATAATGTAAAAAAAATAAGTAAAAATTAAGCTTGCTTAACTCATTCCCGGCCATTGGAATTCCCCAGCCTGTTTAGCCACGGCCAGCTTTTCATTACACACTTTCACTGTGCGTCATGTTGTTTGTAGAGCTAAATCTATATTTTATATTATAGCTATGGATACAATACCAGGGTCATTTGACAGTAAGAAACTTCTGTTCAAGATGCAAAAAAGATGGTAAAACATTTCAGATGCTTGGGAGTGGAAATATTCCCCACCATAAGACAAACGGTGAAGCACAATTACACAAAAATCCAAAACAAAATCAAAGACGACCTTGATAGATGGGCAAAACTTAAATACACAGTACAAGCACGGATATCAATAGTTAAGATGGATGTACTACCTAGAATCAACTTCTTCAGTTCAATGCTACCGTTACCCCCTCCAGAGGGTTACTGGAAAAGATTACACTCCTCCACATACACATTTATTTGGAATAACAAACCACCACGTATAAAAAGATCCACCGCACAGAGAAATAAAGCAGATGGTGGCATGGCATTTCCAGATTTTTTCCAATATTTTAAGGCGTACACATTAAGAGCATTGACAACATGGTTTGACCCCCAAGCATTAGTATCCTGGAGAAAATTAGAAGAAAACATAGTAGCCCCACATAGACTGAAGGACATAGCATACACTAAACTACCAATCAAGCACTGTGAACGAAAATTTGGCCCCATAATTACTCATGCGATCCGGATGAGTGCAATGCACTGCTCGCTGGCCTCCCGGCCACTGCCACTAAGCCTCTTCAACTCATTCAGAACGCAGCGGCCCGCCTGATCTCAAACCTACCGAAGTCGGCCCATGTCACCCCACTTCTTAGGGACCTGCACTGGCTCCCCATTGCTGCACGAATCCGCTTCAAGGCCCTCGACCTAGCATACCGTGCGGCAAAGGGAACCGCTCCCGCCTACCTCCGGTCAATGGTCTCTAACTACACACCCTCAAGACCCCTACGCTCTGCATCTTCTGGCCGCCTCAGACCTACTCCTATCCAAGCTCCGGGAGGGTCATCAAAGAGAAGTCGCCTATTCTCAGTCCTTGCCCCACAATGGTGGAATGAACTACCCACCCCAGTTAGGACAGCCGAATCACGTCCAATCTTTCGCCGTCGACTAAAGACGCACTTCTTCAACCATTATCTGAATAAAAAAAAAAAAAAAAAAAAAAAAAAAAAAAAATCTAACCCTAACTAACCGTACTGTCATGCACTTGTCCTAATAAACTAACCTACACTGTAGCACTCAACACTTTGATGAACATTGTTGCTCAGCTGATAGAGTTGTGCCCTTCCTGATGGCTTGTCGTACAGAACTTGTAAGTCGCTTTGGATAAAAGCGTCAGCTAAATGACTAAATGTAAATGTAAATGTAAATGGATATGGCGTGAATCACAAAAAAAAAATCCTAACCCACATAAATGGCACAATCATACTCCCTTATTCAATAACAATGCACTCTTAATTGAAAAACAACCTATAAGATTCCCTATATGGGAAGAGCAAGGCATACACTCATTAGGGGATGTTTTTAACAAACAGGGTTTTTGTAGTGATAAAGAAATACGCAAAATTTTTTATCTCACCAAGTCCACATGGCTTTTTTACAAACAGTTACAGCTATGTTTGAAGTCTCACGGTGTTCCATTAGACAGACCAATTGAACACCACAGATACCACAAATTCTTCTACGAAAGAGAGACATCGAGAGGTTTGGTTTCAGAATTTTATCATCAATTACTAACGTCCTCGTATGAAACCCTCCCACTAGACTCTGTCTGGAGGAGGGATATACCAGACCTGGAAAATGACTTTGATTGGCAAGGAGCCTGGGCAAATGTCCGACTTACATCAAGGAACCCAGATCATCAACAAATCAATCTTAACTATATTCACAGGACATACTTGACTCCTATAAGACTGTGCCGAATGGGGCTTAAACAAGACTCCAAATGCTCCCAATGTACAAATGGGGACGAAGGGACATTTATGCACATGTATTGGGACTGCCCACCAGTTAAGGCATTCTGGAAAGATGTGACCCAACAATTATCAAAACTCGTATCTTGGAATATACCTGTACACCCCTCGGTATTACTATTGAATGATGTTTTTGAGTTTGCAGTGAATCCACAGCTAAAGAGATTGGTTTTATCGGGTATCACAGTAGCTAAAAAGCTGATCGCATCACGCTGGTTTCAACCGGAAAAAATGTGCCGTAAAGTTTGGTTTCTTACATATCTCGATGTGATTTATCAAGAAATATCTACAGCAAGAATTCTGGGTCTCAATGAATCCAAAATGTCAATGTGGTTAGAAGTGGTGGAGAGAATAAAAGCTAGCTTATAATGGTAGTGTCTGGTTAGGTGCGAGGGATAGTGGAGGTACTTCTCAAGGTGGGGTCCGGGAGGGGGGGGGTTCGAGCTGGAGCATATGTGTGTAGGTTTTTTAGATAACAGGTATTAGGGGTATATCTTATATAAGACAATTAACTAAAATGTGATCTCATTGGATGTGCTCTGACAATTAATGCTTGTATATCTTATCGTGTGTTGTCATGTTTGTTTATGTGTTTGTTTAAAAAATAATAAAAAAATAAAATACAAAAGATGCAAAAAAGAAAAAAAATCATCCATACGTTCCTGTTTTATACCGTGGTGAATATGAGTGTTATTTCGGAATGATCTGGGCTAATTCCTGGGAGTCTGGTTATAGGCTGCAGCGTGTATTATACTAAATCCATTGGCGTTTCGTCCCTACACACGCTACAATAAAAAAAATCAAATGCATATGATAGGTATTATGTTTCATCATGAAGGCATCAAATGGGGGGGGGTCGTTTCTGATTAATTGATTGCCAATAACGGTTACAATAACCGTTATTACCACAACATATGCTGATCAGGGGGATGGCTATGAAAACAATGCACGATCCAGCTGAAATTTACGTCAAATTGTCCTTACCTGCGGCCGGTGGGATTCCAAGAAGAATATTCCAATTATTTGATTGCCATCTGGATGTCCATTTGGCCCACGACATAACCCAAAAAACCCCAAAAACTATTCAATCTGATTGGGTGAAGCCCTAGGTTCACCATTAGTAGAAAAGAGAGCCCGGAGCGTTTTGCGTGTAGCACCCGGTCTGGAACGGGGGTTACTGCATTCTCGATACAGCGCTACTAGCAGGATCTGGCTGGTACTGCACCTTTGGAGTCCCAGTATGCCTTTTACAGGCAACATCCAGCTCCCTGACATTGAATAGGGTATTAAAATCGAAAAAAATAAGGTTTTAGCGCGACGTGGGCATTCCAGAATGGCGAGGATGCAAAGCATGTTAGACGATTGGACTCATCGCAGAGTTTACATTACACATAGAAACTGCTATAATATCCATTCCATTGAATATATAATTTCAGACTGAAGTATCTGTACTAGTGGTCTGTGTACTCTTAATTGCTCCCCAGAACAACACAAACTAGGAACAACAATGATATTGTTACAAGGACGGATAAAACCACAGTGTCATATTGCAGGCAACTGCCTGTTGGGTTTTATCTCAGTGTTTTATTAATGTTGGCCAGTTTTCAATTACCGCCCTTGGAGTAGATTCACTTTTTAATCACATCAACAACTAAATTTGGAGCATAAAACATTTTGAGAACTTGAGAAATACAAACTGAACGAATGCAAAACACACAAAATCTGACCTCTTCATTGGTGTACTTCTCTCTTCTCCAGGTACAATTGCTGCATTGCTCCCCAACAACAAGCAGAGATATGAATGAGTCAAGGCCCCACTGCTGTGACCAGTGTGGAAAGCGCTTCATCAAAAAGGCCACTTTTCTAAAACACCAGCGCATTCATACAGGAGAGAAGCCTTACTACTGTGACCAATGTGGATCGCGCTTCAGTACCTCTGAAAAATTAAAGATACACCAGCGCATTCATACAGGAGACAAGCCTTACTACTGTGACCAATGTGGATCACGCTTCAGTACCTCTGGAAACTTAAAAACACACCAGCGCATGCATACAGGAGAGAAGCCTTACCACTGTGACCAGTGTGATAAGAGGTTCAGTACCTCTGCACACTTAAAGATACACCAGCGCATGCATACAGGAGAGAAGCCTTACCACTGTGACCAGTGTGAGAAGAGCTTCACTACCGCTGATGAATTAAAGATTCACCGGCGCATTCATACAGGAGAGAAGCCTTACCACTGTGATCAGTGTGAGAAGAGCTTCAGTACCTCTGGAAAATTACAGATACACCAGCGCATTCATACAGGAGAGAAGCCTTACCACTGTGAACAGTGTGAGAAGAGCTTCACTAACTCTGGAAACTTAAAGACACACCAGCGTATTCATACAGGAGAGAAGCCTCACCACTGTGACCAGTGTGGATCGTGCTTCAGTACCTCTGGAGAATTAAAGTCACACCAGCGCATGCATACAGGAGAGAAGCCTTACCACTGTGACCAATGTGGAGCGCGCTTCAGTCAGTCTGGAGACTTACAGAAACACCAGCGCATGCATACAGGAGAGAAGCCTTACCACTGTGACCAGTGTGAGAAGAGCTTCAGGCAACTTTCAAACTTAAATATACACCACCGCATGCATACAGGAGAGAAGCCTTACCACTGTGACCAGTGTGAGAAGAGCTTCAGTACCTCTGGAGGCTTACAGATACACCAGCGCTTGCATACAGGAGAGAAGCCTTACCACTGTGACCAGTGTGAGAAGAGCTTCAGAACCGCTGCACACTTAAAGAGACACCAGCGTATTCATACAGGAGAGAAGCCTTAAAGACAGTGGGGGAAACATTTAATTTGATCATTCAATTTAAAAGACACACCAGCACATTCATACAGTAGAGAAACTTACACCAGTGAATACATACAGGAGAGAAGCCTTACCACTTAAAGAAGCACCAATATATTCCAGTATATTCATTCAGGTGTCAAACCCTAAAATCGTGTAGAAATCTGCTTAAAAACTCAACATACTTTAAAGTGACCTGAAGAATCGAGAATCCCAACCAGGACAAACTGGACCTCACCAGGCCATCTGTACCTGACCAAAGCCGAAATGGGTAAGCGAGCGGGGTCCTATAGGTCCGGTAAATAAGGTGGTAAGATTCCAGGAGGACCCACCAGAAGAATACGTGATGGCATGGCTGAATCCAGGACGCCCCCCTCAGCCAGGGATGTTGGAGTGGTACCAGCAGTATGATAGCCCAAAGTCCCCAGACCAACAACCATCACCCAAGAGACCAAGGGTGATGGTAGAGAATAAGGTGAGTGAACCAAGGTACAAGAAGACCAGGACCAGGTGGAACTGGGCCCGCAACTCAAGAGAAGAGGGGCGGAACATCAGCTGTCTGAATCATCGGACAGTACTCTAGAGATGGATCTTCATCCCACAGATCCTAGAGTGCAGCCTGAAGCCGTAAGACGGGAGCTCTACTCACCCTTCCTACTAAACTACAGCCCACCATTGGCCCCAAGTTATAGCCCAACCCAGGGATGGCTGACAAGAAACCCAGAGAAAAGTGTGATTGGTCTAGGAGAACTGCAGACTCCTTCCTCAGACCAGAAGCAGGACCAATCCTTCGAACCCTTCCAGAGAAGAAGTGGGACCTCGTTCAAGGTTGGTATGATGTAATCCTGATACCATTCGAAGGACCACCAGAGGATAAAGAGGGAGTGGGCGAGACGGCGTTGGAAATGCTGATACGAGAGATGGAAGAGGGGATCCTGGAGATGGAGCAGGCCCAGGGAGACCAAGCAGAAGGAAAAGCAGATCAAGATGATTGATTCAGCGCCACCAATCCTGGGGATCCAGGAAGGGCTGGAGAATGACGAGATTCCAGATGAAATACTGGAAATGCATGCCCCAGATTATGAGATTCCAGAAGATATACTGAAAATACACGCCCCAGACCATGAGGGTCAATGGACAATTTGTTAAAGGACTGGTGCTGAATACAAAGTAGGTACCAAGAAGAATAAATGCAACAAACACAAGTAGCCTCCAGAGGGCGATGACGGGAGCGAATACTAATAATCAATGTCATGTATGACTGAAATGAAATAAATTTATTATAATAAACATACACAGAAACATGATTATAAATGTATTATAATCAGCATACACAGAAACATGATTATAATAAAGACAAAACCGTATCTACAAGGGAAGTGTGATACTGAAGGAAAAATAAATGAATAAAGTGTACTGTGTGTAACATGATTCAAGCAGGCAGGTTGTGACTGAGTAGGGCCGTAACTGCATGGAAAGAATGACTCATGCTGGAAATGGCCCACAGAAAAAGGGACTCATGCTGTGTCTGGGCAAGAACAGATGGGAGGTAATAAAGGAACGTTCTAGTAAGAATGGTCAGAACTAAAAAAGAGTTATTGGTTTAGCAGATAAAGGAGGGAGGACCAGGGGGATCGGAAGGCCTATATAAAAGGCTGTTTTACTAGTTTTAGGCAGAGCGCTGGGATCGGCTCTCAGGGTAAGTTGTCCTCTGCCTGAACCAACCAGATGAGGATCGGAGGATTGCACCACACACTATGGAGACTTTGAAGGGATCGTTAGCAGCTCCGACAAGTACCTAGGTGAGTATACGAGGCTCCATTGGTCAGGATTGAGAGCTGCGGGTCGAACTGAGTGTGTTCACAGCTTACTTTCCTGTCTTGTTTCAAGTCGGGATTGCGGGCACGGGGAGACACTCTCGACCCAGGTAAACCCTCGGAGTCCCTAGCTGAGTGCGAGGCTATAATTCTCCTCTGGTCCATCGCTCTCCCTGCTCGACCGAGGGCATTGGTCCACGGTCCGACTCCCTGTACTGGGCATCGGGCTTTTTGGTGGAATACATTATCTGAGCTGGATAAGGGGAGGTAAGGTCGATCTAATCAGTCTACTAAACTCCCCCAGAATGGTTATATACTCAGTCACAGTTTTATGATTTTAATTTGAACTAAGTTGTTTTCTCTATTTTCTTATATATTTGAACTGTGGCTTCTTTCCCCATGTGCACAAATTATTAAGCTTGAATTAAGCATTACATCACGCGCAGGAGTGTGTTATACTCATTAGATCACGCCTAGGGGTGGTTGTTAGGCCCGACGCGCAGCGGAGGGTAGTTTGACCCCCCCTAGGCGTGATCTAATGAGTATAACACACGACTTCAAGTGATGTAATGCTTTTATACAATGGCCGAATTCACCCAACCTTATTGCTACACAATAAAAACACAGTAATTGAAGCATAGTGGAGATTTATTCACAACCATCCACAGAGAAAGTAGATCCAATAGTAGATCCAAGTCTGAAAAAAATAATATCTACGGCCATTTAAAAAAAGATTAAAATTTAAGTCCGCGATTTTTCTTTTGTTTCACAATGGGTCCTGACAAACCAATTACATAATCCAACATATCTGTAACGAACTAACATATACCATGTTACAAAGAATGAAATCAGGAATGTCCAATCGTTGCTTTTCTTTGAATCAAATCTTAAGGTCCTTTATTTTCTATTAGTTACAAATTCTAATTCAGTTCAGTTCTTTTTCTTCCAGTTCAGTTCAGTTCAATTCAAAGTCTCTTTGCATTCTTTCAGTTCAGTTCAGTTCAGTTCAAAGTCCTATTACATTTCATTTCCATTTCATTTCATGCTGTGTGCTCGAAGAGCACGCCACCTATATTACACAGCTGGTTCTAATAGCAATCAAAAACAATTCAGCTCAGCTGCAGTGTTTTGGAACACGTTGGCAGGAGCTGTCCACTCTTGCGTGGTGCTGAAAGACAAACTGCATTCGTTTTGTTGGCGAACAAGCATTGCACTTTCATTGTCAATAAAGAAAAATAAAACAAATAAGACAAAACGTTATCACCAATTAACTATGTGTGTGTATTATATTTTACTTTATGAGTCTGAAAGAAAATGTATATTATTTATAATAATAGTTGCAACATACCAGTTGACTATCTTTTTTGGAGGATTTGTTCAAAATATATTCATACTTCCATTTGTCTATCTATGGCGGACTCATTCAGAAAATGTAATTCTGTTAAGTTAGGACCTTCACTATATAGCTAGCAGGACATAACTAACTATATCTGTATAATTCCTTTTATTTTTTATTTTCTTTGTCTTTGTTGAAATTTTTGTTCAATTAATTTTGTTCTCAGGCCTATGACGGGGTGGGTTGGGGGGGGGGTTACTATTATTAGTATTATTATTATTATTATTTTATTAATTTTTTGTCAACGGTGGTTGGTGCAGGGGTTAGGGGGTAGGAGTTTTTTAAATTTTAAATGAGGCAATGGGCAAGCCAATGCATGTAATTGGCAAATAATTTAAATGTATGTTTTATGTGCATTGTATGCCTGTACCTGTGCCTTTTCTTAAAAAAAAAAAAAAAAATCTGTTGTGGGAGGGATCTGGGGTCACGTGGAGTGTGTTATACGAAATAACAACGGCTAACTTGACTGTTTCAGCCAATCAGAATCAAGATATTTGCATGCCATTGTATAATAAAAAAATACATAATTGGATTGTTGTATATTCCTATATGAATATCTATTAATTACAGCACAGTGAGGTTGCTAACTAGAGGAAGGGAAAGATCACAGTGTGATAGAAAACATGGTCCTCATCTGGGCTCCCAAATTTAGACCGTAGAGAATAAGTGTGTACAACCAGACAACCAGCAGCTATGGTCCAATATTCATTTAATTGCAGCGTGGGCCGAGTGGAATAATGCATTGGTTACACACAGGACACTTCAAGCATAATACATGATTGTACAAAAGGATTTGATGAGGTAAATCACAATAGCCCTCACACGTTGGCTCTTTTCATCAAAGACAGTACTGTACATAAATATTAGTCATGTTATGTTAACAAATAAGACCATAGTACTCCTTGTCACCTACATGATTAAAACCTGGGTCTACTCTAGTTATCACAAACTGATTATTCCATATACAGTTTTACTCACGTAGTGCAAAGTCGGACCATGGTCTGTGGTGGTGGTGGAGACGCAGACTCAGACCCCCTGGGTGTGGTGTGGCGGGTCTGGCTGGCCTGCCCCTCTATCCTTACTGTTCCAATACTTATAGATTTCATGACCTCACTTTTCTTAACCTAGTTCCACCAATCACCAGTATCTAAACACAAGCGGTCTCCTTGTTGGGCTGCCTGCCCCAACATCTCCTTGTCGTGTGGGTGCCTGTCGCAACCGGGGGGGGGGGCCTGTGGTATGTTGATGAGGTGGCGTCTTTTTGGTGTCTTCTTGCAGTTTTAACATTTCCTTAATAGGGCTTGTGTTGTCCACAAGAGCCAGCACCAAACCCCATCCACCAAACTGACACTTTGTATTATTCTATGAAAGGAACCAGCTTTGGCATTCCTAAAATGGTAATCTATTATTGTCACATGTCTAGAAGGTGTTTGGTTCTTGGGGGGTTGGAATGGCTCTTGTACAACTGTGTAAACAACCCTATAGGCTTGGCCTGCAGGTTTTCTCCAAACTGTGCTCTGAGAGTCTATGTAATACCTAAATTACCATCACTACAGATATTTTCAGTTTTCAGGGTTAATCTAACATTTTTGATTATGAAATTATGAAGTCAAGGTTACCACAATTCCTCCCTTTGACATTTTACTAATGTCATATTACAATTATCTTGACTTAATTTCTATACATACTAGCCATACAATTTAACATAATAAAGATAAGATAAGATTTTTCTTCTCAATTTTTTCCATTCTTCTTTGGTACATCTCATCAATTTTGGCCTTCTTGTCTTCTTCTTTTCTTTCCCACATTTCCCCTGACTATGGCCCCCTCCCGGGGAATCCAAATGACCCATTCATCCAGATCCCCAATTAACCTACTCTGCCCTCATGATCCAGTGTTTACCACCTACTATCATTGGGCTTTGTTCCTCTGGGCTCACAGCCAGAGGCCTACTTTTTCCCTTTAAACAAAAACTTTGAATATGCTAACAACAATTAAAAATAATTTTAATCTAAACATCACAAATTGAATCTAAAAATCACAAATTTAAAACCCAATTATCTTAATCTACAGGAAAGTTTGTTCCCACACTCTTTTAGATGATCTGGTTGAGAGAAAACATACATTAGTATCACAATATTTTCATTTTACATTCATTCTCTGCAATAATCTCTTCAAATTTTTCCTTAAGATAGTACAATCACATTTGCATACTCAATCAATTGCTTCCCACCTATCCTCCCCCCTTTTATGACACACATAATGGTCATAATCTTATCACCTCTTGTGTCCACAGCTCAGTTTTGGCAGAGGAAAGCAGAATTTCAACGAAAATTTTCTTTCACCCATTCTCCTCACTCTGGCCATCTCCTCACTTATGTGAATGCATCTTTATCTGACCCTGCGTTGTGTAATTTATCCGCCCTTTGCTTGCGCGCTCTACCAAATCAATGTGCACAAGACAAAGCCCATCAGTACCTATTCAGTCTTGTCCCTGTCCCCTACAGTCCAACCACAACTCCACAACTCCCCAGAGAACCTTGTTCACACATTTTCCGCTCAGCCTTCAGACTGGCTCCGCCCCCCCAGGCCAGGTCACATCCCAGGTCCAGTCATCTATTTATCTCATGACAACCTGTCGTCAGATGATTCTTTTAGCGTGGAATGTCCTCCAAACTACATCTGTTCAGTTTTTACAACCTGGCCCCACCCGCATGGGGTTTGTATAGGCGGGGGTCTCCGTGTACAAGAATTCCCTCACCACAATTTGTAATTGACCACCATTGGACTGCAGAGTAACAGGGAAAAATGAAATCCTACGTTACCGCTTCTAATGTAATGTATTCATGTCTCTCCCACCGTTGATATTGCCTTTCCCCTCCTTTTACTGAGCTGGTGAAGAAACAAGCACAGTACACAATATGTCAACATACTTAATAAGGGAAGCCATTAATTCCATATGCAAATCGTGGTGGCACTACTTAACTGTCATTGATCTGATCCAATGCATCCCAGCCTCGATCTGTTCCAATGCATCCCAGCCTTCAACAGTCCTCTCCCCAGATCATATAAAAAAAACATTTGGGAAGAAAAAGAGAAAAAAATCAAACAAAGCCACACACTTCAATAAACAAACACCT
Source organism: Notolepis coatsorum (assembly GCF_963971535.1). Lineage (NCBI taxonomy): Eukaryota > Metazoa > Chordata > Actinopteri > Aulopiformes > Paralepididae > Notolepis > Notolepis coatsorum. The sequence goes on along the minus strand of NC_140170.1, from coordinate 11,954,171 downwards.
CCAGTCTGTTGTGGCCCCAGTCTATGTAACAACCATGCACACCCAAAAACATGAAAAAAATCCATGAATTTTTAAAACATGAAAGAAAAGAAAAAACCACGTTTTCCAAAACCATCCATCTACCCTCTATCATCAATTCTCACACACACCCTCAAACGGAACAGCATCCTGTCCCTGCAACTCGTCACCTCTTCAACCCTCTTACAGTCCACACAACCATAGATCAAAACATTTAGAAAATAAATCTAAAAATGTACATTCACGCTCACTCATACAAAATTAAACTTAAATAAAAGTAGTATCTGTACCAACACCACCACTGTTTCCAAAATAAAACTTTAAACCTTGACACTCAACCAAATAATATGACATAAAATAAACGCTTTCATCCAATTTCTCATAACACATTCAATCTTGAACATTAGAGTTCTTAGAAAAGAAATAAAAGCAAAAACCAATCAAACATCACAATTCAACATCATTCACACCTCCTGAGCATACCACAGTGGCTGTTACTTTAAACAAAACAACCTCTTTCATTCAAATGATATGAACTGAAATCAAAATGACATCCATGCTTCCTCCAACAGCATCTCAATCAGCCACCGTTCAACTCCATCGAAATCCCCACAAAGAAAAAAAACATTCACTCCTGCATCAAAATCCCTTTTATACAACATAATCTCTCAATCCCACAAAATAACCAACACTCTCCATCATTCTCAGCCACACAGATCATTTCAACCTTGTCCTTTCGATCACACATCCTTCATACTATAAACATATACTTTCACGCTGTTCCCACACTTGCATACCACCTGGCACACAATCATCCACTGTTCACACTGATCATTTGAACCTAAACAAATACTCCCAAACAACTCATTAATCAACCACAGACCGACAATGGTTTAGTCTGTTCCTCCCTCTCCTGCTCTCTCATCAGGCTACACTCATTATCAGGCTAATACCATCTCTTCTTAATCTCTGCACTCAAAGGGTCTAGCAGAACCCCTTTTTCAACCTGAAGTCACCCCAGCCTGCTAGAACTGGTGATAACTCCAGGTTATTCCTTCAATCAAACAGGCCGCCCTAATCAAATGTAAATAACCTCATCTGATTTTGCTCCTATTCAACCGTCTCCTACCCTCTTCTTAAATTAGCTGCTTCCTGTCTCACCATTTCCCCCGTCGTAAAAATAACTGCCAACTGTTATCTTTCATTACAACTGTCTTCTGCATCTTCACCTCTGACCTCTACTTCCCCTGCTTCTAACTGCCTAGCTCCACTCCGTCTCCCTGTCGTATAACCGCCCCTGTTTGCAGCTGTACAACTGTACACTCCTATCTTCACCTCTGTGACCTCTCTCCTGTTGCGTCCAGTCTCACTCCCTGCTTGGCCCCCCTTGGGCCGTTTACTGCTTAGTAAAGATAGCCCGGGTCACTCTTTATGAGTTCCCATGACTTAATCCTAAATTCCTTTATAAAACAATTACTTTTTTAACACAACATCATTTAAGTAATAAAATTACCACCTAAGCATCCCCCACAGACTTAATGTATATTTTTTGTTCCCACTTTTAAATGATACATTGACCCAGAGTAGTTAAATTGTGTGTCTAACTTGGTCACAGGCAAACGAAATCATTCCCTACTGATAGACTCACTGCAATGTTTTGCAGTATAAACCCCCATTGATTTTCTCCCCAATGACTATCTCCCATAATCTACAACATCACACATGTACACACTTGTTTTGTGCAGTGCACACAGTATTTCCCTTCTCAAACAATAGTCACTGATAAGGTTAGTTTTGTGAAATCTTAACCTATCACCGGCAACGTTCATCAACTCATCCCATTATTACTCCCAAAGGCCTGCTCTTAAACACTCTGGGAGGAGCTGGGTTGGGTAAGAATCCCCCGTCCTCCAGAGCGGACGTTTGTTTTTTATAAAATATATATATGTGACTCCGCCCAGCGTGCGCGCCTACAACTCGGCGACCCAGGTTCCTCACGAGAAGAGAACGATTTTTTTTTTTTTTTTTTTTTTCATTTCCGTTTTTTTTTTTTTTATATATATACTTACAGTTCGAGGGTTGAAGAACATATTTAGTATAACAGCGAACATATATAATAACTCTAATTGTGTTTAAATTGTGTTTAAAAATGGCTCCTTGAGACATACTCTGATCGTCTCTCACGAAGCTGTGGGGGCAGTTCCCTCGGGCTGTCCCATTTTTGCATGTGAAAGGCTGCTGTTGATGTGAGGTACGCCCCCACACTGTGTGGTGTTTATATTCACAGCACCTGTAGCAGAGAACACTTTTTTGCTGCTTAGATAACATCGACATGGCCGCACAAAAATTATCAGCTGCTCTTAATAGAGGAAGAGATGGAATGAGTATAGACTCCTCGGCGACGATGAGCAGTGATGCCACAGATTACTTGTAAAAGTAATCCGATTACTGATTACTGATTACTCCTTTAAAAAGTAATCCAAGTTACTTTACTGATTACTTGATTATCAGAGTAACTTAGTTACTTTGAAAGTAACTAGGTTACGAAGTCGTCGTTCCCCCAACAGTTTTTTTTAAACGCTTTATTGAAAGTGCATAAATTGTTTTTAACTTGTTTCTCTGCACATAACGTAAATTGTTAAACTAGTGCTTCAGCTTCTGTACCATCAAGTATGGTAAAGCAACAGTCTATGATGCTCACAGCATTAGAGCAGCCAGCCAGTGGTTTTACAAAACCAGTGTATCCATTCACATCTAACAAATGCAGGCTGAACTATTCAATTATATCAACTGTAACTATTAAATTGTTTTTATAAATGTCTCTCTATAAACATACAAGCAGTCTCTCTTTAACATGTAAATTAACTGTAAATCTGGCAAATAAGAGCTTTTCTCTCTCTCTCTCTCTCTCTCTCTCTCTCTCTCTCTCTCTCACCCCTCTCTCCCTCTCTCTCTCTCTCTCTCTCTCTCTCTCTCTCTCACCCCTCTCTCTCTCTCTCTCTCTCTCTCTCACCCCATGCCTCTTTCTCTCCAACCCCACCCAGACAGCCTACATCTCTAATATAATAATAATAATAATAATAATAATAATAATAATAATAATAATAATAATAATAATAATAATAATAATAATAATAATAATAATAATAATAATAATAATAATAATAATAATAATAATAATAATAATAATAATTATTATTATTATTATTATTATTATTATTATAATATAATCCCTTCTCTCCCTCTCTGTGTGTATGTGTGCGCGCGTGTGTGCGTGTGCTTGTGCTTGTGTGTGTGTGTGTGTGTGTGTGTGTGTGTGTGTGTGTGTGTGTGTGTGTGTGTGTCTCTCTCCCCTCTCTCTGTCACTCGTGTTCTCCCACCTGAAGAACTGTGGGAGAGCATTAGAGCAGCCAGCCAGTGGTTTTACAAAACCAGTGTATCCATTCACATCTAACAAATGCAGGCTGAACTATTCAATTATATCAACTGTAACTATTAAATTGTTTTTATAAATGTCTCTCTAGTCTTCTTGCGGTTTCACTTCGTTTAGACAAGCGTTTTGGGGTGGAATTCTCAGACGAATGCAACGGAGTCCTGCTGTCAGACGATTGGCGCATATGTCACATGACGTGCTGTGAAGACCCGCCCTACTCTGCCTCTGATTCGCAGACTGTGGATGGGGAATGTGATTGGGCCAAAGCAGAGTCACTCACAGACAGAGAGTCCAGTCACGCCGCGAGGACACATTCTTGTGTAACCCTTTCACTGCCACACCACGTCACTCCCAAATAAGAAAAACAGCTCAAAAATGTATTTTTGACTGTCGAAAACGAAATAAAATACTGCATTCCGCATGCATTATGAATTTATGATGAGATAGTAACGAAATAGTAATGCACAGCCACTTGGACAAGTAACTGCAATCAGATTACTGGCTTTTAAAGATTAACGCGTTAGATTACTATTTTCGGGGGAAAGTAATCAGATTACAATAACGCGTTACTTAGTAACGCGTTACCGGCATCACTGACGATGAGTGACCACATCACGGACTACATGGTCATCACTGAAGGTGAGCCGCCACCAGCTCTTTTATCCGACGATGAGACCGAAGACGCAGATGAAGACGCAGATGAAATTGTCCCAGATCCAATCGAACCTGCCGACGATGGTGAAACAGAGGAAGACGGAGACCTTTGCGTTGAAACTGTAGCATTGGGCTTTTCAGCTGAATCGACCATGCGATCAGTTGAAAAGATGTCTGGTTTAACGGTGGAGGGCGAAATAGAAGAGGAACTCGGAAAGATAAACTCTTTCCACTGCAAGTGCCAGGCGCGCCGAAAGGAAAATTCAGAACGATCTGCCCTGTCTTGTTCAAAAAAACTGTCGGTTGAGCTAATTTACCAAAACCGATTGGACACCGCGTCGTTGACACCAAGAGAAAGGGACATGTGTCTGTTGTCCATTATTGGAACATGCCAAAATGTTTCAGAGATGACGCAAAGTACAAAGAAAGTCAACGCTGTCCGTGTGGCTTCGAGGACAACATACAGATTTCACGACGTTGTTGTCTGTCGTCCAACGTTCTGTTTCATTTATGGGTAAGTGTTTTTATGCTTGTATATTGTATTGGACGTAGATGTATTGTATTGGACGTATATGTATGTTTAGCAATAGGTTTAAATAGGTTTAATGGTTCCCACTTTTTCTTATTCTACCAATCTAACAAAAACACTTGTCTTTTCAGGATTTCGTGTTGTTGGTCAGAGATCCTTCCTTCGGTTGTGGAAAGCACTCCTTCCGCAGATAATGATCACAAAACCCAGGACAGATCTGTGTTCTCAATGCTACTCCAACAATAACCAATTACAGCAAGCCGCGGGAAGGCCAGAGAAGTTGCAGGTGGAGAAACTCCAGGTGTGTACAGTCTACTTTCACTACTACACTACAGACTGTTTTTTACCACCATCTATTCCCCTGTACCCCCGTCCATAGTGGCTTGTTTACAGTATTTACCCAAACATAGCAACGTCCGATGACGACATAGAATGGGTACAATACAGCTGTTTCCTTAAGTGACCCATTAAGTGACCCATTAAAAGCTGCTTCCTGCTTAAAGACAGCACTTGTGTACTGAGTGTGATCTCAGAGCCCTGTCACTGCTTAAAAGCAGAACCTCAGCCTCTCCTGGAATCACTCTGTACTACATTCTGTTGTGGAAGGACAGCTCATTCACTGAGAGACTTACACTGCATCAGGGTAAGACATTTTAAGTCATTTAGTAATATCTTTAAACTGAGACTTGATTGCTGACTTGACCAGCTGACTTGATTAAGGGGCGTGTTTAAAGCGGCCATTTTGTTTCCTTAAGTGACCCATTAAAAGCTGCTTCCTGCTTAAAGACAGCACTTGTGTACTGAGTGTGATCTCAGAGCCCTGTCACTGCTTAAAAGCAGAACCTCAGCCTCTCCTGGAATCACTCTGTACTACATTCTGTTGTGGAAGGACAGCTCATTCACTGAGAGACTTACACTGCATCAGGGTAAGACATTTTAAGTCATTTAGTAATATCTTTAAACTGAGACTTGATTGCTGACTTGACCAGCTGACTTGATTAAGACATTTTAAGTAATTTAGTAATATCTTTAAACTGAGACTTGATTGCTGACTTGACCAGCTGACTTGATTAAGGGGCGTGTTTAAAGCGGCCATTTTGTTTCCTTAAGTGACCCATTAAGGGCCAGGTGTTAGAAAGCACTAATTAGTGATAGGGATTTAAAGGCCTGCTGGCTTAGCGTCAGCGAAGCGTCGAGAAACGAAGAGGGACAAAGAGGAGTTTTCCTGGAGTTATTAATTACAGAGGAATCCAGGGATCCACCCAGTGCTAAGTACATCATAATCCTATCTTACACTCCACTCTGAAAAATCTCCCTTTCCCTCCCACTCTGCTATTTCTCTACTTCCTCCCTGCCACTCTTGACACCACAATGTGTCTCATATCCACAATCTGCTCCCCCAGAACAGACTCAACCCACCCACGGCAGTTTGCTAGCAACCCGGCTAATCTATCCTACCCTCCTACAGCCACTAATACACCTGTCACAGTACAGGGAGGCCTATGGAATTGTCAATCAGCAGTCAAGAAAGCTGACTTCATTACTGCCTACGCCCATAGTCAAAATCTGCAGCTCCTGGCTCTAACTGAGACCTGGATAACCCCCAATAACTCATCAACACCTGCAGCATTATCTACAAACTATAACTTCACTCACACACCTCGACCTTCCAGGCGGGGTGGAGGCACTGGCCTCATGACATCTCCTTCATGGACTACAAACGTAACACCCCTCCCAGCACTGTCACTCTCCTCTTTTGAATATCATGCAGTATCTGTCTCTAATCCTTTCAATCTCACCATTGTTACACTCTACCGCCCTCCAGGTCCGCTCGATCACTTCACAGATGAGCTGGACATGCTTCTAAGCTCCTTACCGGAAGATGGTACCCCTCTCCTTCTATTGGGCGACTTCAACCTGCCTGACTCATCTCAGTCAGTCACAGTAGTCTCCCTCCTACAATCATTTGACCTGACTCCCACTGCCATGCCTCCCACCCACAAAGCAGGCAACTCCTTGGATCTCATATTTTCACGTAACTCCAGCATCATTAACACCACGGTAACTCCCCTACATGTATCTGACCATTCCTTCATATCCTTCTCACTAACTCTCATGCTTAACCGAAAGGTCTTCACCCCAACTCAAACCGTCTCACTCAGACGCAACCTGCCCTCCCTATCCCCCTCCACCCTCTCCTCTGACATACTATCCACTCTACCTTTGAGTGACACCTTCTCTGCTCTCTCCACAGAGATGGCAACCTCCACCCTCCTCTCAGCCCTTGCAACCTCCTTCGACAAGCTCTGTCCCCTCGTTGAGAAACCTGCCCGCCGTTCCCCACCCAGTCCATGGCTGACAGATCCAGTGAGAGAACAAAGACAGGTCCTGAGAGCAGCTGAAAGGAAGTATAGAAAGTCACGCCTCACTGCTGACATCGACACATATCACAACCTCTTGTTAACATTCTCCAAAACCATTACTAATGCCAAAGCTTCTTTCTTTCACCATAGGATCGAGGCCTCTGCCAAGAATCTTCGCAAACTGCATGCTACCATGTCCTCCCTCCTCACTCCCCCCCCACCCCCCCCTCCCTCATCTTTCTCTGCCGAAGACTTTGCGATCTTCTTTGAGGAAAAAGTGGAGAACATCCGCAGCTCCTTCTCCCAACCCCCACCCATTCCAAATGCTGAATCGAGAACCTCATCCTTCACTCTGTCATCTTTCTCTCCCATTACAGAAGCCGAGACCCTGACACTGGTAACGTCGAACCGTCCGACTACATGCCAGCTGGACCGGCTACCTTCCCCACTCCTCCAGTCCATAGCACCAGACATCCTCCCATTCCTAACTGCAACCATCAACTCCTCACTCAACTCGGGGGTGGTCCCCACCTCCCTAAAACAAGCCAGAGTCACGCCCCTCATAAAAAAACCATCCCTGAACCCTACCGTCATAGGCAACTACCGTCCTGTCTCTCTTCTCTCCTTCCTTTCTAAAACACTTGAACGTGCTGTATCCAACCAACTTACTGCTTATCTCTTACAGAATGACCTCCTAGACCCTAATCAGTCAGGCTTCAGGACTGGTCACTCCACAGAGACAGCCCTCATTGCGGTCACAGAGGCACTTCACTTAGCAAAAGCGAAAGGCCTCTCCTCTGTCCTGATTCTCCTAGATCTATCTGCAGCCTTCGACACAGTCAACCACCAGATCCTCCTCGCGGCCCTCGCAGGAATGGGAGTGGCTGGCTCTGCGCTGACATGGTTGTCATCATACCTCAATGACCGCTCCTACCAAGTGTCATGGAGAGGGACCCTGTCGGCCACCCGCCCCCTGCGGACGGGTGTCCCCCAGGGCTCGGTTTTAGGACCCCTTCTCTTCTCCCTCTACACTAAATCACTGGGTAACATTATCACGTCTCATGGCTTCTCCTACCACTGTTATGCCGACGATACTCAACTCTTCCTCTCCTTCCCTCCCTCAGATATCCACGTCTCTGAGCGGATCTCGGCCTGTCTGTCCGACATCTCCGCCTGGATGACGACCAACCACCTCAAACTGAACCTAAGCAAAACAGAATTGCTCCACCTGCCGGCCAAATCCTCCCCCCTGACCGACCTTTCCATCACAGTCGAGAATGCAGCTGTGACCGCGTCCCCGACCGCCAAGAACCTTGGTGTTGTCCTCGACGACCAGTTGAACTTCTCTGCTCACATCGCAGCGACAACCAGAACCTGCCGATTCCTCCTGAGCAACGTCAGAAGGATACGCCCCTTCCTGACAAAAGAAGCCACCCAACTCCTCGTCCAATCAACAGTCATCTCCCGCCTCGACTACTGCAACGCACTGCTCGCTGGCCTCCCGGCCACTGCCACTAAGCCTCTTCAACTCATTCAGAACGCAGCGGCCCGCCTGATCTCAAACCTACCGAAGTCGGCCCATGTCACCCCACTTCTTAGGGACCTGCACTGGCTCCCCATTGCTGCACGTATCCGCTTCAAGGCCCTTGACCTAGCATACCGTGCGGCAAAGGGAACTGCTCCCGCCTACCTCCGGTCAATGGTCTCTAACTACACACCCTCAAGACCCCTACGCTCTGCATCTTCTGGCCGCCTCAGACCTACTCCTATCCAAGCTCCGGGAGGGTCATCAAAGAGAAGTCGCCTATTCTCAGTCCTTGCCCCACAATGGTGGAATGAACTACCCACCCCAGTTAGGACAGCCGAAACACGTCCAATCTTTCGCCGTCGACTAAAGACTCACTTCTTCAACCATTATCTGAAAAAAAAAAAAAAAAAAAAAAAAATCTAACCCTAACTAACCATACTGTCATGCACTTGTCCTAATAAACTAACCTACACTGTAGCACTCAACACTTTGATGAACATTGTTACTCAGCTGATAGAGTTGTGCTCTTCCTGATGGCTTGTCGTACAGAACTTGTAAGTCGCTTTGGATAAAAGCGTCAGCTAAATGACTAAATGTAAATGTAAATGTAAACAACAGTGGACTGGAGGATGAAGACCAGAAAAAGACTTTCGCCTTTTTTACATAAGGGTCCTCCATTTTCAATTCATCAAAACATTTAGAGACATACAAATATACAGTAGTTTCATAAAAATGCTAAAATGCTATTGATTGATTGATTGATTTAAAACTTTATTAACATATTGCAGAATGGGTACAGTACAGCTCAATACATACAATTGTTAAGGGGATGCAGACCAGAGAAAGACTTTCGTCTTGTTTACATCAGGGTCCCCCATTTTCAATTAATCATATTTCATATCTAAATCATATAATATCTCATTGCTAAATATATGCAATATATAATCTAATAATCCAATAATCTAAATCTAATATATAATATAAAAATGCTAAATGCATGGGTATTTTATTTTGTCTTTAATGTTAGCTTGCAAACTCGAATACTGTCTTGGTAAGCCTCATAATGAATTGTTTGGGGAAAAAAAGAAAAACATCGTGATGTGTATCGTGTATCGCCGAAAGGTCAGAAAATATCGTGATATCATATTTAGGCCATATCGCCCAGCCCTAGCTTCAACACACATGACATTAGGATAACCTGAGGATAACTGAGCACTGCCACCTCATTAGCCGTGTGTGTGTGTGTGTGTATTGAGCCGTACTGTGTTGTACCCATTCTGCAATCTGTTAAATAACGTTTTCTTTCATTCATGCTTTCATCCAGGTGCAGTTAAAACATCTGGCCCTTGTTGACAGAGAACGCGAGCTGTTGCAGGAGATGACTGTCGCCACATTGCGCACATGCGCCGAGAACATGGATCTGTCGCTAGGCCCCTCCCCACCTGCAAGCAGAGATATCACGATGCACTACAGCTTTGATTACGCACAGCAGGTGAATATCCAATATAATGTTGCTTTTTGTTGTTAAAGGAAAACTTACAGGAACGTTTGAGTTGTATTTGGAGTGTATTTAGATAAGATGAGAGTGGGAGGAGAGAGGAGAGAGAAAATAGGAGAAGAGAGGAGAGAATAGGAAAAGAGAGGAGAATCTTTTATGTAAAAATAGTTCCTTATAGTTTTAGCAGTATTTTTTCATGAATCACTCGCCAAACATAAAAAATACTTGCATTTGGCTAGTAAAGTGGCCTAATTTCCTCCCCTGTTCCCTTATTTCAATGTCCCTTATTTCAATGTCCTTTTTTCTTTTTCTTCTTTCTCTGTCCTGCAGGTTCATTTTCCATCTCACCCTTTTCAAGTGGGTCCCATCTTTTTTCAAACACCGCGCAAATGTGGCCTGTTCGGTGTCCACTGTGAAGGGCTGACGAAGCTGTCAACTGGTAAAGGCAGCAATGCCGTTATCAGCTATGTGGATCATTTCTTCACCAACTATGGAGTTGGAGAAAAATCAGTGGACCTGCACTGCGACAATTGCTCCGGGCAAAATAAAAACAATTATGTCTTGTGGTATTTTGCGTGGCGTACTATTCACAAACTTCACCTGCAGCTTGCTCTCCACTTCCTAATTGCAGGCCACACTAAATTTGGCCCCGACTGGTGCTTCGGTTTGATCATGCAGGTCTACAGGAAGACTGCGGTCGACACCCTGGCAGGCATCGCAGACATCGTCAGGAAAAGCTCTGCAGTGAAAGGAGTCAATATCCCCCAACTTGTCGGTCGCGAAGATGGCACAGTTTATGTTCCAAGCCACGACTGGCAGCAACATCTCGGAGGCTTCTTCAAAAGATTCCCACAAATAAAGAAATACCAGCACTTCAGCTTCGATGCCAACAGTCCTGGCATGGTGACGGCGAAATTACACTGTGACGATACAGAGCCATTCACGTTTCAGCTGTTGAAAGACCCAAAACGCTACCCAACCATCTCTGGTTTTCCTGTCCTCACCCCACCTGGTCTAGACAATGACCGACAGGAATATCTTTATAAGGAGATAAGACAATACTGTTCTGATGACGCAAAAGACATTACATGCCCACTCCCAACATCTAGAGCACCTCAGAACAAGAAGACTGTACGATGTTAGACACATGGATGTAGAGCACACACACACACACACACACACACACACACACACACACACACACACACACACACACACACACACACACACACACACTGTACTAGCAGTCACTTTAACATGAACACACACACACACTCATGCTGCACACGCTCACAATGTAAGGTCACTTTAAAAAAATTAAACAAGAACAGGAGTGGTTCTTGTAGAGTAAAAGCTTATTACTTGTTCTTATTACTTGTATTATTGCACAATGTCGCATTCTCATCCTATTGGAATCTTATTATTGCATTCTTGACTTGACTTGATAGTATAGTAGTACTAGTATAGCATAGGGACATAGAAGAATTGTATTGTTGTACCGGTACATCATACATGTACATTATATTTTTATTACTATTGTTTTATTGCACAATCGTAGCGGGCATGGCCAACCGCATTTCACTGTATGCCCTGGTATGCAATGAATAAAAAAAAATGTCACTTTAAACTAAATGGAAAGGTCACTTTAAAGGAAAGAACCGATGTGGTTCTTGTATAGTTTAGATTATTGTAGTATAGCATAATGACAGCATGTCTATTTTTATCATGCACATCTTATGCCTTCTTATTACCTGTTTATGTATTTTATTATTAGTATTATTGCACAATCGATGCGGGCATGACCACCCGCATTTCACTGTATGCCCTGGTATGATATGCAATGAATAAAAAAAAATGTCACTTTAAACTAAATGGAAAGGTCACTTTAAAGGAAAGAACCGATGTGGTTCTTGTATAGTTTAGATTATTGTAGTATAGCATAATGACAGAGTTGAAACTGTATTAGCATGTCTATTTTTATCATGCACATCTTATGCCTTCTTATTACCTGTTTATGTATTTTATTATTAGTATTATTGCACAATCGATGCGGGCATGACCACCCGCATTTCACTGTATGCCCTGGTATGTATGTGACGAATAAACCTCTTGAATTGATTTGATATTGTCTGCTGATTTTCGTCCAGTTGTCACATGAAAGGTGGTAACAAAGACTGATAATGATAACAATAATAATGATAATAGGCTACCTGTTTTAGGTCCAATTAATATAATAAGCAATGTGAGAAGATGCAATCTTTATCTGTGTAGGCTACACGACATAACATTTAATGGGGGCAGAGGTAATGCCACACTAGAAGATATTCCATGTTTATCACCTCGTGCTTCCCTCCTTGGAGACCTGTTTCAGAACCACAACCCAAGATGCTTCTATCCACCCTTTGCTGGGTTCAGTGTAAATAAGCAAAGCCGGCAGAATGAGGGGTCTTCTTTAATGCATTATTATTTATTGCATTTCTGTATAAAAAAGGCTTGTGTCTATCACTCCGCTGGCCAGTTCTACCAACTATGCATTAAAATTCCCTGCGGTCAACATAATTTCTTCCTATTTTGGTTGTAATTGTGTAATGATAGATGTATAACCTGAACACTGTACATATCTGTTTTCAGGAAACACTGGGCTATACAAAGAATATGCTGTGATGTCACATGAATGTATAAATATATGGCCATGCATTTAATCTCTCTTTTTTATAAAATCATTATAGCCAACATGCAATATATCCCATTGATTGGTACAATGGGACAGACATTTGTTTTATACAGCTATAACCTGCATTCTTTCAAAATATATCATTAATCAATAAAACAGATATTGGAATACACTATGTAGCCTATGTGTCTAATGAATAATGCTGCGAAAGATTGGACACAACACAAGCTGTGTAAACAAATAGGTCAATATAATTTAATTTAATAAATAAAGGTTTTCAATTCAATAACTGAAATATACATTATTCAGACTAGTAGTTATATTACTACTACAATACAAAATGTTTGATTTTGTATCTGATCTGTCATGACAGCATGGCTGTCACAGCACTTAATTATGTTAATACTATTCAGGGGAGAGGTGTGGCTGGGAGGTATTGTTTACGCCCAGCAGAATCCTGGCAAAAGGTGTCAAATCTTTAAGAGCTGTTTTCTCTGCTTAGGTCTCTGGGGAAAAAAGACTGCTACAAGATTTAAAATTAGCACATCACAATAATAACATTCTCAGATTTCAAAGTATGACACATCATTTGAAAGCTTACATTCTGTACTTTCACAATCTGGAAAAATCTGGAAAATGAAAAAATAGACATGTAGGCTATAGCACTGGTCGGGGTCACATATTATATAATTATACTTGTAGTTGTATTATCTTTTTTTTTATCACATTTTTTTATTATTCTTTACATGAAAACAAGACAACAAAATACAGTAACCATAATAATAATAAACAGAACTTCACAGGGAGACAACAGCAACAATAATACTAACAATAGAAATAACGAAAATTATAAAAACAGCATAACATTTTTAAACTTTTTTTTTTTTTGATAATTTTTTTTTATTATTAATCACATGAAACAAGACAACACATTAACCACAATCACAATACACAGAACTTCACAGGAAAATAACAAAAACAATAATAATACAGAATAACAATTTATAAATTATAAAGACAAAAAGAAAATAGAGTTCAACCTTTTTAAATTTCAAGGTTTCAAGGGGGGCTATCTAATAAATGACCAAATAGTGAAGAAATAGCTGCCCCCCAATAAATCCCCAGTTAAATTCAAGACATAACAAAAGACAAGACAGACAAGACATTTCCTACTCCCCCTCCCATGAGACCGCCGGACTCCCCCGAACAAGCACCCCAACCCCGCTCAGCCGCACACGGCGGTCCTGACTTTCTCAGCTGCTGCGAACCACAGGTCAATCCCAGCCTGCCCTACCCCAATCACCCACGCTGTGGATATCTCAAGATAAATCACATCCAACAGTGTTAGGGACCAGTTAATCACTGTGAGCTTCTCTGGCTCCTTCCATCTCATTGCTATTAGCTTCTTCGCCGCTGTGACGCCCGCTAGGACAACCCTTTTCAGTTGTACGGACGCGGGTAGTGTTGTTATATCGTTTAGGAGTAGCGTAACAGCTGTGAATGGGAGAGTTAAGCCACACAGATCAGAAAGTTTGTCCGCTATTGACCTCCAGAAGCGGGCCACTGGTGGGCAATCCCAATACATATGCATATAAGTGCCAGTGGCCTTTTGAGAGCACAAAGTGCACCGAGAGTCGGTTATCAGTCCCATAGCAAATAGCTTCCTAGGTGTAAGATAGGTCCTATGAATATAATTAAAATGAATTTGCTGGTGATTGGGGTTGCGGGAAGACAATGCCACATTTGCCCAAACATCATCCCAGTCAAACTCTGGGTCCAACTCCGGGATATCCACACGCCAGATTGTATCCAATGATACATTTTTATACGTGGATTGAATTAAGAGCGTATAAAAGTCTGAGACAAACCCTCTGGAGGTCGTCCTGTCCACTATGAGCCTGAGGAAGGGGTGTGGGTGCAAAGCTTGAGCCCACGGCACGCCATGCGCCCTCAGCGCTGACCTTAGTTGAAGGTAAAGAAAGAAGGACTCGCCGGGAAGATCAGAAAATTCTCTTAAGTCCTGAAACGCACGGAGGCCGTTCTTATCATAAATATCCTCCAGAGTATGAACTCCCCTCCTTTGCCATTGAGGAATATTAACCTGCTTGTGCCCAACAAGTAATTGCTGGTTATTAAAAATTGGAGAGTCCAGGTGCCATGGGCATTTAACCCCACACATTACGCCACATTTGGATCACGTGAGTTATGATCGGTCCATACCTCAGCCGGCATTTCGAAATAGAGACAGTGGAGTACACCACATCCTGCAATCTTAGCGGTGAGACCGCCGCCGCTTCTAAGGAGCGCCAAGATACAGCATCTACAGGGTCTAGCCAGCACATCAGAGGTCTCAGTGAAAAGGACCAGAAATAAAGCTTAAAATCAGGGATTGCGAGGCCCCCATCTTGTTTCCTACGTTGAGTAGTAGCTCTTTTGATTCTCGGGCGTTTGTTATTCCAGATAAACTTAGATACCATCGATTGTACCTTGCGCCAGTGGTCTATTGGAGGGGGCAGGGGGAGCATTGAGCTAACAAAATGTATCCTAGGCAGAACGTTCATTTTGATTATGGAAGCTCGGGCTTGTAAGGAGTTAGGAAGGGACGACCATCTGTCTAGATCCTGGCGTATTTTATCATAAGTACCCGTGAAGTTGTACTTAGTAGTTTGACTCAGCGTGGGGAATATCTCTATACCTAAGTATTTAAAATGTTCCACTATGGGGATATCAGCTGGTAATCGCACCGCCTTGGCCAGCTCATTAAGAGGTAGGCAGGCTGATTTGTACCAGTTAATCTTAAAGCCTGACAATTTACCAAAGTCGTCGATTATTCCCAATAATTTTGTGGCCGACCGGGAAGGGTCATCCATAAAAATCAGTAGGTCATCCGCATAGAGAGCAATTTTGTGTGGTGTATTATTGATCATTATGGGGACGATGTCCTCCGATTGCCTAATAAATTGGGCCAATGGTTCGAGGGAAAGCACGAATAGTCCTGGGCTCAGAGGACAACCCTGTCTAGAAGATCTGGAGACTGGGAAAAGTGTGGAACAGTTTTTGCCTGTCAGTATCATTGCCGACGGCGAGGCATACAGGACTTTAATCATATGAATAAAATTCTTTCCAAGACCCATGACCTCAAGTACCTTCCACAGGTATGACCATTCTAGTCTGTCAAACGCCTTCATGGCATCCAAAGACAGAACAGTGGACCGAGCTGTATTGTCTTTACTGTTATCGACTACATGCAACAGCCTCCTAAGATTATCTGCAGCCAGGCGCCCCGGGATAAAACCAGTTTGATCGCAGTGTACCAATACCGTCATAAATCTCTGCAGGCGGCGGGCCAGCACCTTGGCAAACACTTTTAAATCGGCCCCGAGAAGACTCAAGGGCCTATAGCTACCACAATCATTGGGATCTTTGTCCTTCTTGAGAAGTAAAGAAATCAACGCCATATTGACATCTCTTGAGAACTCCCCTTGTTCGATAGCGTAATTGATCATATCGAGCATCAATGGACCCAGTTGGTCCCAGAAAGCTAAATACACCTCGGGTGGAATACCATCCCAGCCTGGTGCCTTACCCCTCTGCATTTCAGCAATCGTCTCCCTTAGTTCCATAAGAGTGATCGGTTTCCCCAGTTCCTTAGCCTCTTCCTCAGAAATGTGGGGTATCTCAAGCCCGCCAATGAACGATTCAAATTTAGAGTCGTCGAGATTAACCTCTGAGCTATATAACTGTGAGTAAAACTCTTTAAAAGTGTCGTTGATCTTTTTCGAATCAGTAGTGATTGTACCCTGTCGCGTCTTGATCGAGGGGATATCCGAGAAATGATCATTCGAGCGTATTTTCATTGCCAATAGATGGCTAGGCCTGGAGCCGTGAAAGTAGTAATTTTGCCTTGTCCTATGTATCAAGAACTCAGACTGTTGTTTAAGGGGAGACACTGCAGGTGAATAGGGTAAAATATTTAACTAATAGATATCACAATGAAACTTCCCCAGTTGATTACTTATATTAAGACAAGACTTTTTTGTATTACAAGTTTTCTGAAATTGTATGTTTAAATATGCAAATGAGGCATGATCTACTTAAATATGCACTAATTTGCATATAATTCCAGGACAGAAATCTGAACATTGGATAAAGCCATTTTCAAAATTATAGTTTCATTTTGTTGACATATTAGAGCCAAAGGTTATTACAGAGGGGATTTTGGATATATCTTTGTATCACTCCATAAATCAGAAAATACTCCATTCAGTCCATTTTTATGGTAAAATTCCATATTTCGCCATGTTTTTAGGAATAAAATATGATATAAATCAGGGTATGAATGCGATATCAACAAAACCTTCTGTAAATACCTTCAGAACATAGATATGAATAGAACTGGAAGGTTTGGTGTATGTGAGTGCTACTGAAGTGGATATTTCTGGCTCAGAGTATGAGGAAAAACTCTTAAAACTCATTTTTGGGAAAACGCCTTCAAAGTTCTGTATTGTAAAATGCCATACTTTTTTTTTTAAACAGATATTTACAAACACAATACCTAATCAAACCATTAGTAATAGACAACCTAAACACATGCCTGATAACTGAATACTAATAATAATTATGTTATTGAACTGAACAGAACTACACACAGTGTAACTGAGGGGTTACAAACCCTGACTGTATTAAAGATTGTGATAGATTAAACCACTGCTAGTTATGTACTTTAATTACTGGCCAGACAGTACATCAAATATAGATTGTGAACACCCACAAGAACACGGCATTGACAAAGAAATAGTATTTGAGGGTAATTTATTATTATTAGGCAACATTAGGTTACAGAATGAGAATTAGGGTTGCGCTTGTATGGCGAAGAATATACGTAAAGTCAGTCAATAGCATGAGTCACTAAGAATAGCAGGAATCCTACGATGGGTCTAAGTTGACACCACCTGTCGTATAGTAGCAACTATATAGGGCAACACTGGTACCGCCTGGAGACAATGGGTTCCCTCCGGGGGTGTAAGGCCTGGAGGGTAGAGGAATGTTCGGGTACTCCGTCTGATTCAATGAGGAATAAAGAGACTCCAGGTACAGGAGTCGGTCCTTGTAAACTCCCTTGATCAGCAGCAAAGTAATAATTGTAATCCAAATGCTAGATAGCATTGATGACAGCTAGCCAGCCTCCGTCCACGAGGCCAGCCCGAGTTGTAATCCTCACGAGGTTGAATCCCAAACGACAGTGGAAATCAACGATGCTCTTCTCCGGGTACCACGTTCCAAATCATTATAATCCAACCAGTAATGGTTCTGCAATCGCCGACGCCGATTCTCCTGTGTACATGTCCAACGGTTCTCCGCCTAGGACTCCTCGGGTGTGGGCGACGTATTTAGGCCACACACCCTGGCTAAGTACACTAGCTAAAGACACAACGAACCGCTGGGTAATGCTACACACGAACGAACTGTGGCCGCACGATATACAATAAATGAACGACTATTTACTTCACATTAGATTAGGTCGAACTCGACGTTACTTCATTAAACTCTGACACTTTTACTATTCTATTCGCACGTGGTTCTCAATGCTCTGTTAGACGCAAGGTTGCTCACTTCACTGCACGTTGACTCGTGGTGAAGGTGGGTAAGGTACTGAACGAGGCTGAACTGAACTGAACTACTGCTGTGCGCACCTTGCGCTCTATTTATACTTAAGTGAATATCTAGTCCCAAACCGCAGTCTTTGTCTGGTATCAATACGCTGACTCCGGGCATGTTCTGACATGCCTGAACTTGTCTTTGAACCTGCCGTTGGGGGCTTGCGCGCTGGCACCTGGGGGCACTGTCCAATAGGAGAGCGAATATTACTCTGGTTTGAACGCAGGTAAAGGGATATTCCGTGTATATATATAAATCATATACAAAGTATATCAAACAATAAAGGTAGATTCTCAGTTTAATCTGGCCCTTCACAACAGCCGCCTCCTAATTAGTCCGCACCTAATTAGTTAAAGGAGACAGATTAATAGTCCAGTCAACTGCTCAATGTCTGTTGTGGGGAGTAGGGCAATCTACAAAGTCAGTGGGTCATGATCGTCATCAGGGGAGTCAGGGAGCCTCGCCACAGGTCGGGTGTAGGTCCGCCCCTGGACAATAACTTCTGCCGCTCTGACCTTTCCATCGGCACCAGTGATCACTTTGCTTACGCGGCCGGCCGGCCACATAGCTCGGGGTAGTGACTGGTCTATGATCATAACGACTGTGTCCACTTGTAAGTTGTCTCTATCCTTTACCCATTTCTGGCGGGTTTGGAGAGACGGTAGGTAGTGGAGGAGGAAACTGTTCCAAAACTTGTCAGCCAATATTTGACTGTACCTCCACATTCTTCGGCCGTTCGCTTCTTCAGGTCTGTACACCGTCTGTGGAAGCGCGGGGTCCAGCCGCACCATCAAGAGAGTGTTGGGGGTGACTGGGTCGACATCTGCTACATCACTTGAGACGTACTCGAGGGCGTTGTGCTCGCCACTTGCGACAGTCTAGACGAGTCCGCTGGAAGCGACGTACTGCTTCTCTTCCATTCAGTATCCAATAGCGACGTCGGATCTCAGCGAAGACTCTCTGCCCCAGCGTGGTGCACATCCTCGTCGTATTTCTTTATGATGAGCTCAGTGACCTTGTGTCGGCTGTTGAGGACTATAGGAAACTTGACGTCATCCGTTAAGTCCGGGGCCCGTCTCAGACGACCACCCACCCTGATGAGGCCATGGGTGTCGGGCTCGGGGGCCAAGTGGAGCAGTCTGCTGTCTGACGGGATTGGCTTTGTTCCCTGCAGGCAGTCTAGCTCGTCGGGGAACGAGTCTCTTTGGGCTCGCTGTAGCAGAAGGAGTTCTGCCTCTGCGTAGTTCGATGCGTCAATGTCGGTAGTGGGGGGAACCTCAGGGTGGTGCCACAGGAATGTTTTTAGCTGCGCACTCTCAAAGGTGAGGCAGTCGTCTATGTTAGGGTCAGTGGGGACTGGGATGTGCGTCAACCCACAGAACATAGATTTCTTGATCTCTGCCTCCTCTTGACTAGCCTCCCGAGGGGTGGGGGTAGGCCACTCTTCCTCCGGGAGCTTGAGGAACTCAGGACCGTCACTGTAGATATTGTGACGTGTGAGGTCATCTAGGGACATCCCCCGTGTGATGACATCGGCTGGGTTCTGTTTCGTGTCCACGTACCTCCCGCACGCTGATCCTACCAGGTCTTGAATCTCTGTGATTCTGACTCCCACAAAGACCTTGTATCTACAAGAATCGGACTGGATCCATGTGAGTACGGTCATGGGGTCTGACCACAAGATTGTTCTTTGCACCGGGATGGTGAGTTCACATTGGATTAACGTGGCGAGTTGCGTGCCTACCAGAGCTGCGCAGAGCTCTATACGCGGGATCGATTGTTGCTTGCAGGGGGCTATCCTTGAGCGAGCCAGGATGAAGGCTGTGTGTATTTCTCCTCCCTCCTCTCGGGCCCGCAAGTAGGCCACCGAGCCGGAGGCCACTTCCGAGGCGTCACTGAAGACGTGCAGGTCCATCTGGCACGTCTCCAGCCGCACTGTGGGTGGGAAGTAGCTTCGGCGTATGTTCACATTTTGGAGCGAGCTGAGTTCTCTCTCCCACTCTCTCCAGGTGGAAGCTAGGTGGTCGGGTATGGGGTGGTCCCAGCCCTGTTCCTTGTCCCACAGCTCTCGTACAATCATTTTCGCCCGAGTGGTGTAAGGTAGGATACACCCCAGCGGGTCGTATTGACTTGCGAGTGTTCTGTATACGCTCCGTCTGGTGGTCGGTAGAGGGGTCGACCTTCCCTGCTCCGTGGTCAGGGGTGTGTATTTGTAATGGAGCGAGTCTGTTTTGAAGCGCCAGACTAGGCCCAATGTCATTTCCTGTGCTTCACCTGGGGTGGTCGCCATCCAGGTCTCGCTGCTTGCTGCCTTTGTCTCTGGGGAGAGGCTGCGAAGTACTTGAGGGTCACTGCTGGCCCACTGCCGGAGATCAAAGCCGCCTTTGATCAGTGAGGCGCGGAGCTTGAGCAGGAGGGCTTCGGCTTCTTCTGGCGTCGAGACGCTTTGCAGACAGTTGTCCACGTAGAAACTCCTCTCTACACTTTGTCTGACCTCCTCGTCAGCTTCAGGGTCTTCTGTCACATGTTTTTGCAGTGCGAACGTAGCACAGCATGGGCTGCATGTGGTTCCGAAGGGGAGGACCTCCCATTGGTAGATGGATGGTTGCTCATCTTTGATCCTCTCTCTCCATAGGAACCGCAGCAAGGGCTTGTCCTCCTCCACTAGTCGCACCTGCAGGAACATCCCTTTGATGTCGCCGCTGATGGCCACCTTGTCTTGGCGGAAACGTAGTAACACGCCTAGTAGAGAGGGGCCGAGTGTCGGGCCGGGCAAGAGTTCTTTATTCAGATTCTGTAGTCCGATCTGGTAGCTGCAGTTGAATACAATGCGATCCTTGCCGTTGTGGTGGACCTTGTGGTGGGGCACGTACCAGGATTCAATCGTCTGGTCGGCCTCTTGAATGTCAATTTTCTTTATGTGTCCCGCTGTGATCAGCTTGTCGATCTCAGCGCGGTACACAGTGGCTTGAGTGGGGTCTTTGGCTAGACGCCGCTCGGTGTTCAGTAGATATCGCTCTGTCGCTTCTCTTGAGGCGTGGAGGGTGGGCATACCCTCTCGCCTCAGGAGTGGAGTTGCGTATCTCATCACTCCATTGACCTCGACTCTCTTTGTCTTCTGCTCGAGGAGGGCTATGGCATAAGTGTCTTTCTTTGAGCGAACGAGTTTCTTTTCATTCTTAAAGGGCATCGCGTCTAATGTCCATAGCCTCTCGACGTGCTGCAAGAGGGTGGTGTCTTCTTCGTTTATCCTCGTGTAGAGACAGCGAGTGGCTGTCGGTCGGTTGGAAGACCCGGAGAGGGGGCCTTGTAGTGTCCAACCCAGGCGGGTCTCGACCGCTGCTGGACAGCCTCTGGGCCCGATGTGGACCCGGTCCGTTGGGACGATGAGGTGTGCGTGGTCGGATCCTATGAGCAGGGTCGGGGTGGCGTCGTCGATGAGCGGTATAGGTAGTTGACGTAGGTGCACGTATTTCTCCATCAGCTTTGGGATGGGGTAGGTGTACTGTGACAGGCCTATGTCGTGGCTGGTGAAGGCGTTAGTGATGCTATACTGCTTCTCGGGCTGCCCGACCGCTGCTATCGTGAAGGAGACATTTTCACCCTTTATGGTCTTCAGGTCTCTTCTAATGGTACGGATTGTCATTGTTTCTTCGCTCCCCCGCAGACCCAGCCGGGCTGCGGCGGATGCGAGGAGGAGAGTCTTTTCTGACCCATCGTCTAGGACGGCGTAAGTGTCCATGACCTTGTCCTCGTAGCTTAAGATCACTCGGACCACCTTCAAGAGCACTCGGGAGCTCCCGCTCTTCGCAGGGTCTATGTACATGACGTTCACTCTCGAGCTGCTTGGGGGTACGGGTTTCTTCTTGTTGCTGTCGTGTAGGACCTCCAAGTGGGCGCCGTCGCACTTGCTGCATCTTTTCTTTAGGCGGCACTCAGCTGCCATATGGCTGCGCGCGCAGCGGAAGCAGCAGCGGTTGGCTTTGATCCACTGACTCACCTCGTCAGCGGTCAGCTTCTTGAAGGTGTCACAATGAGACAGCCAATGTTCATTTTCACAGTACTGGCATACAATCTTCCACTTTCCCTTGGTCTGGGGGGTGCTGTGGTTCTTGTGCTGCGGCACTGACTCGGCCTGGTGCATAACTGTCAATGACCGGCGGTTATCGTTGGACCTCCGAGGTCCATCTCTTGGGCTAGATCCACTCCACACGAATGTGTCCAGTCGTAGGCTGCTAACTTCCCTTGCGAGGAAAGCGGCCAGGTCTAGGAGGGATGGCTCTGGGCCGTTGGGATCACGGTGGTCTCTCTGCCGCCGAAAACGCTCTTGGCGGGCTGGAGGGAGCTTCTCCAGTATTCGCTCCACATTAGAATTTGCATACAGTTCATATCTCCCCTTCTCCTTTTGGGACCCCAGCATCCCCACAAGGGATTGTACCTTGATAGAGAGGTCATCCAGTGCTCTATTGTCTTTGGCTGGGGGGAGACGGTCGATATCCCGTATTTCTTGGATCACGTAATCCCATATGCGTCCATAACGCTGGTCGAGGGCCACCAGAGCCGCGGAGTATGGGGTGCTTGAGTTGGAATATGTGTCACCTCACAGCGCTTTGTGCCAGATCTCTACATTTTCATTTTTCAGATTATTCCAGATTGCTAAAGTACAGAATCTAAGCTTTCAAATGATGTGTCATATGTTGAAATCTGAGAATCTTTTTAACACGATGTGCTCAATTATAACTTGTAAACCTGGTTGTATTCTAGGATACTTAAGGGGTTGAAAGCCCTCTCAAAGGAAGGCCACTTTTCACACTTCAGACAGTTTCAACTGGGCGTCAACAAACCCCCTCCAGCAACGCCCCTCACCTGAATAGCATTAACATAATTAAGTGCTGCCATGGCAGTTATCTCTCCTCAGGACCCGATCTTCATTCTATTGTTTGTATTGAGCTGTACTGTATTGTGCCCATTCTGCAATCTGTTAATAACGTGTTCAATGCATAGTAGTATAGACATTATTAGCATAGTAGGTAGTAGTAGTAAGATGGATACTAGTAAAAGATGGTATGAAGGTTAGTAGTTTCAGATATTAATTGAAGTTAATTTGGCTCGTCCTCGTTGACCTTAAGCACAAACCAAAGTGCTTTAATAAAATTAAATAGAATAGAATATTTCTAGAGTCTTTATTGTCATTATACAGACATTATACATTATATAGCTCAACAGTGCACAATTAATAAACAATTATTATTATTAGGAAGATACAATAAAATAGTCCATTTCTATGTACCCCCCCCCCATGCTGCTTTGACACCAGAATTACCCCAAGGGGATTAATAAAGGATCATCTTATCTTAGTAGGTAACATCACAATAAAAAATAAACAATTTTAGGAAGATAAAATAAAAGTCAATGTCTACAGTGTATGGATGCAGGGTGTGTGTGTGTGTGTGTGTGTGTGTGTGTGTGTGTGTGTGTGTGTGTGTGTGTGTGTGTGTGTGTGTGTGTGTGTGTGTGTGTGTGTGTGTGTGTGTGTGTGTGTGTGTGTGTGTGTGTGTGTGTGTGTGATCTCAGCACTTATCTGTATCTTTGTGTGTGTTGGGTCTTCTAACATCGTACAGTCTTGTTCTGAGGTGCTGTAGACGTTGGTCTTGAGGGTATCTAACATCGTACAGTCTTGTTCTGAGGTGATGTAGACGTTGGTCGCGGGCATGTGATGTCTTTTCCCGCATCAGAACAGTATTGTCTTATCTCCTTAAAAAGATAATTCTGCCTGTCATTGTCAAGTCCGGGTGGGGGTATCACTGGAAAATAGTAGTGCACCTGACGGAAGAAAGAAAAATGATACATTGAAATAATGTTGTAGTGTAGTAGTACAGTAGTGCTGTAGTGATTGTGATGGTGATTGTCATTTTAAATATTACACAACATGATGTAATGCTGTAATACAGCAAACAAACGTTTTTTGTCAAGTAAGTTAACAACAAAAAGCTACATTGTAATAGGATCGGATTCTCACCTGCTGTGCATAATCAAAGCTGTAGTGCATTGTGATGTCTTTGCTTGCCGGTGTGGCAGGGCCTAGACTCAGCTGCAATTCCGCACAGGTCTTTTTGGTGGAAGCAGTCATATCCTGCAACAGCTTGCGCTCTCTCTTAACACGGGCCAGATGTTGTAATTGCACCTGCAATTTTTCTGTCTGCAATTTATCCGGCTTGCCAGCCGCTTGACTCAACTGGTAGTTGTTTTTGTAGCATTCCCAACACAAATCTGTCCTCGGTTTGATGATTGTTATCTGGGGCAGAAGGGTTTTCCACAGCTGAAGAAAGCTCCCCTGACCAACAACGCGATGTCCTAGAATAAAATATAAAAAAAAAAAAAAAAATGACTCATTACATACACGATGACAGAGGATGGCTATTGGCTACTCAGGACTGGTGTACTTAATCAATTGATGTGTAAACACTAGTGGTTTATGGAATGTTAGATTGTTAATGTCTTTGTCTTGGTAATGGTACCCATTACATACACAATGACAGAGGATGGCTACTCAAGACTGTCATACTTAATGCTGACATTTTACACAATTGATGTGTAAACACAAGTGGTTTATGGAATGTTAGATCGTTAATGTCTTTGTCTTTGGTAATAGTATACATTACATATACACAATGCCAGAGGATGGCTACTCAGGACTGGTCTATGCTGCAAATTTACACAATTGATGTGTAAACACAAGTGGTTTATGGAGGGGGGCTTGAACTTAAGTGATGTCAATAAGTACATTGGAGAGATTGTATTGTGAGAAGGATATTTGATGAAAGCAGCTTGGCTCCTTCAACATTGCATTTCACAGTTGAACAGATCATGCTTATTATAGAACAGTAGAAAATTATCAACATTATGGAATGTTGCAGTCCAGGCGGCTGTACCTCATGTCACCTCGTCCTATACATGGCAATGGGCCTGAGATAACCAAGAGCTTACTTGACTGCAGAAGAGTGGTGAGCAATACTGCCCTGTCAAGGCAGACCGCAGTAACTTCAAAAAAGTTAAACTGAGAAAAATGGCTTTAAAGTTTTTTGACTTGCCATCCAAAATGTGTTATAGGTAGATAGATGATAGTACCCAGATTTAACATGTATTAATGAAGTAATCTTTAGGCATACAAAAATATGACATAATTATTTTAATTAACCCCCAAAAAGCAGATACTGCACTCTGCTGCACAGTTCCCTTAAATAATTATACAGGTAATGTACAGGCAAAGTGCAGTAACTTCAAATACAATGTTGTTTTCCCTCCAGCTTTCATAACTTAACCTAGCCATTTTATTTGGATCATCATCATTCCAATATATTCAGGTGTTAAATTTCATTTTCAAAATGGCTAGGTTAAGTTATGAAAGCTGGAGGGAAAACAATATTGTATTTGAAGTTACTGCACTTTGCCTGTACATTACCTGTATAATTATTTAAGGGAACTGTGCAGCAGAGTGCAGTATCTGCTTTTTGGGGGTTAATTAAAATAATTATGTCATATTTTTGTATGCCTAATTAAAGATTACTTCATTAATACATGTTAAATCTGGGTACTGTCATCTATCTAGCTATAACACATTTTGGATGGCAAGTCAAAACACTTTAAAGCCATTTTTCACTGTTTGGAAGTTACTGCCGTCTGCCTGGTTTTTGAGTGTGATTTTGTAGTTACTGCAGTTTTTAAAACCCCATATCTCCAAAACTGAGCGACATTAACATCTGAAACTTGGTCACGAGATGAAACATTTATTGACAAGTTCAATTTCACTCATAACTCAATTCTGACTTTTTTTGAGTTACTGCGGTCTGCCTTGACAGGGCAGAATAGTCTTAAGTCTCTCTCCAGCTGCACAGCCTTCATGAAATAAATTAATAAATAACAAACACACATACCTGCTTCCTCCCCAGCAGGTTTGTATTGACGCCAGAGTGATGCTTTTGTCAGATTGCTTGGAAGTAACTTGGCAGTGTAGTCTCTGTGGCCAGGATGTCTACCAGGCAAGACAATAGAATGGACCTCTGCATAATTGGTGAGAAAATCCACAACACGTTGACAGTCTTCTTTACAGAGAAACTTTTTGTGAGTTCTCGGTTGTTTTTTTCTATCACGTGGTGTCATTCCATTTGTCTTGTAGTGCTTGATAATAGCTTTGAGAAGTCCACAGCTTATCCTAAACAAAAAAAAAATTGAAATAATTATTATACACACATACACACAGTCCCTGCTAGAGCCAATGATAATGTCTTCAATACAGTCACGTGCTTTGCACTATATAGAATATTATTGTATAGTACTGTTATACAATGAGTGCAGGTCTGGAAGGAATGTGAATCACTACCCACCTTCAAAAACACTCTCAAAGAACACCTACGGGAGACTGCAATTCAAAACTGGCCCCTACAAATGTCAGTATTCCAATGTACAGCCCCACCCAACCCCACCCCACCTACCCAACCTCCTCCAATGTACAGTTTCTATGTCAAATGTATGTGAGTATTCCAATGTACAGTGTCCCCCCCTACCCAACCCCCCCCCCCCCCCCCCCACCTCCAATGTACAGCCCCACCCCACCTACCCAACCTCCCCAATGCACATGTTTCTATGTCAAATGTATATTTTTTAGTATCACAAACAGTACTGTATTTGAAAATCTGGTATGTCATAAATGTATAGATGTAGCAGTACTGTCTATCTGTATGTCGTGTGTGTCATATGATGAATTGAAAATGGGGGACCCTGATGGAAACAAGACGAAAGTCTTTCTCAGGTCTGCATCCTCTTAACAATTGTATGTATTGAGCTGTACTGTACTGTACCCATTCTGCAATCTGTTAATAAACTTAATCAATCAAGGGTCTGCTATGACATCACTACTATGACAACACAATTCAGAATGTTCCAGAATGTATACTAGCCTGTACTAACTGGTTCTACTGTGACATCACACTACTACTAGGATGTTACAAGCAGAATTACGTTTATTCTAATTGCGCGTCAAAAACGAGGATTTATCCCTCATAGTTACACATAAACACAGAATAATAATGGCACACTTACCCATGGAGAAAGCAGAATGTTGCCCGGCAGACCACGACGTTATGGAATCTGTACACTGTCCGTGAAGCTTTGCGAATGGTGTTTACTCTCTTGGAGCTCTGCGTGACTTCAGAATCATTTATGCCTGTTTGTATAGCCGAGAGCAGACACATGTCCTTCTCTTTAGGCGTCAACGAGGCCATGTCCAGTCTGCTATTGTATATCAATTCTTCCGACAGTTTTGTTGTACACGACAACGCCTGCCGTTCGGAATTCTCTTTCCGCTCTTTATAGCATTTGCAATCAAACGTTCTTATTTTTTCCAATTCTTCATTGGTGTCACTGTCTACGGTTACAACAGACATCATATCTGCGACATGTCTCATCGTTAATTCCGTTGAATAGCCCGGTGTGACGGTCCCGCTGTGAATAGAATCATCCTCTAAATCTGATTGATCCGCATCTTCCTCTTCAAAATCATCAGCGCGCTGCTGTATCGGATCGATATCAGGCAATACTTCTTCATCCGAATCTTCTTCTTCATCTGAAGAGTCCGGTTTGCGCGGTGGTTCGGGGACTGGACCTGGGTGAAAAAAGTCCATTAAGAACCCATTCATTAAATGCGATCCATCGATGGCTCTTCCTGAAGCAGATATTTTGTTGAGTTCAGCAGCGATCGTCTTTGCATCCATCTCTCAACGCAAGACACATTAAAAGTGTCACCAGGTGCCAACAGGTGTATAGGTCTTGTGGGCGATGCGCTGCGGGCTGCCTCTCCCCCCAAGGTTTAGATTCGATTCAAATGCAAATTGTTATTACGCCCCCGTTCCACTGAAATCATGTCGTGAACAGCCTACTTTTAAACAAAGGTTGTTACTATTTTTAAATATTCTAACTGTTCGTTTTTATAGTATATATGTGCGTATACATTTAATTTATAATAATATATATAAAAAAAAAAAAAAAACACAAAAAAAAAAACGATTTCACGTCTAGACTAGAAGGGGGCGGGCCGAGTTGTGGTCACTAGCGCTGCGAGGTGACACATATGCCAGCGCTATGTTATGCGCTCTGGGCACCTTGAGATGCTTGAGGAGGATGGCATATTTGTACGACTCGTCAGGGACATCGGACATCATAGTCTCCAAACACATGCGTAATTCCGTGTACTGTGCTCTGTCCTCGCGCGTAAAGTCTGGGAACGTCGGTGTGCCAAGGTACGATGCCATGGATGGCTGGTACATTGGTGAGCGTAGGGGAAGAGGCCTCCTGGGCGAGTCTCCCCGTACGTGTGGTCGTGGGTTAGTACTTGGTGGGTACCAGAGGCCGGGTCCCCAGGTGCTGTTCCTTGGTGCTGACTGTACGTCAAACTCACTAAGGGCTTGCGCTTGGAGTTGCGCGTGGAGGCGCTCTCTTTCCGTGGCAGAGTGTTCGCGCTCACTAAGCGTCTTTGCTTAACGTCGCGCTCACCCTGGAGTCGGTCTCTTTCGGTTGAGGCTGTCAGCGTGGCGATCAAGGCTTGCGCCAGTCTCTGGTCCGCCTCGCTGGGGGATGACACTGACGGAGGTGATCGGGTGCTGACAGGGCTTGTTGGAGATCTGTTCTCCTGGCGCGCTCCGAGGTCTATCTCCTGGGCGCGGTTCTCTTCTCTTGGTTGTGTGTCGGGTTCTATCCCTGGAGCGCTTTCTTTATCCTGGAGCGCTCCGGGGTCTATCCCGGTGACGCTGTCTGGAGGTATAGTCACGTCATGTCCCACTTGGTCCCCCCCGTGAGCTAAGTCAGTTTCATTTGAACCCACTGGGGTCTCTACTGGCAGGGTCGCCAAGTCGATAGGATTGGACATGCTTAAACTATCCGATTTATCCGTATTTAACGTCTGTTTAGATAAGCTAGGGGGTAGAACGAAAGCGAATTCCTCCAGATATGGAGGTAGCTGACGTTTGCGCTGCGGGCGTTCTAGCTTAGGGGAGCCGCTTGGAGAGTGTTCACCGCTGGCCATGTCAATATTAATATTATATTAAATATTACACTGATACCCTCCGGCTCGAAGGACCAATTGTAACTGAGGGGTTACAAAACCCTGACTGTATTAAAGATTGTGATAGATTAAACCACTGCTAGTTATGTACTTTAATTACTGGCCAGACAGTACATCAAATATAGATGGTGAACACCCACAAGAACACGGCATTGACAAAGAAATAGTATTTGAGGGTAATTTATTATTATTAGGCAACATTAGGTTACAGAATGAGAATTAGGGTTGCGCTTGTATGGCGAAGAATATACGTAAAGTCAGTCAATAGCATGAGTCACTAAGAATAGCAGGAATCCTACGATGGGTCTAAGTTGACACCACCTGTCGTATAGTAGCAACTATATAGGGCAACACTGGTACCGCCTGGAGACAATGGGTTCCCTCCGGGGGTGTAAGGCCTGGAGGGTAGAGGAATGTTCGGGTACTCCGTCTGATTCAATGAGGAATAAAGAGACTCCAGGTACAGGAGTCGGTCCTTGTAAACTCCCTTGATCAGTAGCAAAGTAATAATTGTAATCCAAATGCTAGATAGCATTGATGACAGCTAGCCAGCCTCCGTCCACGAGGCCAGCCCGAGTTGTAATCCTCACGAGGTTGAATCCCAAACGACAGTGGAAATCAACGATGCTCTTCTCCGGGTACCACGTTCCAAATCAATATAATCCAACCAGTAATGGTTCTGCAATCGCCGACGTCGATTCTCCTGTGTACATGTCCAACGGTTCTCCGCCTAGGACTCCTCGGGTGTGGGCGACGTATTTAGGCCACACACCCTGGCTAAGTACACTAGCTAAAGACACGACGAACCGCTGGGTAATGCTACACACGAACGAACTGTGGCCGCACGATATACAATAAATGAACGACTATTTACTTCACATTGGATTAGGTCGAACTCGACGTTACTTCATTAAACTCTGACACTTTTACTATTCTATTCGCACGTGGTTCTCAATGCTCTGTTAGACGCAAGGTTGCTCACTTCACTGCACGTTGACTCGTGGTGAATGTGGGTAAGGTACTGAATGAGGCTGAACTGAACTGAACTACTGCTGTGCGCACCTTGCGCTCTATTTATACTTAAGTGAATATCTAGTCCCAAACCGCAGTCTTTGTCTGGTATCAATACGCTGACTCCGGGCATGTTCTGACATGCCTGAACTTGTCTTTGAACCTGCCGTTGGGGATTTGCGCGCTGGCGCCTGGGGGCGCTGTCCAATAGGAGAGCGAATATTACTCTGGTTTGAACGCAGGTAAAGGGATATTCCGTGTATATATATAGATAATATACAAAGTATATCAAACAATAAAGGTAGATTCTCAGTTTAATCTGGCCCTTCACAACACACAGGCTACAAACAGTGTAGTACAGTGTAGTACCCCCTAATAGGCAAAAAATATTTGAATAGATATCACTATGAAACTTTCCCAATTTGTTATGTACATATAAACTAAGAAAAAATATATTGCAAGTTTTCTGAAATGTATGTTTATATATGCAAATGAGGCACTTCTCCATTAAATATGTGCACATTTATGGATGCAATAAGGCAAAATGATGTAAAATAAACAACTAAATGTGTGTTATTGACGTTTTATTGTGACTAGTTTCATAGAAGACATGTTTAGGAAGCAAAATATAACAATCTCAAAATCAACAAAAAAAGTATAT
Source organism: Notolepis coatsorum (assembly GCF_963971535.1). Taxonomy (NCBI): domain Eukaryota; kingdom Metazoa; phylum Chordata; class Actinopteri; order Aulopiformes; family Paralepididae; genus Notolepis; species Notolepis coatsorum. The sequence continues at coordinate 11,923,028 of NC_140170.1, read as the reverse complement.
TTGACTATTCACCTGCAGTGTCTCGCCTTAAGTATGGAGTTTATTTCCTTCTTGACTATCTTACGTTGTGTGTTTAGTCGTTCACTATAGTTAGTTTGCAAAGATGCGTATAGGTCCGCATATAATGTTTCCAGTCCTTCTAGTTTTTTTGACCGGGATTTACGCAAATTGGAGGCGAAAAGTGTGACATGACCCCTGATAAATCCTTTCAATGCGTTCCATAGGACCCTGGGGTCATCGACTGTGCCAACATTGATCTGCAAGAATTCAGCTAGTTTACTCCTGAACTCAGAACAGAAATCATCGTTCTTTAATAAGGTTGAGTTAAAACGCCACATGGGAGCTCTCGTGGAGAGCCTGCCAAAGGTTGCCACAAGGAAAATCCCCTTGTGGTCCGAGAGAGCCAGGGGAACCAATGAGACGTCGAAACTATCAAACAAATTAGGGGATGCGAATGCATAGTCTATTCGAGAGAAGGTTTTGTGTCTGGCAGACAGGTGAGAGTGGGATTGGATAAGCGCCATAGGTCTGCGAGCCCCGTGTCCTGGGCCCACATCCTGAGGGCCTTAGAGGACCGTTTTTGGTCGCTTGTTTCAGAGGACCCGGACCTATCCATCTCCGCATCCCAGCACGCATTAAAATCGCCACCCACAATGAGAGCGTATCCAGTAAGTTCCAACATATTCTTTGTGATTGTATTATAGAACGCTGAATCAAATGTGTTAGGGGCATACAATGCTATTATTGCCATCTTCCTATGAGAGAACTCAACTTTTGCTATAGTAATCCTTCCCTCCGTGTCCGACCACACATCCAGGACTTTGATATCAAGGTTACGTCTTGTAACTATGACGACTCCTTTCGTCTTATCATCGGCTGAGGATGAGGAGATAACGTGATATTGTCGATTTGCTAGCCTTGACACATCACCCACCAATAAATGCGTCTCACTAAGGAGAGCAATGTCAATATTTCTTCTCTTCAATAACCAAAGGACACTGGCACGCTTGTGTGGGGTGTTAAGACCCCCCGCGTTCCAAATTAAAATATTCAATTTAGCCATGGTCGAGTTTGTCTAAATGCGTAGAGAACATACCAGTGCAGCCAGGCTGAGTACAGTGGCGCTGATCCAGGCGGGCCCAGACGGTCAATCCCAGGAGTTCAGAGGAGGAACAATTACACACATATAAGACAACGGTACATAAAACACATAAAAATACCACCCCAGTTACAACCCCCCCTCCTTCTACTCTAAACCCTAACCCACCCATCCTATTATAAACCCTCCTATACCCACTCTCCAATCCCCTCCCTATGCCCCATCCACTAAGGATGGTCATCTTCCTATCATTTCCCACTGGAGTCATGGATCCAATAAGACGCTCTCCACTCCGACCCCCCTCTAGATAAACCCCTGATTAAACCCCCACTAGTCCAATAAACACAAATAATAATAAAAATTAAATTCAATAAAGATATCGGTCGAAAACCACCGTGAGCCTTGGGCCAAACATGAGACAACTATAATGGAAAAAATAGCCATTATTATATAATAACTCAACATCAACCCTGCAACCATCTACTTCCGAGTCTGCGCATCAACGTCGCAATGTTATAGCACAAATGGATAAAGGAAAATTCAAAACAAAATTAAATTAAAGCATACCAGCAGATAGTCTAAGGCAGGATCGGATCACAGGTAAATTGCGCAAACAGATGTCATTTAAACAACGACAATAATAAGAAAGGGGAAAAAAAGGGGGTTATGGTCAAAGTGCACACATGTAACAGCCCCTCTGATCAGGCACAATGGCTGGAATGACATAACCTATGTAAGAATAGAATTAAACACCTTCATTAACCCGGGGATGGTAATAAGCAATACCTGACACAACCTGTTATCATATATTGTATATATATATATTCAACCGATCTTCTCCTACCGGAGCCCAAAGCTCAAAACAGCCTGGATATAAAAATAAAAGCATACAAGAAGTTAGTTAAGGACCCGATCACCGTTGAATTGTGCAAACCGATGACACTTAAAGAGCAACAACAACCAAAATACGTAAATATTAACGGGTCTCGAATGCCTCGGCGCAGACGATAGACGCAGCCCGCTAGCTAGCCCAAGGCTAGCGCATAAGCTAGTGATGAATCCGGATAGCACGTTAGAGTCTGTTATGTACATTGTTCAGCTAGCTCGCTAGCTTTCATAGAGGCGATACACAAGTACGACCATGAGGACAGCGTTAGCAAGTAACAGAAGTCATTGGGAAGCCCCGTTAGTTTGGATGGGCAGTGGACAGTTAGCATGTCTGTGCATGACAGCAAGCATTTGTGAGTAGTCGGCCCTATCAATGTATTCAGGCCCACATCGCCAAGTCACTCACCCGACATAGATATCAAGCTACAGTCTCGGCTATCCCCTCGAGATATTCCTTCGCTTTAGCCAACGACCAAAATGAACGCAGACCATCGTCCTTACCCAGCACAGATAATTTCGTGGGAGCGAATAGCGTGGGCCTCAGGCCTAGTTTCCATAGCCTGGACATGACCACTTTGTATTCGCCTCTCTGTGCTTGAACCTCCGGCGTAAAATCTTCTAAAATGGCCACTTTGTGATCGCCAAGCCTTAGATGACCCCTTCTGGCACGGGCCGACCGCATTATGAGTTCCCTCTGCTGAAGCCTGTTCAGCTTGATAATGATGGGCCTCGGCTCCTTGTTCACTCCAGGACAGGTCCTGCCCGCTCTGTAGGCCGACTCACATACGGGAGGGGTGGGGAGGACATCTTTCCCCAGTATTTCTTGCAGCAATTCCGGCATGGTCTCAGAGAGACGGCCTCCCTCGTTGCCCTCCGGTACTCCAACAATCCTGATGTTGTAGCGTCTCTCCCGGGACTGCATTTCCACAATTACCGACTGTAGTTTGGCAACTTCAGCCTGCCTAGCCAGCAGGGAGGACTCCAGATCCGCCATCTTCTCGCCTTGTAATGAGACCTCTGTCGTTAGCGTGGCTAGTTCATTAGCATTAGCCGAGGAGATAACGTGCAGCGACTCCATCTTGTCTTTCAACGGGACGACCGCCAACCTTATTTCCTCTGATATCTCTCGATGAAGGTTATCACAAAAATCCGCCAGCACTTTTCTTTGTGTTTCAGCGAAGCGTGTCTCAAAGTCTGCATGGAGCTTGGTCATGACCGAGAGCACAGCTTCGCTTATCTCACCGATACCGGGCGACGGCGCGGTCAGGCCCGGTGGTAGTTTTCTGGCTGGGGCGCTCATGGATCTGGTTTCCACCACGACATTGCAGAAAGTCGAAAAAAGTCGACGACAGTAGTTGAAACTCGACGACTTAACAAGCAGACAAAAAACAAATAAAAATTAAATAAAGACTAATGGGGAGAAACGTATATTCCGCACAGTAGAAGGGAGCTCACGTGAAACACGTCTACTCCATGATCGCCTAGCTCCGCCCCCTCCAACATTTTAAAACTTAAAGGGGTACTATCTTATAAATGGCCTTTCCCAGTATTCAGCACCGTTTCCCGGCCATGTGGACTTCCCAATACATATGCATATAAGTGCCAGTGGCCCTTTGAGAGCACAAAGCGCACAGAGAGTCTGTTACTAGTCCCATAGCAAATAGCTTCCTAGGTGTAAGATAGGTCCTATGAATATAATTAAAATTAATTTGCTGGTGATTGGGGTTGCGGGAGGACAATGCCACATTTGTCCAAACCTCTTCCCAGTCAAACTCGGGGTCCAACTCTGGGATATCCCCACGCCAGATTGTATCCAATGATAATTTTTTATATGTGGATTGAATTAAGAGCGTATAAAAGTCTGAGACAAACCCTCTGGAGGTCGTCCTGTCCACTATGAGCCTGAGGAAAGGGTGTAGGTGCAAAGCTTGAGCCCACGGCACGCCATGAGCCCTCAGCGCTGACCTTAGTTGAAGGTAAAGAAAGAAGGACTCGCCGGGAAGATCATACAATTATTTTAAGTCCTGAAACGCTCGAAGGCCGTTCTTATCATAGATATCCCCCAGAGTATGAACTCCCCTCCTTTGCCATTGAGGAATATTAACCGGTTTGTGCCCAACAAGTAGTTGCTGGTTATTAAAAATTGGAGAGTCCAGGTGCCATGGGCATTTAACTGCACACGACTTCTGTACATTACGCCATGTTTGGATCACGTGAGTTATGATCGGTCCATATCTTAGTTGGCACTTTGAAATAGGGATAGTGGAGTATACCACATCCTGTAATCTTTGCGGTTAGACCGCTGCCGCTTCTAAGGAGCGCCAAGATACTGCATCTACAGGGTCTAGCCAGCTCATCAGAGGTCTCAGTGAAAAGGACCAGAAATAAAGCTTAAAATCAGGGATTGCGAGGCCCCCATCTTGTTTCCTACGTTGAGTGGTAGCTCTTTTGATTCTCGGGCGTTTGTTATTCCAGATAAACTTAGATACCATCGATTGTATCTTGCGCCAGTAGTCTATTGGAGGGGGCAGGGGGAGCATTGAGCTAACAAAATGTATCCTAGGTAGGATGTTCATTTTGATTATGGAAGCCCGGGCCTGTAAAGAGTTAGGAAGGGACGACCATCTTTCTAGATCCTGGTGTATTTTATTATAAGTACCCGTGAAGTTGTATTTAGTAGTTTGATTTAATGTGGGGAATATCTCTATGCCTAAGTATTTAAAATGTTCCACTATGGGGATATCAGCTGGTAGTTGCACCGCCTTGGCCAGCTCATTAAGAGGAAGGCAGGCTGATTTGGTCCAGTTAATCTTAAAGCCTGACAATTTACCAAAGTCGTCGATTGTATCCAGTAATTTTGTGGCTGATTGGGAGGGGTCATTCATAAAAATAAGTAGGTCATCCGCATAGAGAGCAATTTTGTGTGGTGTATTATTGATTATTATGGGGACGATTTCCTCTGATTGCCTAATAAATTGGGCCAATGGTTCGAGGGAAAGCGCGAATAGTCCTGGGCTCAGAGGACAACCCTGTCTAGAAGATCTGGAGACTGGAAAAAGGGTGGAACAGTTTTTTCGTCAGTATCATAGCCGACGGAGAGGCATACAGAACTTTAATCATATGAATAAAACTTTTACCAAGTCCCATAGCCTCAAGTACCTTCCACAGGTATGACCATTCTAGTCTGTCAAATGCCTTCATGGCATCCAAGGACAGAACTGTGGCCGGAGCTGTATTGTCTTTACTGTTATCGATTACATGTAATAGCCTCCTAAGATTATCTGCAGCCAGGCGCCCCCGGGATAAAACCAATCTGATCGCAATGTACCAGTACCGTCATAAACTTCTGCAGGCGGCGGGCTAGTACCTTGGCAAACACCTTTAAATCGGCCCCGAGAAGACTCAAGGGCCTATAGCTTCCACAGTCATTGGGATCTTTATCCTTTTTGAGAAGTAAAGAAATCAATGCCATGTTGACATCTCTTGAGAACTCCCCTTGTTCGATAGCGTAATTGATCATATCGAGCATCAATGGACCCAATTGGTCCCAGAATGCTAAATACACCTCGGGTGGAATCCCATCCCAGCCTGGTGCCTTACCCCTTTGCATTTCAGCAATCGTCTCCCTAAGTTCTGTAAGAGTGATCGGTTTTCCCAGTTCTTTAGCCTCTTCCTCAGAAATGCGGGGTATTTCAAGCCCGCCAATGAACGACAAAAATTTTGAATTATCGAAATTTACCTCTGAGCTATATAACTGCGAGTAAAACTCTTTAAAAGTGTCGTTGATCTTTTTTTAATCAGTAGTGACTGTTCCCTGTCATGTCTTGATCTAAGGAATATCCGAGAAATGGTCATTCGAGCGTATTTTCATTGCCAGTAGATGGCTAGGCCTGGAACCGTGAAAGTAGTAATTTTGCCTTGTCCTATGTATTAAAAACTCAGACTGTTGTTTAAGTATGGAGTTTATTTCTTTTTTGACTATCTTGCGTTGTGTGTTTAGTCGTTCATTATAGTTAGCTTGCAAAGATGCGTATAGGTCTGCGTATAATGTTTCCAGTCCTTCTAGTTTTTTTGACCGGGATTTATGCAAATTGGAGGCGAAAAGTGTGACATGACTTCTGATAAATCCCTTTAACGTGTTCCACAGGACCCTAGGGTCTTCGACTCTGCCGACGTTGATCTGCAAGAATTCAACTAGTTTACTTCTGAACTCAGTACAGAAATCATCGCTTTTTAATAAGGTTGAGTTAAAACGCCATCTGGGAGCTCTTGTGGAGAGCTTGCCAAATGTTGCTATAAGGGAAATCCCCTTGTGGTCTGAGAGAGCTAGGGGAACCAATGAGATGTCGAAATTATCAAAAATATTAGGGGACGCGAACGCATAGTCTATTCGAGAGAAGGTTTTGTGTCTGGCTGACAGGTAAGAGTAGTCCTTGAGGGTGGGATTGGATATGCACCAGAGGTCTGCGAGCCCAGTGTCCTGGGCCCACATCCTGAGGGCCTTAGGACTGTTTTTGGTCTGTGTTTCAGAGGACCCGGATCTATCCATCTCCGCATCCCAGCACGCATTAAAATCACCACCCACAATGAGAGCGTATCCATTAAGTTCCAACATATTTTTTGTGATTGTTTTATAGAACGCTGAATCAAATGTGTTAGGGGCATATAATGCGATTATTGCTATTTTCCTATGAGAAAACTCAACTTTTGCTATAGTAATCCTTCCCTCCGTGTCCGACCACACATCCAGGACTTTGATATCTAGGTTACGTCTTGTAACTATAACGACTCCTTTTGTCTTATTGTCGGCTGAGGATGAGGAGATAACATGATATTGTCGATTTGCTAGTCTTGATACATCATTTATCAATAAATGCGTCTCACTAAGGAGAGCAATGTCAATACTTCTTCTCTTCAATAACCAAAGGACACTGGTACGCTTGTGTGGGGTGTTAAGGCCTGCTGTGTTCCAAATTAAGATATTCAATTTAGCCATGGTCGAATTTGTCTAAATGTGTAGAGAACATACCAGTGCAGCCAGGCTGAGGACAGAGGCGCTGATCCAGGCGGGCCCAGACGGTCAATCCCAAAAGTTCAGAGGAGGAACAATTACACACAGACAGGACAACAGTACAGAAAACACAGAAATATACCTCCCAAATTACAACCCTCCCTACTTCTACTCTATACACTAACCCACCCATCCTAATATTAACCTTCCTATACCCACTCTCTAATCCCCTCCCTATGATCCATCCGCTAAGGATGGTCATCTTCCTACCATTTCCCACTGGAATCATGGATCCAATAAGACGCTTTTCACTCAGACCCCCTCTTTAGATAAAACCCTGATTAAACCCCCCACTAGTCTAAAAAACAAAACAATAAAGTTATTTGTCAAGGTGCAAGCATTTCACAGTCCCTCTGGTCAGGCACATAGGCTGGAAATGACAAAAATCCTATGTAAGAATAGGAGTAAACACCTTCATTAACTCGGAGGTAGTAATAAGCTATACCTGATACAACCTGATATTATATATTATATATATATATAACCTGACATTCAATGACCTGGGCCCTATTCCCCGTACCTGGCTAACTGAGTTAGCCGGATAATTTTCAGCATAGCTTGACTTAAGCTAGACATTTCCGTTCCCCGATGTCGGATTGTCTAAATCGCCATGGTAACAGATCAGAAAGTTTGAACCTGCTCCAGAGCAGGGTTTAGTTCAGTTAGCTGGATAACCTGCATGGCCACACCCTCACAAGGAAATCCCAGCTCGCTTCCTGAAATAATTTTCACAGTTATTTTAATAACGGACTAAACGGATCATTGCAAATGTGAATCCCGCTGGGATATTTTTAATGAATGAAACCGGGTGTTTGGCTCTGATTAGTTTAATATTCTTCGCTGTGTATTTGCTTAACGGAGCACCCGGATGCGTTTCATTCAAGCATATGAAGCGTCTATGCGCGGATTGTGGATATGAATTATGAGGAATCTGAATCTGTGGAGTATTTAATTGTATCACTGTCACTGTGACAGTGTCACACGTTATTGTGATATTGTAACTGGGATTAAAATATATGAGGAGATGCGCTGTTTGATGGATTTGATGACGTGACGTGACTTGATAAATTGAATGAGCCTTTTCAAGCACTGTTATCTGATGATGAACATGAGGTGTCACTGGTATAAACCAAAGGGTAATCAATTCAATGCATGTATGGATTAGGTCCGAAACAGATTAAAATCTGATTAATAGTGTAACTGCAAGCCTCCCTCCAAGCCTCTCTTTGGAAACCATGTATTTATATAGTACATAATACCTAAGCACATACAGTACAGATATCCTCATAATATAATTCGTATCAATTAGATATACTATTTGGGCTTGTTTTTATCCTTATTCTGAAAGAGTTGAACTAATTATTTTCGCTAGCAAGATCTCATTTGATTATTCATTCCATAAGCCTACTGCCAGCAGGCACGTTTAAAGAAATATAATCTGATTGATTGGGGTAATGAGGGACTTAAAATTAGCCTATAGATTATGCATTTAACTTGTCGGCGAGGCTATTGAGCCGTACTGCATTGTACCCATTCTGCAATCTGTTAATAAAGTTTTAAATCAATCAATCAATCAATGCCGTTAGAAAATCAGGATTTCTGCGATTGACACCTGCTGTCTTTTCAGCTGAGGCGGCCGCGCGCAATTATCCTGAGTCTCAAGTCTGGTTCAAATGAACGAGACTGAATCAGCGTTCGAGGAACAGGAAAATCCCGGATTCAAACATCGGGTTAATTGAATCTGGATAATGGGACTTTTGATCGACTTAGTTGAACCAGGCACGGGGAATAGGGCCCTGGTCAAACCCAGTCTAAACAAAATAACAAGACCTAGAAACACAGCAAAACAGATCAACCGAAGGTATTACTAGTGAAAACAAACGTGAACATTGGCCCTAATATGAGCCAACCATAAGGGACAAATGAGCTATTCATCATCATTAGGTGGCTTCTTCATTCCAAAGGTTGCCTATCACTCTCCAACCCATTCTGTCCCCACTTCTCTCCAGCTCCGTGACTCCGCCTCTCACTCCGCTCCAATCACAGACGTCGTCTACCCAGCCTCTTCTTGGTCTTCCACTTCCTCTCTTTCCATCCACCTTCCCCATCACCACCTTCTTGAACATCTCCCCGCTGGATCCTCTCAGAACATGCCCGCACAACTCCATCTTTCTCTTTTTCAACCTCTCCAGCAGCTGTCCTCCTTGCATATCCGCTCTTCTCAGTACCTCCTCATTCTTGATCTTATCCTTCCATGTTATCTTCAGCATCTTCCTCAGCGTCCACATTTCAAAAGAGTCTATTATCCTCTTTGCCTCTTCATTCAGCGTCCATACTTCTGCTCTGTATGAAAAGACTGACATAACATATGTTTCCAAAATCCTGGTCTTCGTTTTCCAACTTATGTTTCTTCTCAATAATTCCTTATGGTTCCAGAATGCGCCCTTTGCAATTCCGGTTCTTCTCTTAATGTCCATGTTAGCTCTTCCACATTCACTGATCCAGCTTCCAAGGTACATGTACTCCTTCACTTGTTCAAGTTTTTCTCCATCCACCTGTATTTTACAAACAGTTCCTGGTGTTTTTTCAATGATCATTACTTTAGTTTTCTTTGTGTTTAGCGACATTCCATCGTTTTTGCATTCGACATTCAGCTTATTCATCATGTCCTGTAGACAGTTACAGACTATAGCAGTGTCATCCGCGTATCTTATATTGGTGATGTTCTCTTCGCCAAGTTTTACTCCTTTCCCTCCTCTCAGACCTTTTTTAATCAGTGATTCACTGTACATATTAAAGAGTACAGGGGACAAGATGCATCCTTGTCTTACACCCTTCTCCACCGGGAAGTCTCTTGATTTCTCCTTTCCTATTCTAACATTAGCTTTCTGCCTCCAGTATAAGTTGGCAATTATTCTTCGGTCAGAAACTGGTATTTTGAATTCTTCCATTGTTCTCATCAATGTTGTATGTTCAACTCTGTCGAAGGCCTTTCGTGAAATCGATGAAGCAAATATACAGCTTCTTCTGTTGGTCTATCGATTTCTCACCAATGATTCTGAGTTGGCAGATTGCATCTCTTGTTCATTTTCCTTTGCAAAAACCCATTTGGCTATCCAAGAGCTGATGTCCAATTATGGGTTCTATTCTGTTCTTGATGATTTTCAGGAGTACTTTTGATGCATGAGATATCAAACTGATAGTCCTGTAATTGTTGCATTCTGTGGCTCTTCCGGTCTTTGGGATCGGAATGAACATTGATTTTAGGAAATCATTTGGAATATTTCCTGAGTTATAGATGTTGTTTACCAGTTTCACAAGGAGCTCGATGCATCTGTCACCAGAGTTCTTAATCAGTTCAGCAGGGATCTCATCCTCGCCGGGCGATCTGTCCGTGGCCAGTGACTTCACAGCCTCTTCAACTTCTTTTTTCGTGATCTGGACTTTTTCTATCTCTTCTAGACTAATTCCTGTGTCTGATGTTCTGTTCTGGTCTTTGTATAGTGTTTCCACATACTCTGCCCATCTATTGATTATTTCCTTCTCGTCAAGGAGCAGTTTTACTTCTTTGTCTCTGACACCTTGGGTTTTTTTTTTTCCTCTTCCTTGTTAGTTGTTGGATCTTGTTGTACATGAGAGTGTTGTGCTTCTTGTCTAGATCTTCAATTTCCTTGCATTTTTCTTTGTAATACTTCTCTTTTGCATCTCTACACATCTTCTGTACTTTTCGTTTTGCTCTGTATTCAGTTTTTCTGTCCGCATTCTTCATGTCTGCTCTCTTTTTCATCTCATCCAGAATGTCTTTCGTCATCCACTCTTGTTTCTCAACTTTTTCTGGTTTACCACAGATTATGTCTGCAACGCTTCCCAGTTTTTCTTTCAGTTTTGTCCATAGTTCTTGTGGATCTTCAATATCTGCTAACTCTCTATTTTCTAATGTTTTGTTCACTTCGTTTCTGTATCGTCTCTTCATGGTTTCTCCTTTCAGACTCTTCACATCCCATCTTTTGTGTGTCGTTTTCTTTTTCTTGATGGTTTTCAGTTTGATCTTCATTTTCATCACTACTGGAATATGATCTGAACCACAGTCTGCAGATGGTCATGCCTTAGAGTTTGTTATTCCTTTCTTGTATCTGTGGTTTATCATAATGTAATCAATTTGGTTTCTAGTGTTTCCATCAGGAGATCTCCATGTGTGTCTTGCAGATTTACGTTGTTCAAACCAAGTGTTGGTGACCCACAATTGGTTCTTCCTGCAGAAATCCACTAGTCCAGTGGTTCTCAAACTTTTTACACCAAGTACCACCTGAGAACGTAGCTGGCTCTCCAAGTACCACCATATGACCGGCATTAAAATACAGTCTATTCTGCTATGCACAGTTCACGCAGGAGGCAAATGTATTCCTAATACCATTATTTATTGTTAACTTTTGTCAGAAACAGCCACAATGTACAAAGGGATAGCACTAGAACTAGCAAACGCTTCCACACAACTCATACAATGCAAGGGGCATTGAGAACATAATAACTAACATTCTCACATAGCAAGTGAGAAAATTAAGAACAACTGTATTTCAGCAAATGTACTTAATTCTCTCTCTATCTCTCTCTCTCTCGCTCTCTCTCTCTCTCTCACTCTCTCTCTCTCTCTCTCTCTCTCTCTCTCACACAGCAAGCAATTGTCCGTCATTCTCTCTCACACTCACACACACACACACACACACACACACACACACACACACACACACACACTTATTTTGTTACAAAAACTTAATTTCCTGCATTCTGGTGCAGGAATCTTTGAATTTTTACCCTTTAAATGCCAGTGTTTGTGATGGGCATCACAAATTATTGTAAAAAAGAAAGGAAAACACATATTCAATACATTTTTGAATGTTTACCCTTTAAATGCCAGTTTGTGTGATGGCATCACAAATTATTGTTAAAAAAAACACAAAGTAAAATATTTACAATATATCAAATGCAAAGTACATTTTTCTGGGGGGGATTATTACAGGCTAGGCATGTGTCAATGATTAGCAGCAACACATATTTTGATGGATTTTTTGTAATGTCAGATTTAACACCAACTCTTTTCAGAAAAGTGGGAGTATTTCATTTTTTATCTGACATTACAAGAAATCTAAAAATAAATGGTTATGATCAGGGCTGAAGTTGAATTAAAGATTTATGACTGTTTAGACTACATTACTCTCTGTCACAGTGATCTCCTGGTTGTTCCCCACTTAGATTATCTAACTATCGCGCCGCCGCAACCAGAAACACTGGCCTGGCCTGCTTCTAAGTTCAGTGGCCCGACTGCAAAAAAAAAGAAAAAAAAAAAGTTTTAGCTTTTTTGGAAATGTTTTCAAGTACCACCAGGAGTACCACCAAGTACCACTAGTGGTACGCGTACCACAGTTTGAGAACCACTGCACTAGTCTATCTCCTCTATCATTTCTTATACCCAGACCAAAAGGTCCGACAACACCATCAACTTTTTCTTCACCTAATTTGGCGTTGAAATCGCCCATGACTATTTCCACATCTCCCCATTTCTTTTGGTCTTTCATCGCTCTCTCAATATTTTCATAAAAGTTGTCTATTTCATCATCCTCAGCTTCTCCAGTTGGTGCATATGCTTGTGTGATGCATACACTTGCTGGTGTTGCTTTCATTCTCAAGGTGATAATACGTTCCGATATCGTTTGATAACTTTCCACGCTTTTTGCTGCTTTCTCAGTCAAAGCAAAAGCTACATCTTTTCTATGTTGTTTTCCACCCGAAGATATGATTCTAAATTATTGTCCAGTTGGTAGGGTGTATCTAAAGTCATCTTCTCCTCTCCAAAATGTTTCAGCAATTCCTAATATATCTATCCCCATGGTATCCATCTCTTGTAGGACATTCGCCAATTTTCCAGGTGTTCGCAGGCTCCTCACATTCCAGGTTCCCGCTTTCCAGAAAGTAGAGCAGTCACTTGTTGACGGTACAAAGGTGCCTGCTCTCTCACACTCAATCCACCGGGTAGAACAAATGTCTTGGTTAGGGCAGACATTTCTCTCTCTCTCTCTCTCTCTCTCTCTCTCTCTCTCTCTCTCTCTCTCTCTCTCTCTCTCTCTCTCTCTCTCTCTCTCTCTCTCTCTCTCTCTCTCTCTCTCTCTCTCTCTCTCTCTCTCTCTCTCTCTCTCTCTCTCTCTCTCTCTCTCGATTGATGACAAAATCAACCGTGAAAGGAAGAAGCAGCGCTGAACTCGGCTGCAAGGGTCCTCACGCACACCAAACCCTGCAAAAACTCCACTGGCTCCCCATCAACTACCGAATCCCCTACAAGATCCTCCTCCTCACCTACAAATCCCTGCACGGGTTGATCCCTTCCTACCTGACTGACCTACACTCCAACTCTGACCTCCTCGAAATGAATAATCGACTTGTAAAAGAGAAGAAAAAAAAAGATGGGCGGTCAATCATTAGTGGTTAACATACCGTTGTATTTGTTCGGTATGTTACACACTGAAACGGTTCGGCACGGATATGTGTACCTTTACACCCCTAATGGGAAAGCATTAAACAGATCATCTGTCTAAACCTCGTAACTCTATTCGCCCTCAAATCTGTGTTCATTTTTTATTTTGCATACTCATGTTCTGTGTCTTGAGTCATACTGTATTGTATTCTGCATCTGTTAATAAACATTCCTAAAGTAAAGGCACAAGGGTAGATCAATGTCGTTGAAGTTGTGTAGACGATCTTTCCATTCCTGGTAACTGTAATGCATTCTACATTGTTGGCAGTATTTATAGTATGTGGAATCTAGAGATGGAAATATGCAGCATTGCACTTGATATCAGTGGCGAATCCTTATGGAAGCCAACGGAAGCCATGCCTCCCTAATATTAAAATATGAATTAATATCAAATATGAAATATGAAAAAAAAAATATATATATATATATAATTTTCTTTTAATATAGTTTACATTATTTTTCATCTGTGCATCTGTGTTATAATTTTTTTATTTTTTTTTTAATGTCTCCCTCTTCTCCTTCGGACCCTGAAAATGTCGCGTGATTTTAAAAACGCTGTATTAAGTGAGCCTATTATGGGATCCACGCGAGCTTTCTATCGTGGAAACATCTGGGCGTCCCGCAACGTTTACTCATTCACATGTAGCCCCGAAAATGCTTAGAAAAGGAAAACAGAAAGCGTGGAATAAACTCGCAGAAACGGAAAAGTGTCCCACGGGCGCGCCGTGATTCCGATCCGCGTGAAAATATTCACGGCCATAGAGGAGACCGTGGGACACCTTTTTGCAACCGAATATGTGTCTCGAATTTGCTCCCACGTGGCGCGCAAAATCGTGCAAGGAAAAATCTGACCAAAAATGAACCAATGCTCCAGCAGTATTAATGACCCTGATGTAAACAAGACAAACGTCTTTCTCTGGTCTGCATCCCCTTATACAATTGTGTGTATTGAGCCGTACTGTATTGTACCCATTCTGCAATCTGTTAAATAAATAAAAAGAAAGTTTGACTGGCCGCCGAGCCTTACTGTAGTGTACATGGTGACTGCTTGACTTAAAAAAAAAAAAAAAATATATATATTAATAAAAATATTTAATAATTTTTTTTTTAATCATTTTTTTTTGGCTTCCCCTGTTATTTTACCCACGCGACGCCACTGCTTGATATACAGTACTTTCTCACATGGTTGATTATCAAAACAATCGCTTATCAAACCCATTGTGTTTACTGATATATACCATATAAACCATTAAGAGTGGGTGTCAGACAAGAGGGACGACTGTCAGGTTTTAAACTGGATACCAACAGAAGGTAAAGATGACTTTGAACTGGACAGTAATCCAGAACTATTTCATTGCACTGTAAAGAAACTGATTTTATAGTATGTCACATCAATGTCATTCTTGTCTTTCACATTCTACTAAAACTGAATCAAACCATAAACAAGGTGGCCTGTTGGGATGTTGGATCCTAATGTGAAAAACTGATTTTATATGTCAGGAGAAGACTGGTACTCATCATCAGGTCCACAGACGGGCCTCCCATCTTCGTCTCCACAAAGTACTGGGGGGGTCTACTGTATGTGAGACATATTTCCTTTAGAGTGAAAGCAAAATGATATATGTGAACAAGTATGTTGTGTGCCAGGTTAATGTGCAGTCATGGTAAAGTGAGAGGTGACGGGTGGACCACCACTGATGTCATGTGTCCAGGCAGGCCTCAGGTACAGGTCATTTTAACTCCAGCAGCCCATTACGTACCAACCCGTTTCTTTTCCCATGAATCCCTGCACAGCCACAGACACTAAACCGAAAGAAGCTTTAGCTGTCATGACATAAAGATGCCAGACATCCGCTTATAGATCTGTTTGATAATGTCTATCTCAGGAAAGGCTAAATTAATCTTGTGTGCATTTAACATCCTGCTATCCTCAAATTTACAATTTACATTACATTTGGTTTCCTTGAGGTAAATTTCACCACAGCAATTTAAACCTCTAGAAAATTATTAAAATGTTAACCAAAGTTTGTGTCTGGGGTGCACGGGGTAAAACAATTAGATTTTAGAATTTTTCAGATAATGAAATTAAATGTTTATCATCAACTATCTAGTTAGTATTTATAGGTACATTGAGTCCATCCTCACCTCCATCACACTATGGTACGCTGCAGCCAAGGACAAAGGCAGGCTGCAGCGTGTCATCCACTCTGCTGAGAAGGTGATCGGCTGCAATCTGCCATCTCTCCAGGGCCCTCATTCATCAACGTGACTTACGCACAGATATGTGCTTAACCTGTGCGTACGACCATTTCTAAGCAAAGTGTGGGATTCATCAATTTCAACTTGAACTTGACTTCGTGCTTATATTTACGCACAGCTCGGAGCATGCGTAGCTGACGCCCAGTGGTAGAACATCGTTACTACGGCATAAGCGCTCCTCAGTTCTGCATTAGTTTCAACGCGGAAATAAGCTTCCGTGCATTAGTGTTCAACTTCTGTATGACCCGTAATTCATTATAGTTCATTGTAAAATAGCGACAGTAGTGTAATTATAACGGGCTCACACGCGAACAAGAGGTTGGCCTGCTTGTTTGGCACGGGGGGGCAGACGCAAAACACCAACCTCCAAACGCGATTAAATATTGTTTCAAATAAAAAGCGAATTATATTGTTTCCAAATAAGATTGGTCACGAAATGCTTTCTACTTCAATTTGTTGGTCAGAATAGATGACCTCCGTTGAAACTTCACTGAGACTAACAGTCTATTTGTGAGCTCCCGCACAGATGTGATAATAATAATAATAACAATAATAACAATAATAATAATAATAATAATAATAATAATAATAATAATAATAATAATAATAATAATAATAATAATAATAATAATAATAATAATAATAATAATAATAATAATAATAATAATAATAATAATAATAATAATAATAATAATAATAATAATAATAATAATAATAATAATAATAATAATAATAATAATAATAATAATTAATAATAATAATAATAGCTTCATTTTATATAGCGCCTTTCAAGAGACCCAAGGTCGCTTTACATAGATAGGGGGGGGGGGGGAATAACAAAGTAACAAACATAGTGGACAGACACAACATATAAATATGATGATGGAATTCATTCAAGTCCTCTCCACCCTCGGGTCTTTGCCACCGGCACGGTCCATTGTGATATTGGAGATGGATCGAGCAATAGACTGTTACTGTAGCTGTCAAAGCTCCATCACAAATGCAGTTATGTGAATAGAAAGGGATTCCACTCAGTCAATGTTGCGTTGCGCATTTGCCTGATACATGTTGTTGCTGCATGCCGGGAGGAAGGCGATGCTGAATGTTTTCAATTCATTAAATAAAACGGATACTTTTTGCAAGGGTTTACTGACTGTCATACAAATAATCAACCAACTACATACTGTAACTTTTCAGTGCACGTTCTTATTTACATTGTGACAACAGCCTTGTGAGTTCCCGCAGTGACCCGCACACAGACATGATGGAATTCAAGTTCAAGTTTGTATTGATCACATATAGGCAGGCTACACATGGCGTATAGGCTACATCATACATGGCAGTGAGATTCATTGTTCTTGTATATGCTCTCGTATTATTGTTTATATAGGCTACCCAATACTGACATCAAAATAGATTGTATGCCTCTAGAAATCATATGCAGCAGGTAGAAAATTTACGGAAAATCCGTCGCGATTTGGAATAAAATTGAGGAGAACTTTAATCCCTGGGTATTAATCAAACAAAACGGGAAAAGGCAGTCATATTCCAGCACGGTTATAATGACACACAACCAACGCCAAACAGTGGTCAACGAACGGTCTTTATTAGTATTTTGAGCTGTCCAGGCAGAATTGCAGCAATGGTCTTAGGGAGCCGTTGATATCTGACATCACCGTGTACAAGTCCGCCTTTTATTTATCCCATAACACGCGTTGTGTCTTCTTGGTTCGGCAGCGCCTCAGTGAACAATCTCCCGTGGAGTTTCTCAGAGTTCCGCTCGGGTCAGTCCATTATTTCACATCCCAAGGGGGGTGTTTCATGACCATATATGGATAATCATGCACGAGCATTGACGGTAGAACAAAGAGGTATTTATCAACACAGAGGAGCATAGGACCTGTGTACGCACGGTTGATAGATCCCAATATTTCTGTGCGTACACACATTCTAAATTCTGTGCTTACGTGTGGAAATAGAACCAACCCGTTTCTTTTCCCATGAATCCCTGCACAGCCACAGACACTAAACCGAAAGAAGCTTTAGCTGTCATGACATAAAGATGCCAGACATCCATACATCTGCTTATAGATCTGTTTGATAATGTCTATCTCAGGAAAGGCTAAAGTAATCTTGTGTGCATTTAACATCCTGCTATCCTCAAATTTACAATTTACATTACATTTGGTTTCCTTGAGGTAAATTTCACCCCAGCAATTTAAACCTCTAGAAAATTATTAAAATTATAACCAACGTTTGTGTCTGGGGTGCACGGGGTAAAACAATTAGATTTTAGAATTTATCAGATAATGAAATTAAATGTTTATCATCAACTATCTAGTTAGTATTTATAGGTACATTGAGTCCATCCTCACCTCCATCACACTATGGTACGCTGCAGCCAAGGACAAAGGCAGGCAGCAGCGTGTCATCCACTCTGCTGAGAAGGTGATCGGCTGCAATCTGCCATCTCTCCAGGACCTGTACGCCTCTCCAGAACTCTGAAGCGTGCAGGTAAGATTGTGGCCGACCCCTACCACCCCGCCCCGGTCACAACCTGTTTGAGTCACTCCACTCTGGAAGGAGGCTGTGGTCCACCAGGGCCAAAACCTCACGCCACAAGAACAGTTTCTTCCCCTCTGCAGTGAGCCTCATCAACAAGGCTCGGGACCCTCACTGACACCCCCCACTGTGTTACATTAACACACCCCACTGGACTATATACTTGCCCATTGCATTGTTACTCATTCTAATTAGTGTATATAATTGACCACATCTGCCCAGTTGTACAGCCCTGGCCTATTCCTATTTTATTTTTTATATATGTGCTATATTTAATTTAGTTTATATCCCATATAATTTTATTCAACCTCTTATTTACTGATTCTGATGAAACTCTAACCAGTTAATTAACAGTCTCTCCATCAATGTAACTCTAACCATATTTGCATATCTTGTATGTCACAAACTTAAATGTCCAAACCCAACCCCCTCCAATGTACAGTTTTCCCCACCTACCCAACCCCACCCCACCTCAACCTCTTCCAATGTACAGTTTCTTCCCCCTTAAATGTATATACTCTCTTTTTAGACTCTTTTTGTATCACAAACAGTGCTGTATATTTGTAGATCTGGTATGTTATAAATGTATAGATGTAGCAGTATTGTCTATCTGTATGTCATGTATGTCATGTTATGATGAATTGAAAATGGGGGACCCTGATGTAAACAAGACGAAAGTCTTTCTCTGGTCTGCATCCCCTTAACAATTGTATGTATTGAGCTGTACTGTACTGTACCCATTCTGCAATCTGTTAATAAAGTTTTCAATCAATCAATCAATCTATCACAAATGTAACACAAGACGATGTTGTGGGTTAAGTACTTCTATTCTATTCACATAATATGCTTACTTCATATATCTACTCCATTCACATATGCTTACCACTTGTATCTATTGCTATGTCCGCCCACTACAATCACATGAGCTGTCTAACGCCTGTCCCGTCTCCCTGTCCCCCTGTGAGTTGCTGTCCTGGAGTGCTGACCGGAGTGTCGGACGTCCCGTGATGAAGGCCGGGAGGATGCGACCCCCTCTGCGTGCCCTCCTGTCTTCGGAGGTCTCGTAGTGGTGACCGGAGTGCCGGACGTCCCGAGATGATGTCGGGGAGTTCGCGACCCTCTCTGCGCCGCCCCCTATCTCCCTGTCTCCGGCTGTCCCTGAGCAACGACCGGAGTGTTGAATGTCCGTGATTAAGACGGGGAGGATGCGACCCTCTTTGCGCCGCCCCTGTGCCTCAAATAGATTCGCTGTCAGCTCTATCTTCAATCTTTCAAAATGTTCAGTTGCTATCGCTATCAGCTCTATCTTTAATCTTTCAAAAATGTTCAGTTGCTATTGCATGCACTCATCTGTGTTTCACTACACACATGAGTGCATGCTTACCAACTGTCCGTCTGCAACACTACTATCACCGACATCTAAGAAGGGAGATCCCCCCTTGAATGGCCCTTCTAAGGTTTCTCTCCTCCACACTGCCTGTGGAGCATTTTTCCCTATTGTTAGGTTTTAGTGAGTTTTTCCTTACCTTCGTGTCGGGTATGTCTGGGAGTGCTTGCATTCTTTCATTTATTTGCATTTATTTTAAATTTGTTGGACCTTATGGTGTTCTTGTTCTGTTCTTGACTTATTGTTATGTTTTCTTCTTGACTCAAACCTAGTCCAAGCCACGAAGACCCGCCTCAAACCTAGTCCAAGCCACGAAGCCCCGCCCAGACGTTGGGCTTGCGGCTCTGCAGATATCCCCTATTGTCTCAATCGGGAGAGCCTCTCCACACGCGTCTGATCCGCGTGATTTTTTCCGTAACCTATGTTTGCAAAGACGCTCTCTGATTGGCTAGGCGCGTACAGCGAAGACCCTCTCTGATTGGTTTAGCGCCGAAGGGTCTCTTCCGCCTTGTACATATATATTCTCTGCTTCAAAGTGGTTATGCTTTGGCCCTCTTTCGAAGTGGGTTATGCTTAGAGTTGGGGTTAAGGTTAGGGTTAAGGTTAAGGTTAGGGTTAGGGTTAAGGTTAGGGTTAGGGAACAACATATCAATTGTTGTTGAATATGCGGAAGAGACCCTTCGGCGCTAAACCAATTAGAGAGGGTTTTCGCTGTTCCGCGGCTAGCCAATCAGAGAGCGTCTTCGCAAACAAAGGCTATGGAAAAAAATAATGCGTCTGATCCGGTTCGCGTGTATATTTTCCCTAACGGAGTTGCACTTCCGCGTTCGAGATGCGCGGCCTGATTGGCCACTGACATTTCTCTCAGCGCCCAATCGTGTTACTCCTAACAATCGCGCCTAATTTTCAGTTCCACAGCCCAAGTCCTTCAGTTCCACAGCCCAAGTCCTTCAGTTCCACAGCCCAAGTCCTTCAGTTCCACAGCCCAAGTCCTTCAGTTCCACAGCCCAAGTCCTCCAGTTCCACAGCCCAAGTCCGACATCACATCAATGTAAATAACGTACTGTTTGTGATACAAAAAGAGTCCAGAAAAGAGTATATACATTTGACGTAAAAACTGTACATTGGGGGAGGTTGGGTAGGTGGGGTGGGGGGCTGTACATTGGAGGTGGTTCGGTGGGTGGGGTGGGGTGGGGGGGCAGGAGGGGTGGGGGGGGGGGACACTGTACAACTGTACAAGCAAAACTGTACATTGGAATATTGACAACCATACTTGGTCATTTACTGTACATTGGAGGGGGTTGGGTTAGGACATTTACATGGGCCAGTTTCGAATTGCAGTCTCCCGTAGGTGTTCTTTGAGAGTGTTTTTTAAAGTGGGTAGTGATTCACATCCTTTACAGCTTTGGGTAGGGCGTTCCACATTGATGTGGCATAATTGCGAAACGTGTTTAGTCCCTTGTTTAAGCCGAATCTGGGTTTAACATGATTTGTGGAGCTCCCTCTGGTGTTGTGATCGTGGTATTCACTGACCTTTGGGAAGTATTTTGACATGTACATGGGTACCTTGGTCGCGTAGCGTATCTTGTAGACCAGGCCCATTGCAAGTTGCTGTACTCTGTCGTCTACTCTAAGCCATCCTAGGTTGTCAAAGTGGGCCGGGGTGAGGTGGGTTCTAGGAGTCGGGTTAAGCAGTAGTCTGACTAGCTTGTTTTGAGATGTTTGTAATTTGTTTTTTAGTGCCTTTGAGCCATATCTTGTTTATGTTCCTGTTGTATGTCATGTATGTCTCTGTGTGTCATGTATGTCTTAAATGTCATGATTAGATTAGTTTAGAATTTAGATGTAGTAGATCTACGGTGATCTTTATTGATAATGAAACAGACTAGATCCATAGCTCCCTTTAGTGCTGTGCCCATGTAAGTCACTTGAGGCTGTCGAAAATGGGAGACCCTGGTGTAAACAAACATCTCAAAACAAACTGGTCAGACTACTGCTTGACCTTACTCCTAGAACCCACCTCACCCCTGCCCACTTTGACAACCTAGGATGGCTTAGAGTAGACGACAGAGTACAGCAACTTGCAATGGGCCTGGTCTACAAGATACACTACACGACCAAGGTACCCATGTACATGTCAAAATACTTCCCAAAGGTCAGTGAATACCACGATCACAACACCAGAGGGAGCTCCACAAATCATGTTAAACCCAGATTCGGCTCAAACAAAGGACTAAACACGTTTCGCAATTATGCCACATCAATGTGGAACGCCCTACCCAAAGCTGTAAAGGAATGTGAATCACTACCCACTTTCAAAACCACTCTCAAGGGACACCTACGGGAGACTGCAACTCGAAACTGGCCCCTGTAAATGTCCTAACGCAATATTCCAATGTACAATTGTGCTTGTTTGTACAGTGTGTCTCCCCCCCCCCCCCAATGTACAGTTTTGCTTGTTTATACAGTGCCCCCCCCCCCCAACCACCTCTAATGTAAATTACCCAGTATGGTTGTCAATATCCCAATGTACCCAACCCCCCCACACAACCCCACCCAACCTCCTCCAATGTACAGTTTCTACGTCAAATGTATATACTCCCTTTTCTTGACTCTTTTTGTATCACAAACAGTACTGTATTTGCAAATCTGGTATGTCATAAATGTATAGATGTAGCAGTACTGTCTATCTGTATGTCATGTATGTCATATATGTCCTGATGAATTGAAAATGGGGGACCCTGATGTAAACAAGACGAAAGTCTTTCTCTGGTCTGCATCCCCTTAACAATTGTGTGTATTGAGCTGTACTGTATTGTACCCATTCTGCAATCTGTTAATAAAGTTTTCAATCAATCAATCAATCAATCAAGCTTCTCAATCGAGTATGGTATATCTGCAGAGCCGCAAGCCCAACGTCTGGGCGGGGCTTCGTGGCTTGGACTAGGTTTGACTGTGCGTGGGCGGGCGTCGTGGCCACAATACTTGTCCACGCCACGAAGCCCCGCCTCAAACCCGTCCACGCCACGAAGCCCCGCCCAGACGTTGGGCTTGCGGCTCTGCAGATATACCCTACTCGGTACTCGTTCACTCCGCCAGAGTTCCCTTCGCATCAGTGACGCCAGTCCAGTTGAAGACGAGGTGCGAAATACAAGAAGTAAACAAGTGTGTTCTGTTGGACATTTCTGTGGGGATTATTAAACGTTGTTTGCGGATTCAACCAAGGCATTCAAGGTGAGACTGTAGCAATATTCCTTCTAGATAACGTTCTGTTAGCTAACAAGCTAACGCTGTGCGGCTAACGGCTGCTAGCTTCTTGTCCTGAGGTGTTGTTTGTCTCTGAGGTTTGGAACAAAGACGAGAGGAGCAGCTAGTTATTAGTTATGTTTCATCTGCACTCATTGAAGAGTGTGATCACATGTTCACGTTTCACTGGAAGTATTGTTACCAACGTTAGCTAGCTAGTAGATGTGTAAGTTAGTCACAAGCTGACTGGTTGTATACAAATAAAAGTGCTACTTGACCTCTTTGAGACACAACATTCATATCTTAAGGATCCTGGCCAAGTCTATGAACTAGATCCAGGTACCCAACGCTTCATGATGTGATATGAAAACCATAGAGGTGCATCATTGAACAACGTTTCTCCTGAACAGCAGAATAATTCATGATGATGAAATGCTCATCTCATCCCGACCAGCCTGAATCACAGCCAGCAGCTTCTGTCTGCAGCCATTGTGCAGCTTGTGCTGATTACAGGGGGATGGTTGGTGAGAGGATGGTGAGGGGGATGGTTTATTATGGTCTGCATGGTGACAGAGGGGGGGGGGTTCTGGGGCTGAAAGGCCAGAGACTGAGTGCAGATAGGTCCCGCCCACACAGGGGGAAACATTCCATCGCTCTACATTTTATTGTGATGGTTCCTTGATTGATTGAAAACTTTATTAACAGATTGCAGAATGAGTATAATACAGTACGGCTCAATACACACAATAGTTAAGGGGATGCAGACCAGAGAAAGACTTTCGTCTTGTTTACATCAGGGTCCCCCATCTTCAATTCATAATGACATACGCAACATACAGATATAGTTCAAGTTCAAGTTCTTTAATAGTTGTCATACAGAAGTACAGAATACTTTCATACAAAATGCTTCTTACTGTTACGCTCCAGAGACTGTGCTAGACAAGATAGTATCAAATAACATAATATAGCATGTAATTTAGAAGAAGAAAAATGAGGTCACAGTGTTCGGTATAGACATATGTACAATGTTCTGAGTTACCATATAATATACAATACTATGCAGTGTACTAATGTACAGTACTATCTAGTGCAAAGCAGAAATGGGATGAGGTACAATTTTAGGTACAATTTACAGTAAGGTGTACGAGTTGTAGTGCAATCCTTCATCAATAAATATAAAGTGTGGGGAGTGGGTGCTACAGTGTGTTTGTTTAAAGTGGGTGTGTGCTATAAAGTGTGTGGAGTGGGTGCTACAGTGTGTTTGTTTAAAGTGAGTGTGTGCGTGTGGATGTGTGTGCTATGTGCGTTTGGTGGTTGTTGTTGTGTAGTGTTCATTCATTGTTCGTTTAGCAGCCTGATGGCCTGGGGATAGAAGCTTCTTCTGAGTCTTTCTGTGCTCGCCTTGAGACTCCGGTATCGCTTGCCTGACCGCAGCAGTTCAAAGAGGCAGTTGTTCGGGTGACTGAATATACAGTACTGTTACATTTGTGATACACAAGATATTCAAATATACAGTACTGTTAAACAGAGATCCTAACAGAAAATACATACGAGGGGGAGGAAACTGTACGTTAGGAGGGGGTGGGTGGGAGGGTGAGCCGTGACCCCTTCTTGTCATTTTGGTCAGCTAGCAAACAACAGAAGGATACCTGTGTACAATAATGTGGAACGCCCCACAACCGTGAAGGAATGTAATCCCTACCCTCCTTCAAAACCGCTCTCAAAGAGCACCTACGGGTGGCTGCAATTAGAAACTGGCCCCTGTAAATGTCCAAATCCCCCCCCCCACCAATGTACAGTTTCTACCCCTTCGGATGTATATATTTTTAATGATATTTTTACTACACAGTTCTGTATATCTGTATGTCATAAATGTCCTGATGCATTGAAAATGGGGGACCCCAATGTAAACAAGTCAAAAGTATTTTTCTGGTCTGCATCCTCTTAGCAGTTGTTTTGTATTGAGCCGTACTGTATTGTACCCATTCTGCAATCTGTTTAAAGTTTTCAATCAATCAAGGCTAAGCCTTAAATGATCATCTCTGAGCCAAGCCGTGACCCCATTGCTTCATATCTTCAGTATACAATTCAGTTTACAGCATTTGAAGATTAAACGAAATACGCCTCTCCATAATGCAGAGAGACTATTTTATTTATTGTGATCCCAGTCTTGTGTGTACAGTGAAAATCTGTAACGTTAGACCAGTTCAAAGTACTTCCCAGATCTCCTGTCCTCTCCTTCCTCTGTTCCTTTCTCA
The DNA here is from genome assembly GCF_963971535.1 of Notolepis coatsorum. Classification (NCBI taxonomy): domain Eukaryota; kingdom Metazoa; phylum Chordata; class Actinopteri; order Aulopiformes; family Paralepididae; genus Notolepis; species Notolepis coatsorum. The sequence goes on along the minus strand of NC_140170.1, from coordinate 11,897,732 downwards.
GCCATGTCAATATACCGGAATAAGTTGCGGGGGGGGGCACATTATTCATGTATCTAACCGATTCGACGTTTTCCCAGTCCCTCCTCCTCCCTGGTTCAGTAAGTATTGGTGCACCAGAGGTACAAAGAGTGCCCCAAGAATGTGAAGCATCCACTGTATCTCTCAGTGTTCACACTATTCTAAAGTGATCAGAGTGAAGCTATGGTGTATTTCAGAGTTAATCTCTGGTGTATTTCACAGTATATTTCAGAGTGAATCTCTGGTGTATTTCAGAGTGAATCTCTGGTGTATTTCACAGTGAAACTAGTGGGATAGTGTGTACTACAGTAGGTTAGGTCTCTGCATGTGTAGCAGTGTGTAGTGGGATAGTGTGTAGCAGTGTGTAGTGTGATAGTGTGTACTGCAGTAGGTTAGGTCTTTGCATGTGTAGCAGTGTGTAGTGGGATAGTGTGTACTGTAGTGTGTAGTGGGATCAATTCTCTATGATGAATTGAAAATGGGGGACCCTGATGTAAACAAGACAAGCCTTTCTCTGGTCTGCATCCCCTTAACAATTGTATATTGAGCTGTACTGTACTGTACCCATTCTGCAATCTGTTAATACAGTTTTCAATCAATCAATCAATAGTGTGTACTGTAGTAGGTTAGGGGTCTCTGCATGTGTACTGTAGTGTGTACTATATTGTGTACTGCAGTAGGTTAGGGCTCTCTGCATGTGTACTGTAGTGTGTACTATAGTGTGTACTGCAGTAGGTTAGGGCTCTCTGCATGTGTACTGGAGTGTGTACTATATTGTGTACTGCAGTAGGTTAGGGCTCTCTGCATGTGTACTGTAGTGTGTACTATATTGTGTACTGCAGTAGGTTAGGGCTCTCTGCAGGTGTACTGGAGTGTGTACTGCAGTAGGTTAGGGCTCTCTGCATGTGTACTGTAGTGTGTACTATATTGTGTACTGCAGTAGGTTAGGGCTCTCTGCATGTGTACTATAGTGTGTGCTATATTGTGTACTGCAGTAGGTTAGGGCTCTCTGCATGTGTACTATAGTGTGTACTATAGTGTGTACTGCAGTAGGTTAGGGCTCTCTGCATGTGTACTGGAGTGTACCTCGCGACACGGCCGACCCGGGTTCGATTCCCGGACCCGCCGTTATTTGCCGACCCCCCCGCTCTGTCTCCCGTTCCTCCTCTCTCTCTCTCTACTGGACTGCCCAGTAGTAAAAAGCAATAAACGCTAAAAAAAAGTAATCTTAAAAAAAAATCTAAAATATGTGATGTAAAAATAGAAATGGTTTCTGAGATAAAACTTCTAGGGGTAGTTATTGACCAGAAATTAACATGGAAACAACATGTTAACTATATTCAAGGAAAAATATCTAAGTCAGTAGCAATATTGCATAAATGTAAGGATATATTAAACTACAAAGCCTTGCACATCATTTACTGTTCACTTATACTTCCTTACATATATCTTACTGTGTGGAAGTATTGGGGTCGACATTTAAAAATATTGTAGATCCAATAGTCTTACTGCAAAAGCGGGCCATTCGGAACCTTTTCAAGGCTGGTTACTTTGAACACACAAATCCAATGTTTATAAAGTCTCATATTATGAAATTTAATGATTTGGTTTATTATAAAACTATGCAAATAATGTACAGAGCTAAAGCAAAGTTACTCCCAGATGGAGTGCACAGGTTTTTTTCAATACATGAAAGAAAATATGATTTGAGAGATATTTGTAAATGTACTGTTCAAAAAGCTAAGGATTAAAAGGAGGTGTATTTCTACTATTGTGGTTAACTTGTGGAACAATGCTGATATAGAGTTAAGAATGAGTAATACGCTTTTGGTTTTTAAGAAAATGGGTTGTAAAGTTATTTTTTTAAACTACAAGGGTGAATAATACTATTTTTTTTTGCTATTTTCTTTTAGAATACTGTTGTGGAGTCTTAATTTTGTTAAGAATATAGGACAGGCATATATAAGCATTATGCTTCAGTCTGTACCTTTTCAGTCACTGTAAAATAAAATATTGTTAAATGATGGTGTATATATAATTGTATTGTGTGAGATGACTGAATAAAACTACTACTACTACTACTATTCTGTTACAGCTGCTGAGCTATAGCTAATGTCCATCAATATCTTCCTTTTTAATTAAATAGGTTCAAGAATTGAATCAGGATTGTTAGAAGAGAGAGAGAGAGAGAGAGAGAGAGAGGGATGGGGAGACAGAGAGAGAGAGGGGGAGGGAGGGGGCTGCTAGAGTGGAGCTAACGTTAACTTGCTGAGGCTACATCAACAGTTAAGGTTACATAAGGTTTTAGCGCGACGTGGGCATTCCAGAATGGCGAGGATGCAAAGCATGTTAGACGATTGGACTCGTCGCAGAGTTTACATTACACATAGAAACTGCTATAATATCCATTCCATTGAATATATAATTTCAGACTGAAGTATCTGTACTAGTGGTCTGTGTACTCTTAATTGCTCCCCAGAACAACACAAACTAGGAACAACAATGATATTGTTACAAGGACGGATAAAACCACAATGTCAACTGCCTGTTGGGTTTTATCTCAGTATTTTATTAATGTCGGCCAGTTTTCAATTACCGCCCTTGGAGTAGATTCACTTTTAAATCACATCAACAACTAAATTTGGAGCATAAAACATTTTGAGAACTTGAGAAATACAAACTGAACGAATGCAAAACACACAAAATCTGACCTCTTCATTGGTGTACTTCTCTCTTCTCCAGGTACAATAGCTGCATTGCTCCCCAACAACAAGCAGAGATATGAATGAGTCAAGGCCCCACTGCTGTGAACAGTGTGGAAAGCGCTTCATCAAAAAGGCCAATTTTCTAAAACACCCGCGCATTCATACAGGAGAGAAGCCTCATAACTGTGACCAGTGTGAGAAGAGCTTCAGTATCTCTGGAGACTTAAAGATACACCAGCGCATTCATACAGGAGAGAAGCCTTACCACTGTGACCAATGTGAGAAGAGCTTCAGTCAATATGGAAACTTAAAGATACACCAGCGCATTCATACAGGAGAGAAGCCTTACCACTGTGACCAATGTGAGAAGAGCTACAGTCAATATGGAACCTTAAACCCTTAGGAGTCACGCTGGAGCTTTGAACCCGTCGGCGGACAACAAAAGAAATTCGAATCCCTCTTAAATACTCAAAAAGGACATCTTTTCAGAAATCGATAAAAATTGAAAAATTGCCATTTCTAGTGCTTTGACATGTAAGGTATACGTCCCCCAACTTGCTAAACCTAATACGACTTGTAAATACGTTTAATTCTTGCTAGATGGTATGCTTGTAATAATCTCCATTTGCGATAAAAACTGCATCGCGCGTCACATCCATGGACGCGCGCACACACCACACACACCAACAGCGCATAGGTGTTAATCACTGAGTGATCTAATATGCATATTCTTCAGCGCGAGAGGGGGGGGGTTGTGTTTCTCACTGTCTGTCGTTGATAATATAATCTGGTCCTGCATTATTATTATTATTCTCTCTCGAGAATACACGGGACCCGACAGAACGTTAATTTATGTATTAAAAGTAGTCTTATGCTTTTCATCCTCGCCCGTGTATATACCCACGTCGCGCTAAAACAACATAAACTACTGTATGGCAGACAGAGTGCGTGTGTGTACGAGTTATGAGTTATCTCGCAGTTCATTCAAGCGCGCATCACGGTCATGACAGCTCTCTAGAGTAGAACGGTGCGCTCACAGGGGCGTAGCTGGAGATTCTGGGCCCCATGAAAGAAACAATTTGTGGGCCCCCGAATCTATTAAAAAATGTGGGGCCCCCAATCTATAAAAAAATTTGGGGCATTTGCTGGGCCCTTGGAATCATCCTACCCCCCCCCCCCCCCCCCCAGCTGGCCGCCTGTTTTGCGTACATTGTAAGATGAAGACCCCCTGGAAGTGCGGTGAATGTGGTGTGGCCCTCTGTCTCATTCCAGACAGGAACTGCTTTTTCACATATCACTTAGTGTGATACAGAACAGGCAGATACAACCATGAGGAGACACCTATTTTTTTTTATACATGTGCATAATTTTATTTTTTTGGAGATTTTGCCTAAATTCATTGTGGTCGCGCTCTCTGCCAAATATCATATGAGGCACCTTGTATTACTATTGTTGTAATCCAAAAGTGATATATAGGGTTGTTCATTGTACAATACAATTGATACAGTTGATGTTTCTTGTTGATTATTATTCTCTATGTGTTTTAATAAAATTGTGTGATATTCTATTCCAGTTGTCTTTGGTCTTGTTTTCTCTGGTTATGATCATGTTATTAGTGTGTGTGTAAAAAAACTAATTAATAATATAATTATTATAAATGTCGCTCTCTCGCTCTCTCTCTCTCTCTCTCTTGAAATCTACAGTTACACATTGCTGTATTTAGTGAGGTAAATGAGTACAAGACATGTTTCACAGACACACACACACACATACACACACACACATACACAGACAGACAGACACACACACACATTTACATTTACACATTTACACATTACATTTACATCTAGTCTAGTTTGCTTATTTTTTTTTGATATGGTACAGTACTGTAAATACAGACACACACACACACAGAAACACACACACACAGGCTAGGCCTCCTGCTGGGTCCATTCACTGGAATAACAAAGGAATGACTGGGCCTTTGCTCCAGGTGTGAAATGGTTCTAGTGACAATGATCACATTGAATTCTGGGAGTGTAGTTCTCTCATCAGATAGCTGAATGAACTTGGATCTACTTCAAGTCCTATACTGAAAAGGTGTTAGGATTTTACCAGAATGTTTGATAGGACATTGATTGAAAACTATCGTCTCAAATTTGACAATTGATGGCTTATTTTGAAGGTATGAATCTGTAATTTTATATTATGTAACAAAAAAAAGGGGGAAATTCTCAGGAGGAGGAGCTCTTTAGGTTAGACTCCTAAGACACACCAGCATAATCATACAGGAGAGAAGCCTTACCACTGTGACCAGTGTGAGAAGAGCTTCACTAACTCTGGAAACTTAAAGACACACCAGCGCATGCATACAGGAGAGAAGCCTTACCACTGTGACCAATGTGGATCACGCTTCAGTACCTCTGGAAAATTAAAGATACACCAGCGCATGTATACAGGAGAGAAGCCGTACTACTGTGACCAATGTGGATCACGCTTCAGTACCTCTGGAAAATTAAAGATACACCAGCGCATGCATACAGGAGAGAAGCCTTACTACTGTGACCAATGTGGATCACGCTTCAGTACCTCTGGAAACTTAAAGACACACCAGCGCATGCATACAGGAGAGAAGCCGTACTACTGTGACCAATGTGGATCGCGCTTCAGTACCTCTGGAGAATTAAAGTCACACCAGCGCATTCATACAGGAGAGAAGCCTCACCACTGTGACCAGTGTGAGAAGAGCTTCAGTCAACTTTCAAACTTAAAGACACACCAGCGCATGCATACAGGAGAGAAGCCTTACCACTGTGACCAGTGTGAGAAGAGCTTCAGTCATCTTTCAAGCTTAAAGACACACCAGCACATTCATACAGGAGAGAAGCCTCACCACTGTGACCAGTGTGAGAAGGGCTTCAGTACCTCTGAAGAATTAAAGATTCACCGGCGCATTCATACAGGAGAGAAGCCTTACCACTGTGACCAGTGTGAGAAGAGCTTCAGTCACCTTTCAAACTTAAAGACACACCAGCGCATGCATACAGGAGAGAAGCCTTACCACTGTGACCAATGTGAGAAGAGCTTCAGTATCTCTGGACACTTAAAGACACACCAGCGCATTCATACAGGAGAGAAGCCTCACCACTGTGGCCAATGTGAGAAGAGCTTCAGAACCTCTACACACTTAAAGAAACACCAGCGCATTCATACAGGAGAGAAGCCTTACCACTGTGACCAGTGTGAGAAGAGCTTCACTAACTCTGGAAGCTTAAAGAAACACCAGCGTATTCATACAGGAGAGAAGCCTTAAAGACAGTGGGGGAAACATTTAATTTGATCATTCAATTTAAAAGACACACCAGCACATTCATACAAGAGAGAAACTTACACCAGTGAATACATACAGGAGAGAAGCCTTACCACTTAAAGAAGCACCAATATATTCCAGTATATTCATTCAGGTGTCAAACCCTAAAATCGTGTAGAAATCTGCTTAAAAACTCAACATACTTTAAAGTGACCTGAAGAATCGAGAATCCCAACCTTCCCAGCCAGGACAAACTGGACCTCACCAGGCGATCTGTACCTGACCAAAGCCGAAATGGGTAAGCGAGCGGGTCCTATAGGTCCGGTAAATAAGGTGCTAAGATTCCAGGAGGACCCACCAGAAGAATATGTGATGGCATGGCTGAATCCAGGACACCCCCCTCAGCCAGGGATGTTGGAGTGGTACCAGCAGTATGATAGCCCAAAGTCCCCAGACCAACAACCATCACCCAAGAGACCAAGGGTGATGGTAGAGAATAAGGTGAGTGAACCAAGGTACAAGAAGACCAGGACCAGGTGGAACTGGGCCCGCAACTCAGAGAGAAGAGGGGCGGAACAACAGCTGTCTGAATCATCGGACAGTACTCTAGAGATGGATCTTCATCCCACAGATCCTAGAGTGCAGCCTGAAGCCGTAAGACGGGAGCTCTACTCACCCTTCCTACTAAACTACAGCCCACCATTGGCCCCAAGTTATAGCCCAACCGAGGGATGGCTGACAAGAAACACAGAATCAGGTGAGATGGAGAAAAGTGTGATTGGTCTAGGAGAACTGCAGACTCCTTCCTCAGACCAGAAGCAGGGCCAATCCTTCCAACCCTTCCAGAGAAGAAGTGGGACCTCGTTGAAGGTTGGTATGATGTAAGCCTGATACCATTCGAAGGACCACCAGAGGATACAGAGCGAGTGGGCGAGACGGTGTTGGAAATGCTGATACGAGAGATGGAAGAGGGGATCCTGGAGATGGAGCAGGCCCAGGGAGACCAAGCAGAAGGAAAAGCAGGTCAAGATGATTGATTCAGCGCCACCGATCCTGGGGATCCAGGAAGGGCCGGAAAATGACGAGATTTCAGGTGAAATACTGGAAATACATGCCCCAGATTATGAGATTCCAGACGATATACTGAAAATGCACGCCCCAGACCATGAGGGTCAATGGACCATTTGTTAAAGGACTGGTGCTGAATACAAAGTAGGTACCAAGAAGAATAAATGCAACAAACACAAGTAGTCTCCAGAGGGCGATGAAGGGAGCGAATACTAATAATCAATGTCAAGTATGACTGAAATGAAATACATTTATTATAATCAACATACACAGAAACATGATTATAAATGTATTATAATCGGTATACACAGAAACATGATTATAATAAAGACAAAACCGTATCTACAAGGGAAGTGTGATACTGAAGGAAAAATAAATGAATAAAGTGTACTGTGTGTAACATGATTCAACCAGGCAGGTTGTGACTGAGTAGGGCCGTAACTGCATGGAAAGAATGACTCATGCTGGAAATGGCCCACAGAAAAAGGGACTCATGCTGTGTCTGGGCAAGAACAGATGGGAGGTCATAAAGGAACGTTCTAGTAAGATTGTCAGGACTAAAAAAGAGAGTTATTGGTTGAGCAGATAAAGGAGGGAGGACCAGGGGGATCGGAAGGCCTATATAAAAGGCTGTTTTACTAGTTTTAGGCAGAGCGCTGGGATCGGCTCTCAGGGTAAGTTGTCCTCTGCATGAACCAACCAGATGAGGATCGGAGGATTGCTCCATGCACTACGGAGACTTTGAGGGGATCGTTAGCAGCTCCGACAAGTACCTAAGTGAGTATACGAGGCTCCATTGGTCAGGATTGAGAGCTGCGGGTCGAACTGAGTGTGTTCACAGCTTACTTTCCTGTCTTGTTCCAAGTCGGGATTGCGGGCACAGGGAGGCACTCTCGACCCAGGTAAACCCTCGGAGTCCCTAGCTGAGTGCGAGGCTATAATTCTCCTCTGGTCCATCGCTCTCCCTGCTCGACCGAGGGCATTGGCCCACGGTCAGACTCCCTGTACTGGGCATCGGGCTTATTGGTGGAATACATCATCTGAGCTGGATAAGGGGAGGTAAGGTCGATCTGATCAGTCTACTAAACTCCCCCAGAATGGTTATATACTCAGTCACAGTTTTATGATTTTAATTTGTTTTAATTAGTTTACTCTATTTTCTTATTAATTTGAACTGTGGCTTATTTCCCCATGTGCAAAAATGATTAAGCTTGAATTAAGCATTACTCATGCAGGAGTGTGTTATACTCATTAGATCTATAGACCACCTAGGCGTGATCTAATGAGTATAACACCCGACTTCAAGTGATGTAATGCTTTTATACAATGGCCGAATTCACCCAACCTTATTGCTATACAATAAACACAGTAATTGAAGCATAATGGAGATTTATTCACAAAACCATCCACAGAGAAAGTAGATCCAATAGTAGATCCAAGTCTGACAAAAAAAAGGAAATCAACGGCCATTTTATTTTTTTAAGTCCGCGATTTTTCTTTTGTTTCACAATGGGTCCTGACAAACCAATTACATAATCCAACATATGTGTAACGAACTAACATATTCCAGTTGACTATCTTTTTTGGAGGATTTGTTCAAAATATATTCATACTTCCATTTGTCTATCTATGGTGGACTCATTCAGAAAAAGTAATTCGGTTGTGGGAGGGATCTGGGGTCACGTGGAGTGTTATACGAAATAACAACGGCTAACTTGACTGTTTCAGCTAATCAGAATCGAGATATTTGCATGCCATTGTATAATAAAAAATACATCATTGGATTTAAAGAGATTGTGTGGAAATTCTCTCTTTTACCCCGAGAAGGGGGTTTTCTGGAAGGTGATCGTAAGGGTTTAGGTAAGGTGCATTTTAACAGGTTCTGACGAACATTTCCCTGACTGTGAAACTATACTCATGGTTAAAGCTTTTCCAACACGCCTCGCAGCTTAAACTAGGGTGACCAGATCCCAATAAACCAAATGTGGGACAAAGGGTATGTTAGTGAGGGACAATGTGGGACAGCCCCCCCCCTTTTTTTGGTGGACTGTCCCTGTCCCCTCCTTCAAGGCTCATCCGCCACTGTCCTCATTAAAATGACCACAAGACTAATATGTTTTGCCCTTATTAATTTTTTTTGTCTAATGGGTGTTAAGTACTCAAAATAAACAAAATTACCACCCAGACTTACAATCACTTATGATTACGGATGCTCGATGTTGGCTTTTTTACCGATACCGATATTCCGATATTGTCCAACTCTTAATTTCCGATACCGATATCAACCGATACCGATATATGCAGGGTTTCCCCCCCAAAACAACTGAATAATTTCAGGTAACTAATAATTTCACTGGATATATATATATAACAAATATTGTTATTGTTTTCTTTTTTTTTTTTAACCGATACCGATATTTTCCGATATCACATTTTACTGCCGATATCGGCCGATAATATCGGACATCCCTACTTATGATTATAGCTAGGTCTGGCCCCCCAGTCTTATCACACATGCATTGCACACATAATGACCACCCAGACTATGCATAATGACCACCCTCTCAACGCTTTTTCACTCCTGCCCTCCGGGAGGAGAATGAGGAGCCTCCGAGCCAGGACCAGCAGACTGTCAGGAAGCTGAACTCTCTCCCAGCTCTCCCCTCCTCTCTTACTCTGCAACCACAGAACCTGGACTAAGAACACCCCCCCCACACTGACACACACACACACCCAGCTCTCCCCCCTCTCTCTTACCTGCCTCCACAGAATTTGGACTCCTCTCTTACTCAGACTCTGGACTACCCCCCCCCCCCCCCTGGCACACACACTGCCACTTTACTACCATTATTTAGTTTATTTATTTAGTGTACATCATATTAGTTTACTGCCATATCCATCATCTCACTGCCACTTTGCTGCCATTATTGTATTATTATATTTTACTGCCATTATTTATTATTCATACTTACTATGTATGTATGTATGTATGTACTATGTATGTACTGCTAAAAGTTTTGCACTAAGTTCTTGTTTACCTCTATATTTACATTCACTCATACATTGACTTTTTTTGTAAATAGTCTTGTATACTGTCCATATGTTACTTTATGTTTATATTAGATCTTGTTCTTTATATACACCGTGGGAAGGGGGAAATGCAATTGCATTTCTCGGTATGTCTTGCACATTACGAGAGGTGACAATAAAGCTGACTTTGACTTTTTACTAACAAAAGTAACTCACCAAAACAACTCACAAGTCCAGGGATTCACACTGGCACTGGGCGTTAGCGTGAATGACAACCAATCATGCGGGACATGGTCTCAATTTGCGTGACGCGTGAAAAGAGACAGAAATGCTGTACAATCACGCGCAATGCGTGACGTCTGGCCACTGAAGGATGTCTATGTTTTTCAATGTGTATATAATGTAAAATATTGGTGGGTATATAATGTAAAATATTGGTGGATGACAGCATCTACTCATAGTCATCTCAGAGGAGGAGGATAACAGAGAGTGTGTGTTAGGAGCTGACTAACCCCCGCAGATGAGGCTGTGCTGTTATCATCAACAGCCTATAGCCACAGTGTTTCTTTGGGGTAAGTTAATATCAACATCACCGCTGCCATAGTGATTTGGGTCAAAAGACAGCGTGTCACATAGCAACGAGAAGAGGGGCCGGGCCTGTCGTTGCTATGGCGAGAATATTATAATGTGAGTTTCCTTCCGGGGAAGTTAGACTGAGCTACGACTCCGGGAGGAGCTGGGTTGGGTAAGAATCTCTACGCCTCGCAGCTTAAACACTCCGGGAGGAGCTAGTTTGGTAAGAATCTCTACGCCTCGCAGCTTAAACCCTCCGGGAGGAGCTCGGTTGGGTAAGAATCTCTACGCCTCGCAGCTTAACCCTTGTGCGCTGCTTATTTATTTATCTTATTTTGGTGTTAACAAAAACTCTGGGTCCGAATGGACCCGGTGTGTAACTCTGTACCAACCACCCCAAAAAATAAGGATTATTATCCAGTTTTGTTTTGTACTTCATTACTAACTTATTAGTTCATCATAACCAGTACCCATATCGCAGCTTAAACACTCCGGGAGGAGCTCGGTTGGGTAAGAATCCCCCGTCCTCCAGAGCGGACCCTTTGTCTTGCTCAGTAGTCTTGTACAAGGCTAATTACTATTGAACAATACTTAACCCCTTAACCTCTTAAGCCCTATTTTCTGAAAATCCGCCTAAAAATACATACCTAAGTAAATGGAAGATTGCTCCACTTCTTGGTATCTAGGGACATCTATGGATCGCAGGGAATGTATTCCCAGTGTCAGAAATATTGTATCTGTTACTAGGCTTGAGTAAATTATAGAATAGAATATCACGCCTATAAATTACTAGGGATGCCCCGATCACGTTTTTTGCCACCGATCACCGATCGTCTATGAGCCATATCGGCCGATACCGATCGTTTTTGGTTTTATAAAAAAATATATATATATATAATTTTTTTCCGTTTTTTATAAAATATATATATTATATAATTATACTTGTAGTTGTATTATCTGCGAGACATCGCCACCATGCAACAAGTCAAAATGCTTGCTATCTGCAAACAGCTCCACTGTCTGTGTGTATACTCTGCGTTGGTCAAATCACATTCAGCATTGCCATCTTCGCAGTGTTGTTATGAAGCATGATAGCTAATTAGCCAATGTTCAGCTGCAAAAACGAATAATGTCAATTATGTTATAAGACATTGATATCGCGCTATCTGTAGCTACTGCTAGCCGGCTAGATGACGTTAGACAATGCATCATGTATTAAAATAAAGTGAACTATTTAGTTTACTGGGTCATTTCGTTTAAACAGTGAGCTAACGTTAGCTACCTAGCTAACGGAGGTCTCATGCTGGCCGATCGATCGGCACGGGCATCCCTATCATTCTTAAACTGAAATGCGCATTTGTTGATATCAGGAGCTATCAGTAGCTAGCCAGTTAGACAATGCATCATGTATTAAACTAAAGTGAATAGTTGACTGTGTAGTTTTGTTTAAACAGTTAGCTCACGTAGGTCTCACGGAGGACTAGGAGCCTCTGTTGGCATGAGTCTGGGAGGGGCAGGGGGAGGAGGGGCAGTGCGCTGCAGCAGCTGTGTGCTTGAGAGAGAAGTCAGCGAGTGAGATCTCCGCTGAGAATTGGATCATGTTTTTCGATCGGTTTTCACGATCGGCGAAAATAAAGCATTATCGGAATTCACAGATCTCTTATTTATACTGAATATCGGCCGATACCGATCGCTAGCCGATCGATCGGGGCTTCCCTATAAATTACCTTATTATAGCCAAGTCGCACATCTATGGATCGGACCAAATCTCTTTCCAATGGCAGAAAAAATTGTGGATTTTGTATCACCAGGCATGATCCACAAACCGTGAATGAAATCTACTCTAAGTACAGTTACTTCTTTATAATGGAAACTGCTCCACCATTTTTCATGAGATTGCAACGCGGATTTTTGCTAAACGTTCACAGAAAGGTAGATAAACTAACATGCGTTCTAATTTATACCAATAACGTTCAGTTTTGTGGTAGATAATCCCGAATAATAAGATAAATAAAAGTTATTCCAGAAATCATTTGATTGACAGGAGCTGGCTTGAGCTGGGTAGTGTCGTTTTTTGAAATTCCAACGCTATTCGAAACCTCTGGGTGTCATCTTCATTTTATGTCCTTTTTTCCCCACTACAGTGAGGTTGGACGGGGCGATGACTCCACGCCACTCTGCCCCGTTTTGTGCCATGTATCTCCAGATCCCTCATCATTTTCCACACATCCCCTCCATGTCTGCTTCGGTCTCCCTCTCTGCCTCCGCTCAATCATCTCCTCCACCCCTCTCAACATCCCCCACTCCTCCGATCTTCTCGCATGTCCAAACCACCTGAGACGTCCATATCTCACCTTGAAATCAATTTCCCTGACACCACAGATCTCATCCACCTCGGCACTGGTCCTCCCGTCCTGCCATCTGACTCCTGCCACATACCTCAACATCTTCCTATCGCAGCTCCTTACACCACCATCACCCTTTTTGTCATTGCCCACGTTTCTGAACCATACAGGAGAACTGATCTCACACATGCTTCATATATCCCTCCTCTGATATTTACCTCTATGTTTGGATTCAACAGTAGCCTACTAATTTCCCGCCACTTCCTCCACGCCGCCACCACTCTCGCCCTCACCGTCCTTTCCACTCCCACCTCCCAGTCCATCACATCTCCCATAGCGAAACTGCTTCACCTCCTCCAGCACCTCCCCTCCCACCACTAGACCACCATCTCCAACCACCTCCTCCTCTTTCCTCTCACACGTGGGGCATCTAAAATCCCTCACTCTCCTCAGATTTTCCAAACCTGAACATCTTTGATTCAAGATTCAAGATTGTTTATTGTCATATGCACAGTTAAAACGACAGTTTGCCATACAATGAAAATCTTACTTTGCTAGTCCACCCTTCACAAAAAAATCACACAGTACTTAACTTAAACATATTTAAATACAAGCGGTTGCTCGAAAATAAGGTAAAATAGATAAAAATTAGGGATGCTCGATATTGGCTTTTTTACATATACCGATATTGTCCAACTCTTAATTTCCGATACCGATATCAACCGATACCGATATATGCAGGGTTTCCCCCCCCCCAAAAAATTGAATAATTTCAGGTAATTAACATTACATATCTCTTGTTGTGGAATTAACACAACATTATGCATACTTTTGACAATAAATAAAACCAGAATTTGTTCTTACTTGCTTGCCTGGGTAAATAAAGGTTATAGAAATGTAAACATTTTTGAAAACCGATACCGATATTTTCCGATATCACATTTTAATGCCGATATCGGCCGATAATATCGGTAGGCTGATAATATCGGACATCCCTAATAAAAAAATATATACAAGGCACAGTGAGTTACATCGCACGTTCCGATCATGTGAATGGAGGTGACAGTGGGTCACAGCAGCAGTTAAAAGTGTCTTTAGTGATTCATAGTTCATAGTAGAAGGTGTGTGAGGAGGGGGGGGGGGGGTCTAGGCATTCAAGAGTCTGATGGCCTGTGGGTAGAAACTGTTTGTCAGTCTCATAGTTCTGGCTTTCAGACTCCTGATGGCAGGAGGTTGAAGAGTCTGTGTTGGGGGTGTGTGCTGTCCTTAATTATGTTGTATGCTCTCCTGGTGGCCCTGGTAGAGTAAAGGCTGCTCCAGAGATGTACTGAGCCGTTTTAATCACTCGCTGGAGTGCCTTCCTCTCCTTAGCAGTGCAGTTTCCATACCAGACCGTGATTGAGCTGGTAAGGACACTCAACCGTACTTCTATAGAAGTTGCTGAGAATCTTCATCATCATCATCATCATCATCATTTATTTATTCGTACATGGAATTACCACAGTCCAACAGTACATATTCATATAATTCACCAAAAATACCATGGCCGAAAGGAACAGGAAGAAGAAAAAATCTTATATATACCTGCCCCTACACACACACAACACACCGATAGACATATTGTGTAAAACCAAACAGAATATACCCATTTTGCAAAAAAAAATTAACATCAACACAACCAAATTAAATCAACATAAATAAACCCATTTTGTCTATCTATGTATATAATGTATTATACTTCTATATACTATCAAATTTCTATTTTATTATAATATAACTAAATCATACTATTTATTCTACACCATATTGGTACAGTATTTTATACAACGGCATGCAAATTTCTCGATTCTGATTGGCCATTTACACGTCTTTATTGGCAACAATCCACGGTCCTGGGCTCAGGACCCGCCCACAACCGAATCACATAATCACTCCGCCGGCTCACTCCGGGAGAATGTTGATAGCGCCAGAATGTTGATAGCGCCATAAGCCCATAACGACTAAATATGAAGCGATTCTGTCAAGGGGAATGTGTTAGTCCTTTAAACAATGTTGGATGATGTAATTGATGGGTCTTGAGTCAATCTAGAACAAAAGAAAAATCGCGGATTGATTGATAGATTAATTGATTGATTTAAATTTCTACTTCCTTCCCACTGACTGCAGCGTTCACTCTCACACTGTCCGACGCTGGCGTACCCACAAACACACTCACACACACACGCACACACACACACACACATACACACACACACACACACACACACACACGCACACACACACACACACACACACACTCCTGTCTGCAACAGCGGGGGAGTCAGACTGAGAGAGAAGCAGCGCTGTTTTAAGTGAGCATGGTCTATTGAATTGATTGATTGGTTGATTGCTAATTTTATTACTGTACCCCTGGTTTCCAACTGGTTAAGTTTAGGCTAAAAGAAATAAATAAAAAAATAGGGCGAAGAAAACGTTTTTTTTCCTATAGGGCAAAGAAAACCTTTTAATTTGTTTTACCTACTTTATATAGAAGCATCTAAGAATGAAGTTCTATGGAAAGTAGGTCTGCATTCCCTTAACAATTGTGTGTATTGAGCCGTACTGTATTGTACCCATTCTGCATCTGGTAATAAAATTTTCAATCAATCATTCCAATAATACACAGTTGGATGTGTTAGTTGGTTGGATGCACTTCAAGCTGCTTCCACATGAGGCAACTTCTCTCAATCATTCCAATAATACACAGTTGGATGTGTTAGTTTGGTTGGATGCACTTCAAGCTGCTTCCACATGGAGGCAACTTGTCTTTTTTGTAGTTGTGGGAACTACTTTTTCTGGCGGATGGTTTTTTCAATAAATCTTCGATTAATGTGTGTTTATTGTATAGAAATAAGGTTGGATGAATCTGGCAGTTGTATAAAAGCTTTACACCACTTGCAGGAGTGATTTGTGACCAATAAACCATGCCTAGGGGGGTCTAACGACCCTCGGCTGCGCCTCGGGCCTAACGACCACCCCTAGGCATGGTTTATTGGTCACAAACCACTCCTGCGCGTGATGTAATGCTTAAATACAATATTTTAATATATTATTATTCTATGTTGCGCTGCTATATACTATATTACTATACTCATACTGGCCTACACTACAACTCTATGCTACGTCATCTTGACACGCTAAACTGCAATATTATACTAAACTGTGCTATACTGTCTATGTATCTTTTCTTTGCACAACCTTTTGAAGTGAAATATATTATTGGAACTCTTTTCATCGTTCTGCAAAGAGTTCCATAGTTTGATACCTATAACTGAGGTGCACCTTTGTTTTAAGGTTGTTCGTGCAAATTGGTGTTTAAATTTTAATTTCCTTCTGCTGTCATCTGGACAGGGAACGAACAACCTCTGTATATTTGCTGGTAATACTCTGCATTTTGCTCTAAACAAAACTAATAAAGTCTGTATTTCAGCTAACTCTTTAAGTTTCAATAGTCTGGATTTAATAAATAATTCGTTTGTATGTTCTCTTGAATCTACATTGTGAACTATTCTTACTGCTCTCTTCTGTAATATAAATAATGGCTTCATGTTGCTTTCATACGTGTTACCCCACACTTCCACACAGTAACTCAAATATGGTAGGATGAGTGAACAATATAATATTCGCATAGAATTATAATCAAGCACATTCTTTGCCTTGTTCAAAACAAAAACACTCTTGGCTACCTTATTTTTTATGTACATTATATGTGGCTTCCATGTCAATTTCTCATCCAACATAACACCCAAACATTTTAACTCAGATACTCTTTCAATATTAACTCCGTCAATACATAATGCCACATTGTCCTTCTTTCGATTAGTAAATATCATAAATTTCGTTTTTTCCAAATTTAGGGATAGCTTATTGTTATCAAACCATATCTTAAGTTTACACATTTCATTTACAATGCTAATTTTTTAAGGTATTTTCCTGAACTGAAGAAATTTGTATCGTCAGCAAATAAAACAAATTGCAATATGTTTGACACTTCACATATATCATTAATATATAAAATAAAAAGTTTGGGCCCCAGGACCGAACCTTGAGGGACACCACATTCAATATTCATACATTCAGATGTGTAACCAGAGAGTTGTACATATTGTTGTCTATTTTCAAGATAGCTACTTAACCAGTTCATCGCCACCCCTCTCACACCGTATGTTTGTAATTTAGAAATTAAAATGTGATGATCTATCGTATCAAATGCTTTTTTTAAGTCAATAAACACCCCTATTGTGTAATTCCTCTCATCTACTGCTGTGGTTATTTCTTCATATATATTCATTAAGGCTAAGGCTGTTGATTGATTTGCCCTGAATACTGACTCTCACTCAGCACTCATCTAATTTATGAGCAAACACTTTTTCAAGAATCTTGGAAAATTGTGAAAGCAAAGACACTGGTCTGTAGTTGGTAAAGCTGTGTTTGTCCCCAGATTTAAATAGAGGAATAACCTTTGCTATTTTCATTCTGCCTGTTTGAAAGGAAAGATAAAAAATATGACACAGGGGGTTAATTATACAATCAATGGTCTTCTTCACAATTATCATGTCAATTCCATCACTGTCAGTTGATGTTTTATTTTTTGAATTTAATGCTATTTCTATAATTTGTCTTTCACTCACATGTCCTAGAAACATAGACTGCAACACTTTACTTTCCCCTGTCCAGTCTTTATTTGCTTTCCCTTCATTATGACTTTGGATATTCTTAGCAAGGTTTGGGCCTACATTTACAAAAAAAAATTTAAATTCATTTACCACTTCATTCACGTTTTTAATAACCGTATTGTTGTCATTAATGAAGTAATTGGGTAAATCTGCAGATACAGCTTTGCTTCCAATGACATTTCGTAAAAGCTTCCAAGTTTCTTTGATATTATTTATATTTTCCTTTAAGACATTATTATAGTGTTCTTTCTTTGCATTTCTAATTATAGTAGTTAATTTATTTTTGTAAGCTTTATATTGATTTTCAGCCTTTTTTGTTCTTAATTTGATAAAATCTCTATAGAGTTTGTTTTTCTTTTTACTTGCATTTTGTAAGCTCTTTGTCATCCAGGGTTTTATTTTATAATTACATTTTTGCTTCTGTACTACCATTGGACAGTGTGCTTCATACAGCGACAAGTAAATATCCAAAAATGCCTCATATGCAGCATTTACTTCTTCCAGGTGAGGTCCTCGCTGATGTGGATACAGAGGAATTTAAAGGTTTTAACCCTATCCACCTCTGTCTCACCTATGTACAGAGGTGTGTGCTGTACACACCATTTGTCACATTCTCTACACAGCACAGAGTTTACTCCCACTCCTCTTCCACATACTCCACATGGGTATCTTCCTGACTGAATTCTCTCTCCTTCACTCACTGTTATCATCACCTGGGTGTCCTCCTCTAATATGACTACAAACAAAATGGCGGATATTTGCTTGTTTATGAATACATTTTCCAAACTAATAGTTCACTAATAACACTTTAACCTATTGTAAACAAACTTATTGTTGAAAATATACACTGACTGCTGTTTTGACATGGTTAGGGTCTTTACTCTTGGCTACATTTGAAAAGAAAACGCAACATTATTCCATACAGTCTGTAGATATGGATTTATGACGTGATGTCATTTGCGGTCTGCCGACAGACCGCTCGAGGTTAAGCCAGAGCGGCCCGGTACCGGTTAGAGAGAACGTATTCATTAATGTTGCGTATCTTTTTCAAATGTAGCCAAGAGTAAAGACCCTAACCCTGTCATAAACAGCAGTCAAAGTGTATATTTTCAGCACTACGTTTGTTTACCAATGATTTGAAGTGTTATATTAAGAATACATAAATTTATAGAAATCTCAGCGCATTGAGATGGAAACCGGCATATATAGATGCAAGGACATGGGGCAACCTAACTTGAGTGTAGTCTTTTGAAAGAAGAGACCCATGGCTTTCAATGGGCTTTCAAATTTCATAAAACTACACTTCCCACATCACGCCAGCCGATGTCAATCATCTGACTTCCAGCGTGAACTTTTTTTTAATTTTATTTAAAAAACCTTCTCTTTCTCCTGATTTTCTCCCCGTCCCAATTAGTCTTTGTGCCAATTCCCCCCCTCCCCTACCTGGTTGTTGTACGCATATTCTCCCACGAGTCGGTACAAGGGTGTCCTGATGTCGAACGCACGCTTCCTCCGTCAAGCCAGTGACGCTCTTTTCACTTGGCAGCGAGGACTTTCATTGGTGAAGTGTAACGCGTGGGAGGGCACGCTATCTCCACCAAGTCCTCCCCCCCGCTTAGCAAGCGCTGAGACCTGACCTGTCGACAACGGCAGATTCCCACCGGCCAGCTTTCCCACCCCCTAATACTGCCAATTGTATTAGTATGAACGGCCAGCCAAGCTGGTAGCAACGCCGAGAGCTGGGCTCGAACCCAGCGTCTCCTGCGTTGGTGACGAGCGCAATCTCCGCTACGCCACCTGACCGCTCTGCAAACTTTTTATTTTTTAACGTTATTTCGGAATCATATCTCACGGGTCGAACAAACCTGAACATTATTGCCATACAACAGAACGCAGTTAGTTGCTCTACCTGTCTATGAACGTCTAGCAATAAAAACGCGTTGCAATCTGATGAAAAATGGATGTACTGTACTTACAGTAGATTTCATTCACGGTTTTTGCTGCCCTGTCGGGGGCGCCTGGTGATACTAAATCCAGATTGAACTCTGCCATTGGAAAGGGGAGATTTGTCCCGATCCATAGATGTGTGACTTGGCCATAATAAGGTAATTTATCCCGTAAACTGAATATCCGTATAGTGGGACTTGATGAGTCAGTGAGCTGCGCACGACCCGAAGAGTTTGCGACAGTATTATATCAAATTCTGGGAAATATTCTTCCTACAACACCTGAAGTGGACCAGTGCTACAGGATGGGGTCCCGAAACCAAAACGATAACAACAGCAAACCGAGGGTGGTTATGGCTATCCTACGTCAGGTCAGAATAAAAGAAGCGATTATTCGGGAGACGCGCAAAGTGAAAGGCAGCCTGAAATACAAAGAGGTACCAATCTACTTCTTTGAGGATTATTGTCGGGATGTGGTGGTTCTACGAGGCCGCTACAAGGCAGTGATGTCTCAACTTTTTGTGAAAAGGTTCAAACCCACACTGTTATATCGTGCAAGGCTTCGCATCACCGATAGACAGGGACTGAGGGTCTACCTGATGAAGCCGCAGAATACATGGAAGAACAACGTGCAGGATAGTTTACATACGGTCTTTTTTAAATGTCTTCGTTAAAGCTTAAACACCATATTGTATTACTTTAATGGTTCGCTGTATCTGGGCCAGATAGACCTACGAGTTTTCTGCAAGTCATTGTATTTTTTCCCCGTTGGATTTTTACCGTGGCTGACATATTGGAATAGTCTGGAACCTAACAACATTCTGGGACATACTGGAACATTCTGGTACTTTAAAAACGACATTGGAATATTCTGGAAAATATTGGAATAGTTTGGAACCTAACAACATTCTGGGACATATTGGAATATTCTGGAACATTAAAAATGTTCTGTGCTATACACACTGCTTAGAATACCTCCGGATGAACAACAGTCTTCTCAACGGAACATCGCCCCCCCCCTGGCTAGGGGGAAGATCTGCATATACGTATTTAAAAATGTCTTTTTACTATTTGGAAATAGTTCCACTACTGTTCCACTTTATATTATCTAGGTGTTTAAACTTAGCAAAGCTCTTTCAAGATTTAAGTAAATGTTCTCTACTCTTTGAGGTTCTCTCATTTAGTTCAATACCTATCTATTATTCTTCGGGTTGTTTTAACTTACACAAGTTCGTACAAGGTTTAAGTGAATGATATTTGAGGCATATTTTAAATTTTTATTTTCATATCTCCTTTTTATTTAGCGGGAGAGTGGCCAAGCCACAGTTGACATTCTACTAATGGTAGAATTGAGAATGTTAGATCCTATGACATGCATAGGAAAGTTAAGGATGAATCGCTCGGTCTGGGCAGACTGGTCGTGTACGGGAGGGAGGGATAGGGGAAGAGGGGAATATATGTATGGGTGTTCTATATGTTTGTTATCTTGCTCAAGCTCGGCTCTCAACAGGTCCTCAATCATTGGATATATATCTATTGTGAATCGCTACTCCAGACGAATTGCACACAAGAATACGGCAACATGTTTAGATTATGGCTAGTTTGAATATATTGATTTGGAATACTAGGGGACTAAACAAGCAACATAAACGCAAAAGCGTGCTTACATTGATGAAAAGCAAACTTTTAAGCGAAACGCACCTTTTAGTGGCTGAAAATATAAAGCTGGCGGACAAAATATATTATAACATTAGCTCCTCATCTTTTGGAACTAGATCCCGTGGGGTAGCTATAGTCGTGAAACGGAAGTTGAATATTAAATTGTTGGACGTATGGTCTGATGCAGACGGCCGAGTAACCATTGCTAAGATAGAATACAGTAACAGGAAAATTGCGTTGGTAGCGGCTTATGCCCCTAATCTTTACAACGCCAACTTCTACGCAACACTCACTAGTGCAATGTTGGACATCCCTGAGTATTCATTTATAATTGGTGCGGATTTTAATGCCATTTGGGATCCCTCGATTGATAAATCTAATCCCACCACTTCCAATGATCAGAAACAGGCATCTAATGCACTAAAGGAGTGGGCCAAGAATACAGGAGTAAATTATCTATGGCGACTACTCAACCCAACGGCCCGAGAGTACTCTTTTTTCTCAGTAAAGACACAAGTCATTTTCCAGAATAGATTATGTTTTTGCATCCCCTAGACTATTTGATAGATTTGACGTGGAATTGGAACCTAGTGCATTATCAGATCACAGATATTTACTCCTGAAGGGCTCATTTGGTAGACTGACATCCCGAGCCCCAAGATGGCGCTTCAACTCGACACTGCTGAAAAACACTGAATACCTTCTACAACTCAAAGATATACTAGATAAATTCCTGGAGACTAATGCGGGTTCGGTAAAGGACCCCAGAATGTTATGGATTTCGGTAAAGAGTTTTATCAAGGACAACACTACGGTCTTTGCCTCCATCCTCCGTAAGAAACGGCATTCCAAATTGGTAGAGCTGGAAACGCTTCACTCGTCGTTATTCTCTTCTTTACAACACAACTACTCGGGTCAATTGTAGTCTCAAATTAATGTGTTAAAAAAAGAGATTAACTCCATTTTAAGACAACAATCCGAATTTCAAATATGCAGTACAAGACAACATTATTACTTTCATGGCTCTAAATCAAGTCACCTACTAGCTATGAAGATACGATCCAATGCACAATTTGCTGATATCCCTACTATTAAGGACCAACAAGGGCTTGTTACAGACCCCAAAAAAATCAACGAGACTTTCAGAGAGTTTTACTCCAACTTGTACAAATCAGAAGTGGTTTTCGATCATAATAAAATGGATACATTTCTTGATCAAATTAACCTACCTAAATTCTCAGAGGAAGACGCTAAACAGTTAGAAACACCTATTACACTAGAGGAACTTAGGGAGGCTATATCTGAATTGCAAAGTGGTAAGGCTCCTGGATGGGATGGTATCCCACCAGAACTGTACCTCTCATGTTGGGATGTAATCGGACCCCTATTACTTGATATGATTTTATACTCAATCAAAGAGGGGAACTTCCCCAGGGACGTCAATATGGCACTCATATCTGTCCTCCTTAAAAAAGACAAAGACCCCACCGAATGTGGTAGTTATAGACCCTTAAGCCTCCTCGGAACCGATCTCAAGCTGTATGCTAAGGTACTAGCCATCAGACTTCAAAAGCATATGACATCTTTAGTTCATCCTGATCAGACAGGCTTCATAAGAGGCCGCCTGATCACGGATAATATTAGACGGTTACTATTACTACATGTGATAGACGCCAGCAAGGATGCTGTGCCTCCTACAGCTATACTATCCTCGGATGCGATGAAGGCCTTTGATAGGTTGGAATGGTCTTATTTATGGGCAGTACTCGGAAGGATGGGGTTAGGAGTAGGATTCATTAATATGATAAAAGTACTATACACAGAGCCATCAGCCATGGTTATAACAGGTAAATTCACCTCCCCTCTCTTTCCTGTCTCGCGCTCGTCCAGACAGGGTTGTCCTCTTAGTCCCAGACTATTTGCTCTATCCTTAGAACCTTTAGCACAGTATATAAGACAATCCCAATCCATAGAGCCGATCTCAATTAGGGGCACACAGCATCATATTAGTTTATATGCGGACGATGTAATATTGTTCATGCAAAACCCTACCACCTCACTGCCTCATCTTCTCAAGCTGATAGATGATTTTGGCAATCTATCGGGATTTAGGATAAACTGGCCAAAATCAGCCTTCCTTCCACTTAATGTCACTGCAAAGGCTACCTTCCTTCCAGAAAATATACAAATGGTAGAACACTTTAGATGTCTTGGAGTTGAAATATTCCCCACTATATGCCAAACAGTGAAGTATAATTATACAGGAATCCAAGATAGGATCACAAATGACTTTGACAGGTGGTCAAAACTTAAAAACTCAGTACAGGCCCGAGTATCAATAGTTAAGATGGATGTTTTACCTAGAATCAACTTCTTCAGCTCAATGCTACCGTTACCCCCCCTGCTGGTTACTGGAAAAAATTACACTCCGCCGCATATACATTTATTTGGAACAACAAACCTCCACGAATTAAAAGATCCACAGCACAGAGAAACAAAGCCGACGGAGGTTTAGCATTTCCAGACTTCTACCACTATTTTAAAGCGTTCTCTTTAAGACCACTGATCACCTGGTTTGATTCTCAAGCATCTGTATCCTGGAGAACATTAGAAGAAAACATAGTGGCACCACAGAGACTGCAGGATGTAGTATACACCAACTTATCAATTAAGCAATGCAACTTGAAATTTGGCCCTCTTATTACACATGTGATCCGGATATGGCGTGACACACAGAAAAAATTTACTAACCTACATAAATGGCATAGCCATTCTCCCATATTTAATAACAATGCACTCCTTATTGCACAACGACCTATCAGATTTCCCAAATGGTAAAAGAAGGGCATACATACTTTTGGAGATATCTTCAATGACCGGGGTTTCTGTAGCTATCAAGATATACATAACAAATTTAACCTCACCAGCTCCACATATTATTTCTACCTACAGTTATTAGCAACTTTGAAGGCTCATGTAGTCCCATTAAAGATACCACTTGAGCACCACAGATATCACAAATTCTTTCATGAAAAGGAGACATCGAGAGGCTTCCTCTCTGACTTTTATCGTCACTTACTTACGTCTTCGTATGAAGTCCTTCCCCTAGACACAGTTTGGAGGAAGGATATACCAGACTTGGAAGTAGATTTTGATTGGGCTGAAGTCTGGGCAAACGTTCGGCTATCGTCACACAACCCGGATCATCAACAGATTAATCTTAATTTTATTCATAGGACTTACCTGACTCCTATACGACTGAACAGAATGGGGCTTAAACAAGACTCTCAATGTTCCTTATGTTTAAACGGTGATAGTGGAACATTTATGCATATGTATTGGGAATGCCCTCCTGTTAAGATATTTTGGGAAGAAGTAACCACGCTATTGTCAGAATTTTTATTTCTGACAATACCTGTACTGCCTTCTGTATTGTTGCTGAATAATGTCTCTCAGTTATCACACTTTGTACATGTAAAGAGGCTAATCTTGTCCGGTCTTACGGCTGCCAAAAAGCTAATAGCATCACGCTGGATTCAACCGGATAAAATGTGCCGGAGGGTATGGATTCTTACCTATCTTGATGTGATTTATCTAGAGATATCTACCGGACGAATTCTAGGTGTTAATGAATCCAGCATAGCAATCTGGTCAGATGTGGTGGAGAGGATAAAGCATTATATGAACTTTTAATCCTTGGTGTCAAACGGTATAATGGATGCTATCCAAGAGGGGGTCCTGTGGGGGGGGGGGGGGGGGGGGAAGAGCGAGCAAGAGCATAGTATATGTATTGTTTTGTAATTAATTAAATCTATTCTGATTTAAAAACTGGGCTGTCATTATTGTTAGTATTATATCGGTAATAGTCCTGTGATTTATAGTAGATTTCTACTGTTAATGTTTATGTGTGACAGGGTTCTTTCTAGACTCCTCAAAAAACTCCCACAAACAATGGCGTAGTCGGAAAAATGGTCTTGGTGTTGTTTTTATTTCCCAGCCTTCAAGGTGCAGAGGTGACATCTCAATAACAAGTGACTTAAACAAACTAACAAAATAACAAAATACTACCTGGTCTATCATATGCGCTCCACAATAACGTCATATTGATAGACGACACTTACTGCGCGGCACTTCCCTAGTTACTCATCTTTAGCAACCTTTGTCTGGTGAAGCCCCGACACAGAGACAAACAGACTAACAGACACATACGGCACTTCCCTCAGTCACCTACATTGCAACTGATGCAGGGCAAGAACCCAGAACATTGGGCACGCAGCCCTCATGACACCTGCACTCCTCCCCCTCCACAGGTGCCACACATAATTAATTACCATTACTAAAACAGGTGCTACACATCAAATGAATTGCCGTTTCCTATAGTTATACACACATTATCTAAAAACAACCTCCAACACCAAAACCCTCATAACCCAATAAATAAATACATATACACAACCCAATAAATAAATATATATACACAACACAACACAACACAACAACAATAAATAAATATATGTATGAATGGATATGAATGTATGTATAAATGCATGTATGCTTAGATTAATGGATATGTATGCATGTTTGATTATGTATGAATGTATATGATGAGTGAATGTTGTGTGTATGTGTGCGTGCGTGCTGCCCCAGCGTCAGTGACAGACCCACTCTGTCACAGTATGTAATGTCAAAAATAAAAATAAAAAAACATTTGTTCAAAAGAAAATAAGGTAATTTATAGGTGGCATGGTCGGGGCCCGAGCCTTCCTCTGCCCCCATCCTGCCGCGCCCATATATGGGCAGCTTCCTGCTGCAGCATTCCCACGCTGCCAGACGAGCATCAATCAGCGCGGCTGTGAGGGATTCCCTCATCAGCAGCCCCTATATCACCTGACGGATCCTGCCGTCCCTCGTCGCAGTGTTAAACTGCCTACCTAGGTACGACGCCTGAGTCTGAAGACCTGCTAGACCCTCTCGTGTGATTATTCCTGTTCTAACATTCCCTCTCTTGTGCCCAGGACCTCCGTTCCAGCGAGCCTGTCTGGACCCCTGGAGCTTGACTAAGGAGTTCCTGCTCTCACCCTCCGACACAGCCTGTGTCTACCTTCTCCAGTACTGCACAAGGAGTGTGCCTGTCCTTAAGAACGTTCTCCCGTACCGCACAAGGAGTGCACCTGTGCTGAAGAACATTCTCCCGTACTGCACAAGGAGTGCACCTGTACTAACCCCAAGAACATTCCCTATTCCTGTGTTGTACATTTCTGGATGTAATTCTATCTGCTTGGGGAGAACTATTAAAACACCCTAAACCGCTCCATTCTCTCTCCTCCTGTGTTTGCTATTGGGTTCCGCAAACCCCCCTCCTCACAATAGGCCTGATATTCTATATTCATATTTCAAATTGCATGTGTCCGGATGGAGAAATTCAGTACTTTATCTACAAAACCCCCTGTAAATCATCTGCCCTTTATTAATTTGCTTAGATTTATTGTACACCTGATCGCAAGGAGGTGCTGAATGAGCTCAGTGGCAATATTTCACGTCTGGTCAATGTTAGCATGGTGTTATTCACTGTCAAATATGAACACATTTATTATATTCTCCTTTGCTTCATTACAATTTACTCAAGCCTAGCAACAGATACAATATTTCTGACACTGGGAATACATTCCCTGAGATCCATAGATGTCCCTAGATACCAATAACATGCAAATGGACCTTGTAGAAGTGGTGCAATCTTCCATTTACTTACGTATGTATTTTTATGCGAATCTTCTGAAAATATGGCTAGGGCTTAAGAGGTTAACAACACATTCATCCTGGACAGCAATCCAACTAATGTGATCTGCATCAGAAGAACTTCTGACACTCATCTTCAAACACCAGTTTCATGCTTTTAATAGAGGCCTTGCTCTCTAATCCTCTCTTCCAACACTAGTTGTCTCTCTTCCAACATGGCTGCCTGTAACCAGACGCACATAAGGCCCAAATGGTGCTTGAGCACCTGCCATTTTCTGGCTGCTGGTAATTGTATTTTATTATTTGTTTATTTTCTATTGAATCAAATATGTGCTAAATATAGATGCAACAATGCATTTTTAAGTTTTGAAAGATTGCGCCCCTCTCAACTATTCTTTGACATCTGTAAGCTTTGTAACAGGACTCACTAGGAAATACTGCATGTGGTTTAGAGGGGTGGCTCCTAGGTAGGTAAAGAGACAATATCTGCTCCTGTGTATGAAGATCACCATTTAAATATTTATTTAAAATATTTCTTGTTATACCTGACATCGCTGCAAATTAGGGCAATCTTAACTTTTTTCTAGTTAAAATAAAGGTTTGAAATTTAATTAATTAGGATCAATGGTATTCAATATGCTGTGAAATAAGCGACCAGCAGCAAAAACAATTATTCTACATCGTGAAACTATATAAATTGTTTACACGCAATGCAAAACGTTTGTATTACTCATAAAACTGTTAATTTATATAAAAGTTTTTGCATAACAAGAAAACAGTGTTTCTCATCCTCAGTCAGACAGCGGAGCAAACTGGTCAGCTTATCATCTTGACCAGTGGCAGCTGTTGGTCCATAGAGGGCGCTAGGGCACCGCCCCCCCCCTGGTGGAAAGTGGTTTGGGATTTTTCTAGAATAGTAGATTTCGACTGCTAAAAATATTTAATTTAATTTTTAAAATAAATAAGAATTACTCATTTTAAGTATGTTTGTGTTTAACATGCACGATAACGTGTAATATATACAATATAAATCATTGTTTGTGCTTCCTGTTCATCCCCTCTCTTCTGGGACGCTAGAAACATCGTCCCAGTCAGCGCAACACAGCCAATTGAAAAATTACATAGCAAAATAAATGCACCTAGTAATGTAAATTTAGCCAATCAGCATCTTTAAATATGATGCCTAAAGGGCGATTAATTTAGCGCCCCAAGCAGAGTCAGTGTGTTAGGGAGCGGGGACTGACGTGATGACTACAATGATGAACACAATGAATGAAATGAGAATGAATGCAGCAATCAAATGTTGAAATGTATAAAGCTATATATATCCATGGGATATCACAATATTACAATACTATCCAAACTAAATGGATTTATGGAGATACATTTTTGGAAAGTTCAAGTCCAAACCACAAAGCTTCTGGAAGGGTTAGTGCGACACGCGACGGCTCTTCCAATTCATACGGCGATGTTCTACCGGCAGCAAAAAGAGTGAGTATCTGCCTCTGCGTTATGATATTATGACATGAAAATGTAATTGTAGTGCTGTCAGACCCGGATACGGGTTGTCTTTTCCTTTTATTTTCTTCTCAGTGTTTCGTTTACAGGTTAAAATCCCAATGATTTTCTTCTGGGGGCCAATGCCCACAAACCCCTACAGGGGTTTGGTTTACAAACATGTCACCCTTTTCACCTCTTATCAGTTTGCAGGTCTGGTTATATACTGTAGTTACTGAAACTGAGTGAATACTGCACAGCTCCACCTAGAATTTATTTTCAAGCCGCCACTGATCTTGACTTGATATTTCAAAATTCTCCTGTTCCAACGCATTATTGAGCAAAAGCTGAACTATTTCACAAATTATGACCACTCAATAATAGTTTCATACAGGCTAAAACACTGAAGCACACATTTAACAGGACCGGACCACCTGCTATCAGAAGGCCTCGTTGAGTCATGGTGTCCTACTCAATCAACCCTGCACCACCAGCGGCCAGTCTGTTGTTATTTCATCATTTATTTCCTTGTTGAACCAGACCAGGTTTTAGCTCCACTATGTTCACCTTGGTTAACAACCAGGAAAGGCCCAAGAAAACGTATTGTATTGTTGTTGAAATCTAGTAATCCATGCAAGAAATGATTTTTTTTATTTTCAGAGAATGTCTTAGTTACATCAAGATTGTGCCATGAAGGCAATGTTATGTTTATATGTGATGCATTTACAATGAGGACATGTCTCTGCATATATAGATGAATAGTGCTGAGTGGAATATATTGGAGCACATAATCCTCTCAAAGTAACTCTGAAGTAACATGTTTATGCATTCAAGATACATCTCTTTTAATGACTCTCTTACCATACAGTAAATCTATTATATTGTTACAATATATTTCACATTCTGTTTATAGTGAATAGATATTAAACAATAAATATACATTTGTATTCTCGTCATTGAGCAGTCCTTGAATATATAGGTACTAATCTTGTAGTTCCAGTTAGATGGAAAGTGAAGCATTGTGGGGTTTTTCTCTGTGATTATAGTAGGATATTCAATTATGTCAGGATGCCTTTAGATTGGTGTCTGTAGCTGATGTTTTGTGGTGTTTGGAGCTCTGATCTCTCCCTCCTACGCAAGGCTAGGGCAACCAAGGCAAAGACCTGAGACGCCTGAAGAAGATGGAGTCTGGTAGAGAAAACAACATTGACAGATTTACAGGGAATGACTGGCACCTCCAAGGATGGCCTGCATTCCTTTGATCTGGGCCAGTTCTTTGTCTCAGCGGAGAGAGAACAGAGTGAGGAGTCATTATGATCAGAATCTCGACCTTTGCTAATCTTTTGTTTCATTCTTGTTACTTTGAAGTGACTTTATTCAATTTCAGCATCAGGAGACTAAATGCACCCGTGGGGCCTGCAAGCCCAGTATATGTTTACATATATTTAAACATTTTAGGGAGTGGTTAGGGATAGGGTTATGAGAGTGTTAGGGATAGGGTTATGGGAGTGGTTAAGGTTAGGATACACTGTGTACCGTTCCACAGACGACGCAATAAACACTGCCCTCCACCACACCCTCATGCACCTGGACAAACCCAACACCTATGTGAGAAAGCTGTTCATAGACTTCAGTTCAGCTTTCAACACCATAGTCCCCTCCATACTAGACACCAAGCTCAGAGACCTGGGCCTCAACCCCAACCTGTGCAGCTGGATCCTGGACTTCCTGTCGGATCGGCGCCAGGTGGTGAGGATGGGCTCCAACATCTCTGACCCCCTGACCCTCAACACAGGAGCCCCTCAGGGCTGCGTCCTGAGCCCCCTCCTCTACTCCCTGTACAGCCACGACTGTGTAGCCACACACAGCTCCAACCTGGTGATCAAGTTTGCAGACGATACGACGGTCGTTGGCTTGATCACCAACGGCGATGAGACAGCCTACAGGAGTGAGGTTGTAAACCTGGAAAAGTGGTGCCAGGAAAACAACCTCACTCTCAACGTCGACAAGACCAAGGAGCTGATCATCGACTACAGGTGGGGAGGAGAGGGACACAACCCCATCCATATCAACGGGGTCGCAGTGGAGAGGGTCGCCAGCTTCGAGTTCCTCGGGGTCCACATCACCGAGAAACTGGACTGGGGAGTGCACACTGGCCACGTGGTGAAGAAGGCCCAACAACGCCTCTACCACCTCAGGCGACTTAAACAATTTGGCATGGGGCCACAGGTCCTCAGGGCCTTCTACAGAGGCACCACGGAGAGCGTACTGACAGGATGCACCACTGCATGGTTTGGAAATGCCAACCAAAGCGACCGCAGAGCACTGGAGAGAGTAGTGCGAACGGCCGAGAAGATCTGTGGAAGCTAAATATGTACCACTTCAGATACATCTAACATGTCGCCTACTAAACTAATATCCTCCTAATGTCACATTATGATCATTTCTACTCAGCATTTTGGAGACAGGGTAAGGGAGAATTCTGCTGTAGGATCTGATTCCAGACCAGAAGGGGTATGTGGCTCCAGAGGGCGGGGACACAATCTCTGGGCATTTCACATCTAGACAATCTCTGAATCTACCATCAATAATGTTACAACCCCAGTGAGTCAAGGGGAAGGGGCAAATAGCATAAAAGATTATTGTGTTGTAACCTGGGATAAATGAACCAAAGGAAAAATAAACCAAGGCCAACAACAAATGAGGTGAAATAAAGTGATATTGTGCAATTGATATTTACAGTGTTTACCAAAGACACAGACTAAATACACAACAATGATATTTTCAGTGTGTACCATAAACCAAAGATGCATTGTAAATACACAATATTTACAGTGTTTACAATAAACCAAAGACTGACTAAATACACAACAATGATATTTACAGTGTTTACAATAAACCAAAGACAGACTAAATACACAACAATGAAAAAAGTGTATTTTCTAAACTAACTCAGTAGGGAATAGACTTAACTATACAATAATACCAAAGTCTAATAAAAACCTACTCCTGACTACCTACACTAACTACCAAAACATACACTCACATTCGCTCCTGACCTAGTGTGTCTAGGACTTTTATTGCTAGCTTTTTCTTGTGCTGTTGTTTTTAATGATCTGTTCATACTATGTTTTTAATTAACTTTTTTTTAATTTTTATTTTAATTTTTATTAATAATACAAAACATTTGAACTGTTTTAACCCTGCATGATCCTAATGAACAAAAAGTGCACTACAAATACAATCTATTATTATTATTAGACAATATACTACCCTGTGTATCACAAAATGTACCTTACCTGCTCCAATTCCCAACACACACTAACACAATTACAGAGTTGGCTAACTGAGTTACACAAACACATCAGACCAACAGCAACCCAGAGACAAAAGGAAGAAACAGGAAGTGCCACATGGTTTTAAACCACAGGAGGGCTTCTGATTGGCCAACTCCTTATACTGTATACTGGTGACACAACAACACAGAGCTTTGACTCAGACAACCTTGTTCTGACAGAGGAGCTCCTTATACTGTTGACTCCGCCCATCAGAACATACCATCAACTACTAGGTAAATCAATTAACCTGATTACCTATAATAATCTACAAACTAGTGATAGACCGTTTAACTACTAGGTCAATCAATTAACCTGATTACCTATAATAATCTACAAACTAGTGACAGACCAAATCACCCACATCATTAGTTTAACCATTTATTATAATGCAGAATAGATGTCAATGGTAATAGTTATTCTTGGTGGTGTGGTTCTACTCTTAGGGGTGCTCCCTGCTGCAAGAGAGATTAAAGCATAACGTTTAATGTTGCTCCATGTGAGTAGACCTTGGTGGGACATCTTAAATCCAAATGAAAACCTATAGCGAGCTGAAAGGTCCCACTCTCTATCCTTTCTCATCATAACTATATGGCTGAACACAGCTCTTCTATTCACTGTGAATTGAAAATGGGGGACCCTGATGTAAACAAGACAAACGTCTTTCTCTGTTCTGCATCCCCTTAACAATTGTGTGTATTGAGCCGTACTGTATTGTACCCATCTGCAATCTGTTAAATAAAGTTTGCATTCATTAATTCATTCAGCCATTCATTCATTCATTCATTCATTCAGCAATTCATTCATTCATTCATCATTCATCTGTGCAATGTTGACACCCTGACCCTCCAGATGTGATCTGCACATTTACCACTAGAGGGCAGAATGTCACCATGTTATGTCACCAGTTACCATCTTCCTGGACTCTTACCTTTGAAACAGCACTGTGCAATATTACACCTACTGTAGACTTTATTACTGTATATCTTATTCCATTTTTATTCTATTTTATTCTATTCTTATCTTAGGCAATTTGATTTGTTTTGTTATTCTTATTTGTGACCTGTTCTGTCTAAATGTTTAATGTTGAGCGATTTGCAGTGTCAAATTTCCCTCTGGATAATAAAAGTATTTCTATTCTATTCTATTCTATTCTATTCTATTCTATTCTATTCTATGTATAACCTGAATGTCACTACTTAAATGATATACTTTTCTTATCCAGCAGAGGGCAGTACACTCACTCACCCACTCACAAACCTATGTGTCTGGCTGGAAAGGGAAAACAAACTAGGTAACAGGCTGCTTTACTGTTTTAACTCATATTCACTGTTGGAGTATAATGTGAAAATAACATACATAGATGTGGAAGGGAAGGTTAACGTGATGAAGGGTTTGTTGGTTGTTTAATGTCTGCTGTAAATGACGTTAGATAAACAGCAGACTACAGAGAGTGGCCCGTTCAGCCGAACGCACAATTGGAGATGGGCTTCCCACACTCCAGGACATTTATACCAAGCGTTGCAGGGCCAAGGCTAAGAGAACTGCTGCGGTCAGGCAAGCGCTACCGGAGTCTCTATTTTTATCTAGCACACTCCCATGGGCTCATACAGAAAAAAGCATTTCATGATAAAGTATTCTGTATTTTACTATGACAATTAATGAACAAACTTGAACTCATGGCCAGTACAGAGAGAGCTTCTATCCCCAGGCCATCAGGATGCTCAATGACTATGTAACTAACAACCCATCATCTACACTCATTGCACACACATCCACATGCACACACTCACTTTAAACAAACACTCACCTTGACACTCACTTTAGACACTTTAACACTACATTATATTTATCTATCTATTAAAGAGATTTGCACTACATTCATACCTCATTTGCATTTGCACCTTACCTTAAGGTTTGTACCTCATTGTCCGCATTTGTACCTCATTGTACTTAGGTTGTACTTTAGATTGTATATTCCTCTTTTACTTACTGTTTTACTGTATGAAGCACACTCTCAGGGGCTCATACAGAACCAAGCATTTCACCATAAAGTACATGTATTTTATATGTGACAAATAATAAACAAACTTGAACCTTGAAACTTGATAAACACTGGCAGACCAACCTAACCTCCTCAGTCAACTGGCACCAAAGTTACCAAAATATTACCTGATCAAAAGCTTTAGTTTACTAGTTTTAGGCAGAGCGCTGGGATCGGCTCTCATGGTAAGTTGTCCTCTGCCTGAACCAACCAGATGAGTATCGGAGGATTGCATCACACACTATGGAGACTTTGAAGGGATCGTTAGCAGCTCCGACAAGTACCTGAGTGAGTATACGAGGCTCCATTGGTCAGGATTGAGAGCTGCGGGTCGAACTGAGTGTGTTCACAGCTTACTTTCCTGTCTTGTTTCAAGTCGGGATTGTGGGCACGGGGAGGCACTCTCGACCCAGGTAAACCCTCGGAGTCCCTAGCTGAGTGCGAGGCTATAATTCTCCTCTGGTCCATCGCTCTCCCTGCTCGACCGAGGGCATTGGCCCACGGTCAGACTCCCTGTACTGGGCATCGGGCTTATTGGTGGAATACATCATCTGAGCTGGATAAGGGGAGGTAAGGTCGATCTGATCAGTCTACTAAACTCCCCCAGAATGGTTATATACTCAGTCACAGTTTTATGATTTTAATTTGTTTTAATTTGTTTACTCAATTTTCTTATTTAATTTGAACTAAGTTGTTTTCTCTATTTTCTTATACATTTGAACTGTGGCTTATTTCCCCATGTGCACAAATTATTAAGCTTGAATTAAGCATTACATCATGCGCAGGAGTGTGTTATACTCATTAGATCACGCCTAGGGGTGGTTGTTAGGCCCGACGCGCAGCGGAGGGTCATTAGATCCCCCTAGGCGTGATCTAATGAGTATAACACACGACTTCAAGTGATGTAATGCTTTTATACAATGGCCGAATTCACCCAACCTTATTGCTACACAATAAAAACACAGTAATTTAAGCATAATGGAGATTTATTCACAACCATCCACAGAGAAAGTAGATCCAATAGTAGATCCAAGTCTGAAAAAAAATAATCAACGGCCATTTAAAAAAAGTTTAAGTCCGCGATTTTTCTTTTGTTTCACAATGGGTCCTGACAAACCAATTACATAATCCAACATATCTGTAACGAACTAACATATACCAGTTGACTTTTTTTTTTGGAGGATTTGTTCAAAATATATTCATACTTCCATTTGTCTATCTATGGCGGACTCATTCAGAAAATCTAATTATGTTGTGGGCGGGATCTGGGGTCACGTGGAGTGTGTTATACGAAATAACAACGGCTAATTTGACTGTTTCAGCCAATCAGAATCAAGATATTTGCATGCCATTGTATAATAAAAAATAGTTTCAAGTTTCTTTAATAGTTGTCATACAGAAGTACAGAATACTTTTATACAAAATGCGTCTTACTGTTGCGCTCCAGAGACTGTGCAAGACAAGATAAGTATGAAATAAAATAACATAGTAAAATTAGAAGTAAAAAAAAATGAGGTCACAGTGTTCAGTTTAGACATATGTACAATGTTCGTATACATCATTGGATTTAAAGAGATTGTGTGGAAATTCTCTCTTTTACCCCGAGAAGGGGGTTTTCTGGAAGGTGATCGTAAGGGTTTAGGTAAGGTGCATTTTAACAGGTTCTGACGAACATTTCCCTGACTGTGAAACTATACTCATGGTTAAAGCTTTTCCAACACGCCTCGCAGCTTAAACTAGGGTGACCAGATCCCAATAAACCAAATGTGGGACAAAGGGTATGTTTGTGAGGGACAATGTGGGACACCCCCCAGCGCAGCCCCCCCCCTTTTTTTTGGTGGACTGTCCCTGTCCCCTCCTTCAAGGCTCATCCGCCACTGTCCTCATTAAAATGACCACAAGCCTAATATGTTTTGCCCTTATTCATTTTCTTTTATTTTACTTTTGTCTCGAATGGGTGTTAAGTACTCAAAATAAACAAAATGACCACCCAGACTTACAATCACTTTTGATTATAGCTAGGTCTGGACCCCCAGTCTTATCACACACATGCATTGCACACATAATGAACACCCTCACAACGCTTTTACACTCTCCTGCCCTCCGGGAGGAGAATGAGGAGCCTCCGAGCTGCAGGGCCAGCAGACTGTCAGGAAGCTGAACTCTCTCCCAGCTCTCCCCTCCTCTCTTACTCTGCAACCACAGAACCTGGACTAAGAACCCCCCCCCCACTGACACACACACACACACCCAGCTCTCTTACCTGCCTCCACAGAATCTGGGCTCCTCTCTTACTCTGACCCCCACAGACTCTGGACTACCCCCCCCCCCCCCCACTGACACACACACTGTCACTTTACTACCATTATTTTGTTTATTTATTTAGTGTACATCATATTAGTTTACTGCCATATCCATCATCTCACTGCCACTTTACTGCCATTATTGTATTATTATATTTTACTGCCATTATTTATTATTCATACTTACTATGTACCACTGCTGCTAAAAGTTTTGCACTAAGTTCTTGTTTACCTCTATATTTACATTCACTCATACATTGAAATTCTTTTAGCTACTGTACATTGTATATATTCCTGTATACTGTCCATATGTTACTTTATGTTTATAGTGTACTTTATGTTTATATTAGATCTTGTTCTTTATATACACCGTGGGAAGGGGGAAATGCAATTGCATTTCTCTGTATGTCTTGCACATTACAAGAGGTGACAATAAAGCTGACTTTGACTTTTGACTAACAAAAGTAACTCACCAAAACAACTCAAGTCCAGGGATTCACACTGGCACTGGGTGTTAGCGTGGATGACAACCAATCATGCGGGACATGGTCTCAATTTGCATGATGCGTGAAAAGAGACAGAAATGCTGTACAATCACGCGCAATGCGTGACGTCTGGCCACTGAAGGATGTCTATGTCAATGTGTATATAATGTAAAATATTGGTGGATGACAGCATCTACTCATAGTCATCTCAGAGGAGGAGGATAACAGAGGGTGTGTGTGTTAGGAGCTGACTAACCCCAGCAGATGAGGCTGTGCTGTTATCATCAACAGCCTATAGCCACAGCATTTGTTTGGGGTAAGTTAACATCAACATCACCGCTGCCATAGTGATTTGGGTCAATAGACAGCGTGTCACATAGCAACGAGAAGAGGGGCCGGGCCTGTCGTTGCTATGGCGAGAATGTTATAATGTGAGTTTCCTTCCGGGGAAGTTAGACTGAGCTACGACTCTCCGGGAGGAACTGGGTTGGGTAAGAATCTCTACGCCTCGCAGCTTAAACACTCCGGGAGGAGCTGGGTTGGGTAAGAATCTCTACGCCTCGCAGCTTAAACACTCCGGGAGGAGGTCGTTGGGTAAGAATCTCTACGCCTCGCAGCTTAAACACTCCGGGAGGAGCTCGGTTGGGTAAGAATCTACGCCTCACAGCTTTGTGCGCTGCTTATTTATTTATCTAATTTTGGTGTCAACAAAAACTCTGGGTCCGAATGGACCCGGTGTGTAACTCTGTACCAACCACCCCAAAAAATAAGTATTATTATCCAGTTTTGTTTTGTACTTCATTACTAACTTATTAGCTCATCATAACCAGTACCCATATCAAACATTATTATATATGGCCCAAAGACATTAACAATTGTGTGTATTGAGCTGTACTGTATTGTACCCATTCTGCAATCTGTTAAACAAAGTTTTCATTCATTCATCCAGTTGTTTTGTTTTTGTGGTTTGGTTGAATGAATGAATGAAAACTTTGTTTAACAGATTGCAGAATGGGTACAATACAGTACGGCTCAATACACACAATTGTTAAGGGAATGCAGACCAGAGAAAGACGTTTGTCTTGTTTACATCAGGGTCCCCCATTTTCAATTCATAGTGACATTTATGACAAACACAACTACATGACATTTATGGCATAGGGACATACATGACATACAGGTATATAGTACTGTACTGTTACATTTGTGACATATACGATATGCAAATATACAGTACTGTTACCCATAGATCCTAACATATATATATATATATATACATATGATAGGAGGAGACTGTACATTAGGAGGGGGTGGGTGGGAGGAAAAAATACATAGTGGGTGAAGCTCTCATCGAACATAAACACAAACGTGTCCTTGTTTACATCCGTGAATAGATTATTTTGGATGTAAGAGGCCAATGTGGAGCCAAATGTTATCCGGAGTTCTGTTGGTGCAAATGTTATAGTCCTCCTACCTGAGATGGCGCAGCTGATGTGGAGGCAGGGGTCGAAAATAAATGCGAAATAATAGTTTGCAGGCGGGTTTTTGCAGAGCTATGCTTAGCGCTCAGCATGTGCGACTAGACTCCTTTTTTTGCAGCGAGCCTCGTAATGGTCTTTGACTGGGACCAACCATGGCGCAAACA
The DNA here is from genome assembly GCF_963971535.1 of Notolepis coatsorum. NCBI lineage: Eukaryota > Metazoa > Chordata > Actinopteri > Aulopiformes > Paralepididae > Notolepis > Notolepis coatsorum. The sequence continues at coordinate 11,859,318 of NC_140170.1, read as the reverse complement.
GTGGATTGTCGAGCCAGTTATCGTTAAATTGGCACTTTCCCATATTAACGAGTGCAAATGCTAAACATAACGTTAGCGTTATCGCTTTCCGCTTCGCCTTGCTAACGTTAGCTAGACTCCATTGCTGAAATAGTTCCCGGCCAACACAAGGACCTGTGTTGGTTCCGCCCCATTCCGGTCTGCGTGATGCTACAACACGGTCAATAGAAAGTCCCGACTTTATCTCCCCAGATTTCATAATAAATTAATAAAACATAAGATGACATGGCATTTTATCTTTCCTTTCTATTGCATTTTTAAGACCTGAAAGATGGATTTAAGACAAACTAAGGCCTTAATTATTGATAAACAAATGTAAGACTTTTTAAGGATCTGCGGACACCCTGCTATCGCTCTGTTCCCTTTTCCTCTCCACCTCCCTATCACTCTGTTCCCTTTCCCTCTCCACCTTCCTATCACTCTGTTCCTCCTCTCCACCTCCCTCTCTCGCTCCTGCTCTTGTTCCCATGAAGGGGGGTGAAGTGTCTAGTCAAATATGAACCTTGATTGACATGTGATCCACAGAGTTAGCCGTAGCATTTCTATGAAGCCAACTGATGTCTATAGCCATTTGTCTATACCGGGTCCGTTTGGACCCAAACACCACAGATGTAAAAAAAATTCTAGAAGAGATTCAGAATTTGCTAAAATGGTAAACATGAGTGTTTTTGTGTTTAAATAGCCGCCATGAGCACATACTCAAAGCCTTGTTCCGGAAAAAAAAACGAGATGGCAATTATCGCATTTTAGATTTTTTTTTTTTTTTTTTTTATATATATTTTTATTTCATTTTTTGGAAGAAAAGGCAGGATATATAATGCACATACAATGCACATACAATGCACATAAAAACATACATTTAAATTATTTGCCAATTACATGCATTGGCTTGCCCCTTGCCTCATTTAAAATAAAAAACTCCTAAACCCCTGCACCAACCACCGTTGACAAAAAATAAATAAAATAATAATAATAATAATAAATAATAATAATAATAATAATAATAATAATAATAATAATAATAATAATAATAATAATAATAATAATAATAATAATAATAATAATAATAATAATAATAATAATAATAATAATAATAATAATAATAATAATAATAATAATAATAATAATAATAATAATAATAATAATAATAATAATAATAATAATAATAATAATAATAATAATAATAATAATAATAATAATAATAATAATAATAATAATAATAATAATAATAGTAATAATAGTAATAATAGTAACCCCCCCCAACCCACCCGTCATAGGCCGGAGAAGAAAATTAATTGAACAAAAATTTCAACAAAGACAGAAAAAACAAAACAAAAAAAAAACTAAAAGGAATTATACAGATATAATTAGTTATGTCCTGCTAGCTATATATTGAAGGTCCTAACTTGATAGAGAATATGGTTCCAGCTATCTATTGTTTGATATCTTGCCCCATTTAATCTAGCTGTAGAAAGCTCCATTGTTACAACATCAGCTAATAACTGTTTCCAGTGATTAAAGGGCAGAGAGTGTGGAGCTTGCCATCGCAGCGCCAATTTTTTTTTTGCAGCAGTACTTCCTGCCAGCCAAATCGTCTCTGATCAATACTTAAAGCTAAAGAATCATCATCATTAAGGAGAAGTAATTTGGGACAACAGGGAATATGTTTTTGTAATACTTTAGATAGATAATTAGTTATCTGTTCCCAGAAACTTTTAACTGTGGGGCATTCCCACATCATATGTGTAAAAGTACCAGTAGTATTTAGAGAACAAAGTGTACAGTTTGGTGACATAGCACGTCTCATTCTATAAGCTTTCTGGGGGGTTAAATATGTTTTATGGACAAAATTGAAATTAATCTGCTGATGATTTGGGTTTTGTGATGCCATAGTAACATTTCCCCAAACTCTGGTCCAATTGATAGAGTGATGGTGTTCTAATCCCAATTCTGTGCTCCACGATTGGATAACAGGTATTAACGAAGTACATCTTTGTGATAGATCTTTATAAATTATAGAGACTTGTCCTTTGGAGAGACCTGCAGTTTTTTTAGAGAAAGTAATTAACGGGTGAGTAGTTGGTTTGGTCCATGGAACTCCATAGGCTTGCATAGCCGAGCGGAGCTGTAAATATAAAAAAAGGAGGTGCCAGGTAAGTTATATGACTCTTTCAGATCTGAGAATGTTCTTAGACCATTGTCCTCCATAACATCGCCAAGTACATGAATGCCACAGTTGGACCATGATTGAGCTACAAAACTGCGGCCTCCGCTAAGCAAAAACGGGTTATGAAATAAGGGAGTCTGTTCATGCCACTTAGTATCCCAATTAAGTAACTTTTCATATTTGCACCATAAAGATATGGCATGCGCTATTATCGGACCATAACGTAATCTACATTGCTTTAGTGAAATATCTGTAAACACAATATGTTTTTCAATATTAAGCCAGGGGGCCTCAGAATTTAAATTAAACCAACTCAACAGAGGACGAAATGATAACGCTTGAAAACATAACTTAAAATTTGGCACAGTTAAACCACCAGATTGCCGCTCATTTTGTAAGGTAGTAAGTTTAACCCGAGCTCGCTTGCCTTGCCATATAAATTTTGAGACTGCTCTATGTAAATTTTCCCAATGAGCAACAGGTGGGGCAATAGGAATCATGGAACTACAGAAGTTTACTCAAGGTAATATGTTCATTTTGATAATAGAGACTCTTCCGGAAAGGGAGACACGTATATTACACCATCAATTGAGATCATTTATGATTGACCTAATGGTTCTATTGTAGTTTACGGACACAATTTTTTCAATTGAAGGAAATATATCAATACCAAGATATTTAAATTGTGTTACAACCGGGATCTCCTGGTCAAGCACAGAGTTAGGAGTGGTTCTTAGGTACATTAGTGCTGATTTGGTCCAGTTTATTTTATAACTTGAAATTGAACTGAATTTTTCAAAGATTTTCAGGAGGCTTGAGAGAGACTGAGATACATTCTCCATATATAACAAGATGTCATCCGCATAAAGCGAAATATGATGATCAGTAGAATTTAAAGAGATTGGCTTAATGTTTTCTGATTGCCGTATAGCTTGGGCTAAAGGTTCAAGGGATAAAATAAACAAGCTTGCAGAGATCGGATCCCCTTGCCTACTTCCACGAGTGATTTTGAAAGGAGGAGAACTAATATCTCCGGTTATGACACTGGCTGATGGATTAGAAAATATTATTTTTACCATATTTATAAAATTTTGACCTAGTCCCATATGTTTCAGTACAGCCCAAAGATAGGTCCACTCCAGACGCTCAAAGGCCTTCTCTGCGTCAACAGAGAGAACAGCTGACGACACTTTAGCTTGAGAGGCGGAGTTGACAATGTGAAGGAGACGTCGCAAATTATCAGACGAAAGCCTTTTTTTAACAAAACCACTTTGATCTGGGTGAATCAGTTTACGTAAAAACTTTTCAAGACGGCAAGATAATACTTTCGAAAATAGTTTGGCATCTGTATTAATTAAAGAAATAGGGCGCCAATTAGAACACTGGTTTGGATCTTTACCTTTTTTTAATAAAAGAGAGATTAGGGACATATTCACGTCTCTCCCTAAGGAGCCTTTAGATATGGATATATTAATCATCTCAAGTAGTAGCGGGCCTAAGACGTCCCAGAACCGCAAATAAAATTCAGGGGGAATGCCATCCCACCCTGGAGACTTGCCTTTATTCATAGTTTCCAGAGATGTTTTGAGTTCTTGCAATGAAATAGGAGCACCCATTAAACTTGATTCAACTGGTGACAAAACAGAGAGGTTAAGGCCACTTAAAAAGGATTCAATCTCTTCAGAGGGACGCTCGCCTTCTGTAGTATATAAATCATTATAAAATTTTGCAAATCTTGTATTGATTAATTTTGGATCTGTAAGCAGCTCACCATTTTCTGATGTAACAGTAGTAATATTTCCTACAAGATCACTATTGCGTAGTTTGTTGGCCAATATTTGACTCGGTCGACTACCATGAAAGTATTGGTTTACTCTACCTTTATGGATGGAGGATTCGGCTCTTTTCCTGATAAGATCGTTTAGTTCACTCTTAACATTGGCTAGTGTGGCGGCAGTCTGTTGAGAGTAATGCCTCTGTTGAGATAGGTCCAAGGTAGACAGCATGGTTTCTAATTCCGATATTCGTTTTAGCTGAGATTTATTAAGACTTGAAGAGAAAGTAATAGCATTATTTCTGACAAAGCCTTTAGTAGCGTCCCAAAGTATCCTGAAATCATCCACGGAGTTATTATTAAACATAAAAAATTGGACTAGCTCAGACTGAAATTGCTCACAGAATGCTGGATTATCCAATAAAGAGCAATTAAACCGCCATCTTGTGGCCTTTTTCTTAGCCTGGCTGAATTGAAATTGACAGAAATAGGCATGGTGATCTGATAAACTCATAGGTCGGATTTAAAAAAAATTTACGTCTGAAAATAAGGATGCTGATATTAAAACTAAATCAATATGGGAAAATGATAGATGTCTATTAGAGAAAAAAGTATACTCCCTGTTGCCTGGATTATGAACCCGCCAAATATCAATAAGATTAAAGTCAGATAGCAAGTGCTTTAAAGCGTTTGTCGAGCGAGCATTATGATTAACTGCTTTTGATTTATCCCAGGTATGATCCAAAACAGAATTCATATCCGACCCAATAATCAACTGGAAATCAGCTAGTTCCATTAGGATTTTATTCAATGATTGAAAAAAGTCTGGTTCATAACAGTTGGGTGCATAGACATTAATAAACACAATTCTTTTACCATTATGAATACATTTTAGAAAAGCTATTCTTCCTTCTTGATCACTGCCTTTGCCTATGATGGTAATTTTGCATTTTTTATCAATGATTATAGCAACCCCTTTGGTTTTATTCAAAGCTGAAGCAGAAGAAGCCACTTTATAACGCTGATTTTCTAATTTGTGCATATCTCTTTCAAGCAAGTGCGTTTCTTGAAACATGCATATTTCAACTCGATTTCTTGATATAGTATCAAGACAGCTAGCCCTTTTAATGGAATTGTTAAGACCTTTAACGTTCCATGAAAAAATAGCTAAAGACGACATTTATAATATGAAATAAAATAATTCAAAAGTATATGAATCTGTACTAATAGATAACCCAAATTTGGTCTTTGTTGACGAGATGCCCAAAGTATGCACATAAGGAAAAGAAAGGCCCATATAACCCACCCCATCTTAACAAAAAAAATCTGTAAGAATTTTAAAAAACAGTACAAAAACTTCAAAAACAAAACAAAAAAAACAAGAAAAAACAAAGGTGATTGGTGCCCCTCCCACGTAGATCCTCCCCACCCTGTATATCTAACACAGGGTTGTGACATAGCTGCAAAAGGAAGCTCATCTCCTCATGTCCCAGTGGGTGGCTGTGTGCTGGTCGGCTCTCTGTGCAATTGGAGTAAACAGTATTGATTAACAGGTGTCTAAGCAACTATTCAGTTGGAATATATCTTTATGACATTTGTCAAATTGATAAAAATAATGTTAAAAAAAAAAGAACTTTGTGTTTATCCAATTAATAAGTATCTTAGATAGCTTAACTATATCCCTCTGCACAGAGAGACCTCGCAGAACTACACCACCCAGATTAATCCTATGATGGACTATGCAGATGGTGGTTAAGATAAAAGAAAAAAAAAGAAAAGAATAACTAAAGAAAAGAAAAATAACTATGAAGAGCAGCAGGTAAAAATAAAAGGAGTATTGGCCAAAAGTATGACAATTACTTTTACTTTGTTGGTATCACCATTAAATAATTGGTGTTCTTGAGTAAAAGTAAAAACAAATAAGAAACAGCAATAATAAATACTGATAATATCGCCTAGTAGCATTTTATTTAACCATCAAAATATGGTGACTATGAATGTGTGATATTGTCTATCATCTGTTAAGTATTTTGTTATTGCAAGTGTTTATATACTAAACTATAGTACATTTAGTTTGAGGAGAATTTTAGTAATGGAAAAACAAATAATGAATCGAAAAAAACATGAAGAAAACAAGTAATTAATAATAATAATAATAATAATAATAATAATAATAATAATAATAATAATAATAATAATAATAATAATAATAATAATAATAATAATAATAATAATAATAATAATAATAATAATAATAATAATAATAATAATAATAATAATAATAATAATAATAATAATAATAATAATAATAATAATAATAATAATAATAATAATAATAATAATAATAATAATAATAATAATAACAAAGAAGGTAGTAATTTACACACTAGACTCAATTATTATTTTTTTTGCTGGAAAACTCAAATGACAAAACGATTAAATGTAAATATATATATACATATATATATATATATATATATATATATACTATGGAAAGGAAGTAAACAAAAGAAAGGGGGAGAAAATAGAACATTATTAAGTAACCAATATTTAACACTAAACGAAATTCATAAAATAATAATCATTCATTTCAAAGGAGTGCTCAAGGGTAGAACTAAGTAATAAAAAATAAAATAAAAAAACGACTATAGAAAACCTTTATATGGAGCATATGCAAGTGTGTTACCAACCTAATTATTATAAAAAACATTGAAACAAAAAAACAAAAAAAGCCTATTGAATTTCAGATACAAAATTATAAATAGTAAATATACCAAAAATCCTCCCCAAAACAAGAAATATTAATGACCTATAGTTATAGCACTAACAAAATTTTGTATGCCTAATAGTAATCATAAAAAAAAGCAAGAAAAAAAAAGAAGCTGAATAGCCAATAATAATAATTATGATGGAAATAAAAACCAAATATGTAGGCTATAAACTGTAGATGCCTCAAAAAGATAGGGGATTTGCAATAAGGCCTATTAATAGTGAGCCATAAAGCACCAATAAGCTACTTTTTTAACACTACAAAAAAAATTGACAAAAAGCCTGTTTATATGTATATATAAACAGGAGAACTGCAAGCAAATAGCAAGTGGGGGGGGGGGAAAGAGAAAAAGAAATAAGGAACCCCACCTCATATAAGCAACAGAGAGGCTATTGGACAACATTTGAGAAAAATAAATTAAATAAAGAGTCCATTAGACCATGTCGGGTTTTCTGATATTACTTAATAGCCAATATCAGCGTGAGGTTACTCAGCAGGTTATAATAGACAATAGATCATTTTGATACCTGCTTTCTTGTAATGTCCTTGCGCCGATTAATAAATAATTCACCATTTGCTGCTCTAGACGTCTCCCTCCTGAGACGTCCCCTCTTCTCTCTCCTTGCTCTGAGAAGCATTATCCTCGTTGTCCTCCGCCTCAACCTCAGTGGGCTTTATGTAGTTGTCAAAAAAGCCCTGAGCAAGCTCCGCCGTAGGAAACTTGTGTGTCACATCTTGGAAAGTTAGGATGAGTGTTGACAACGATGGGTTGATAAATCCACATCTGATAAGAGGTAGAGAACCTGTCACAGTGGTGTCAGGAGAACTGCCTCTCCCTGAACGTCAGCAAAACAAAAGAGATGATTGTGGACTTCAGGAGGTCGGGGGTCAAGGACTACAGCCCCCTCAGCATCGACGGGGCACCGGTTGAGAGAGTGAACAGTTTCAAGTACCTCGGAGCCCACATATCCGAGGACTTGACATGGACCACACACATTGACAGTGTTGTGAAGAAGGCACGACAACGCCTCTACTTCCTCAGGCGCCTAAGGAAGTTCCAAGTCAGTCAGAAGATCCTTAGGAACTTCTACTCATGTACAATAGAGAGCATCCTGACCGGCAACATCACCTCCTGGTTTGGGAATAGCACTGCACAAGACCGTAGCAGACTACAAAGAGTGACACGTTCAGCCGAACGCACAATTGGAGGGGGGCTTCCCACCCTCCAGAACATTTACATCAAGCGGTGCAAGGGGAAGGCTAAGAGAATTATTAAGGACTCGAGCCACCCGAACAACTGCCTCTTTGAACTGCTGCGGTCAGGCAAGCGATACCGGAGTCTTAAGGCGAGCACAGAAAGACTCAGAAGAAGCTTCTATCCCCAGGCCATCAGGCTGCTAAACGAACAATAATCGCTAAACGAACAATAATCACTATGCAACAACCATCAAATGCACACAGCACACACACCCACACGCACACACTCACTCAAACAAACAACACACTGCAGCACCCACTCTCCACACTTTAGATCACACAAACACACTTACACTTTATATTTATTGATAAAGGATTTGCACTACAACTCGTACACCTACTGTGAATTGTACCTAAATTGCACCTCGTCCCATTTCTCCATTTCTGCCTTGCACTATATAGTATTGTATATTAGTACACTGCACAGTATTGTATATTGTATGGTAACTACGTCTATTCTGCATCGAACATTGTACATATGTCTAAACTGAACACTGTGACCTCTTTTTTTACTTCTAATTTTACTATGTTTTTATTTCATACTTATCTTGTCTTGCACAGTCTCTGGAGCGCAACAGTAAGAAGCATTTTGTACAAAAGTATTCTGTACTTCTGTATGACAACTATTAAAGAAACTTGAAACTTGAAACTATCAAGCCTTCGCAGCTCAGATCTCACCTCTTTATATTCAGATCTTTGCTTTAGGATTTCGGGATTAACATCGGGAAAAATGCTGATCTTTGCCCCATTGTAGCTTATGGATTTTGATTCTGCTGCTTGTCGAACAATCTTTCTTTTGACCTCAAGACTGTATAGCCTCGCAATCATGCAACGAGGAGCATTCTTCACGGGGCCCGTGCGGTGCGCCACACACACGACTGGAGCGGGTCCAATAAAGTCATCTCCAAACATCTCATACAGGAGCTTGGTGGTATAGGCAGTGGGGTTGCCAGCTTCAATACCAGCAGAGAGCCCGAAAATTCTTATATTAAACTTTCGGCTGTGATTCTCGAGCTGTTCTGTCTTCTGTCGCAGACGTTTATTTTCTTCCATTATCGCATTCTGGCGACGCTCCAGCTCAGAGATTCTCACATCAGCTTCCACACTGGCCTGGTCGTGGTCATTCATTCTGTCAATACAGGAGCCCATCTGGGTCTTTAGCTTATCCAGACTTGTGTTAACTGAAGCCAATTTAATATCCAAGGCTGAAGTGATTTCTTCTCTAACAATTTCACGCATTACCGTAGCCATTTCAGCAGTGAAAGATTTACCGTGGCGCGTGCCTTGAGCCATGGTGAACAGCAGCAGGTGCGCCTGTACGTGGCTCGTTAGACCAACAGGTGTAGTCAATCCAGATTGTGTCGTCTTGCGCTCTTACAAGCTTTGATAGTTCAAGTTCAACGAGGTATCACACAGCAAAATATAAAAGTCTTTCTCAGGACAAAGAGGTTATAATTAATTAGCAGCAAAAGTCCATCGGAATACTTATATTAGATTAATGGGAGCAGCCGGAGAGAAGCAACCAAACGTGTCACAGCATGCCACCGGAAACGGAAACCTGCATTTTAGATTCTTGAACCGGGTCCGTTCGGACCCTAACACCACATAAGGGACACTCCGGGAGGAGCTCGGTTGGGTAAGAATCTCTACGCCTCGCAGCTTAAACACTCCGGGAGGAGCTGGGTTGGGTAAGAATCTCTACGCCTCACAGCTTAAACACTCTGGGAGGAGCTGGGTTGGGTAAGAATCTCTACGCCTCGCAGCTTAAACACTCCGGGAGGAGCTGGGTTGGGTAAGAATCTCTACGCCTCGCAGCTTAAACACTCCGGGAGGAGCTCTGTTGGGTAAGAATCTCTACGCCTCGCAGCTTAAACACTCCGGGAGGAGCTGGGTTGGGTAAGAATCTCTACGCCTCGCAGCTTAAACACTCCGGGAGGAGCTCTGTTGGGTAAGAATCTCTACGCCTCACAGCTTAAACACTCCGGGAGGAGCTGGGTTGGGTAAGAATCTCTACGCCTCGCAGCTTAAACACTCCGGGAGGAGCTGGGTTGGGTAAGAATCTCTACGCCTCGCAGCTTAAACACTCCGGGAGGAGCTCTGTTGGGTAAGAATCTCTACGCCTCGCAGCTTAAACACTCCGGGAGGAGCTGGGTTGGGTAAGAATCCCCCGTCCTCCAGAGCGGACCCTTTGAACGGAGAGCTGCTCAGTAGTCTTGTACAAGGCTAATGGACCTATCTCAAACCCTGCCCTCTTTTTTTGATCCTCCAATCACAACTGTCGCTTACCTCGGACAACAAAGTTTGTCCGAGGTAAGCAACAGTTGTGATTGGAGGATCAAGAAAAGAGGGCAGGGTTTGAGATAGGTCTATTACTATTGAACAATACTTAATCCCTTAACCTCTTAAGCCCTAGCCCTATTTTCTGAAAATAGTAAATGGAAGATTGCTCCACTTCTTGGTATCTAGGGACATCTATGGATCTCAGGGAATGTATTCCCAGTGTCAGAAATATTGTATCTGTTACTAGGCTTGAGTAAATTATAGAATAGAATATCACGCCTATATACTAGGGATGCCCCGATCATGTTTTTTGCCACCAATACTGATCACTGATCGTCTATGAGCCATATCAAGGGTACTACGACTATGCTTGCACCTCATGGTACCAAAGCACCTCAAATGCACTAAAAAACAAATTACAAACATCTCAAAACAAGCTAGTCAGACTACTGCTTGACCTGACTCCTAGAACCCACCTCACCCCTGCCCACTTTGACAACCTAGGATGGCTTAGAATAGACGACAGAGTACAGCAACTTGCAATGGGCCTGGTCTACACTACGCGACCAAGGTACCCATGTACATGTCAAAATACTTCCCAAAGGTCAGTGAATACCACGATCACAACACCAGAGGGAGCTCCACAAATCATGTTAAACCCAGATTCGGCTCAAACAAGGGACTAAACACGTTTCGCAATTATGCCACATCAATGTGGAACGCTCTACCCAAAGCTGTAAAGGAATGTGAATCACTACCCACTTTCAAAAACACTCTCAAAAAACACCTACGGGAGACTGCAATTCGAAACTGGCCCCTACAAATGTCCTAACCCAGTTGTACAGTAAATGACCAAGTATGGCTTTGTCAGTATTCCAATGTACAGTGTTCAGTGTGTGTGTGTGTCCCTACCCAACCCCCCCACCTCCAATGTACAGCCCCCACCCACCCACCCAGCCTCCTCCAATGTACAGTTTCTACGTCAAATGTATATACACTATTTTTCTGGACACTTTTGTATCACAAACAGTACTGTATTTGCAAATCTGATATGTCATAAATGTATAGATGTAGCAGTACTGTCTATCTGTATGTCATGTATGTCATATATGTTATGATGAATTGAAAATGGGGGACCCTGATGTAAACAAGACGAAAGTCTTTCTCTGGTCTGCATCCCCTTAACAATTGTATGTATTGAGCTGTACTGTACTGTACCCATTCTGCAATCTGTTAATAAACTTTTCAATCAGTCAATCAACCGATCGTTTTTGGTTTTATAAAAGAAAAATGAGGTAGCTAACGTTAGCTCACGTAGGTCTCACGGAGGACTAGGAGCCTCTGTTGACATGAGTCTGGGAGGGGCAGGGGGAGGAGGAGGGGCAGTGCGCTGCAGCAGCTGTGTGCTTGAGAGAGAAGTCAGCGAGTGAGATCTCCGCTGAGAATTGGATCATGTTTTTCGATCGGTTTTCATGATCGGCGAAAATAAAGCATTATTGGAATTCACCGATCTCATATTTATACTGAATATCGGCCGATACCGATCGCTGGCCGATCGATCAGGGCATCCCTATAAATTACCTTATTATAGCCAAGTCGCACATCTATGGATCGGACCAAATCTCTTTCCAATGGCAGAAAGAATTGTGGATTTTGTATCACCAGGCATGATCCACAAACCGTGAATGAAATCTACTGTAAGTACAGTTACTTCTTTATAATGGAAACTGCTCCACCATTTTTCATGAGATTGCAACATGGATTTTTGCTAAACGTTCACAGAAAGGTAGATAAACTAACTGCATTCTAATTTATGCCAATAACGTTCAGTTTTGTGGTAGATAATCCCGAATAATAAGATGAATAAAAGTTATTCCAGAAATAATTTGATTGACAGGAGCTGGGTAGTGTCGTTTTTCGATATTCCAACGCTATTCGAAACCTCTGGGTGTCATCTTCATTTTATGTCCTTTTTTCCCACTACAGTGAGGTTGGACGGGGCGATGACTCCACGCCACTGGGCACCGTTTTGTGCCATGTCTTCATGTATCGCCAGATCCCTCATCATTTTCCACACATCCCCTCCATGTCTGCTTCAGTCTCCCTCTCTGCCTCCGCTCAATCATCTCCTCCACCCCTCTCAACATCCCTTACTCCGATCTTCTCACATGTCCAAACCACCTGAGATTTCCATATCTCACCTTGAAATCAATTTCCCTTACACCACAGATCTCATCCACCTCGGCACTGGTCCTCCCGTCCTGCCATCTGACTCCTGCCACATACCTCAACATCTTCCGATCGCAGCTCCTTAACACCACCATCACCCTTTTTGTCATTGCCCACGTTTCTGAACCATACAGGAGAACTGATCTCACACATGCTTCATATATCCCTCCTCTGATCTTTACCTCTGTGTTTCGATTCAACAGTAGCCTACTAATTTCCCGCCACTTCCTCCACGCCGCCACCACTCTCGCCCTCACCGTCCTTTCCACTCCCGCCTCCCAGTCCATCACATCTCCCATAGCGAAACTGCTTCACCTCCTCCAGCACCTCCCCTCCCACCACTAGACCACCATCTCCAACCACCTCCTCCTCTTCCCTCTCACACGTGGAGCATCTAAAATCTCTCACTCCCCTCAGATTTTCCAAACCTGAACATCTTTGGTGACACCATTTGTCACATTCTCTACACAGCACAGAGTTTACGCCCACTCCTCTTCCACAGAATCCACATGGGTATCTTCCTGACTGAATTCTCTCTCCTTCACTCACTGTTATCATCACCTGGGTGTCCTCCTCTAATATGACTACAAACAAAATGGCGGATATTTGCTTGTTTTTCCTACATTTTCCAAACTAATAGTTCACTAATAACACTTTAACCTATTGTAAATAGGGATGTCCGATATTATCGGCCTACCAATATTATCGGCCGATATTGGCATTAAAATGTGATATCGGAAAATATCGGTATCTGTTTAAAAAAATAAATAAATAAAAATTCCTCGCATACAGTCACGTCATCCCCCAATAACCAATAACCAATAGCCAATAACAGCTTGCATATATAGACAGTACCTGGCGCGAGCTGTTTATTGCAGCGCAACTTGAGCGACCGGAAATAAACAGCTCTCGCCAGGTATATATAATGCGCTTGTGCTGGTTAGACTATAGGCTATGTTACATAACGTTACGTATGTAGTACTTGTGGTGCGTGCATTAGTGCATGTTTTGGGGATTAATGAGAGGACAAAAACAATAATTATTAATAATAATAATAATAATAATAATAATAATAATAATAATAATAATAATAATAATAATAATAATAATAATAATAATAATAATAATAATAATAATAATAATAATAATAATAATAATAATAATAATAATAATAATAATAATAATAATAATAATAATAATAATAATAATAATAATAATAATAATAATAATAATAATAATAATAATAATAATAATTGTTTATTGAATTGCGGGACACTTATTGAAATGCGGGACAATGTTCTTCTCTTGCGGCATGCGGGACAGAGGGCTGAAATGCGGGACTGTCCCGCACAAATCGGGACGTTTGGCCACCCTACTTAAGAGATTAACAACACATTCATCCTGGACAGCAATCCAACTAATGTGATCTGCATCAGAAGAACTTCTGACATTCATCTTCAAACACCAGTTTCATGCTTTTAATAGAGGCCTTGCTCTCTAATCCTCTCTTCCAACACTAGTTGTCTCTCTTCCAACATGGCTGCCTGTAACCAGATGCACATAAGGCCCAAGTGGTGCTTGAGCACCTGCCATTTTCTGGCTGCTGGTAATTGTATTTTATTATTTGTTTATTTTCTATTGAATCAAATATGTGCTAAATATAGATGCAACAATGCATTTTTAAGTTTTGAAAGATTGCGCCCCTCCCAACTATTCTGTAAGCTTTGTAACAGGACTCACTAGGAAATACTGCATGTGGTTTAGAGGGGTGGCTCCTAGGTAGGTAAAGAGACAATATCTGCTCCTGTGTATGAAGATCATCATTTAAATATTTATTTAAAATATTTCTTGTTATACCTAACATCGCTGCAAATTAGGGCAATCTTAACTTTTTTCTAGTTAAAATAAAGGTTTGAAATTAAATTAATTAGGATCAATGGTATTCAATATGCTGTGAAATAAGCGACCAACAGCAAAAACAATTATTCTACATCGTGAAACTATATAAATTGTTTACACGCAATGCAAAACGTTTGTATTACTCAAACTGTTAATTTATATAAACGTTTTTGCATAACAAGAAAACAGTGTTTCTCATCCTCAGTCAGACAGCGGAGCAAACTGGTCAGCGTATCATCTTGACCAGTGGCAGCTGTTGGTCCATAGAGGGCGCTAGGGCACCGCCCCCCCCCCCTGGTGGAAAGTGGTTTGGGATTTTTCTATAATAGTAGATTTCGACTGCTAAAAATATATATATTTTTTTAAATAAATAATAATGACTCATTTTAAGTATGTTTGTGTTTAACATGCACAATAACGTGTAATATATACAATATAAATCATTGTTTGTGCTTCCTGTTCATCCCCTCTCTTCTGGGACGTTAGAAACATCGTCCCAGTCAGTGCAGCGCAGCCAATTGAAAAATTACATAGTAAAATAAATGCACCTAGTAACGTAAATTTAGCCAATCAGCATCTTTAAATATGATGCCTAAAGGGCGATTAATTTAGCGCCCCAAGCAGAGTCAGTGTGTTAGGGAGCGGGGACTGACGTGATGACTACAATGATGAACACAATGAATGAAATGAGAATGAATGCAGCAATCAAATGTTGAAATGTATAAAGCTATATATATCCATGGGATATCACAATATTACAATACTATCCAAACTAAATGGATTTATGGAGATACATTTTTGGAAAGTTCAAGTCCAAACCACAAAGCTTCTGGAAGGGTTAGCGCGACACGCGACGGCTCTTCCAATTCGTACGCCGATGTTTTACCGGCAGCAAAAAGAGTAAGTCTCAGCCTCTGCGTTATGATATTATGATATGAAAATGTAATTGTAGTGCTGTCGGACCCGGATACAGGTTGTCTTTTCCCTTTATTTTCTACCGAGTGCTTCGTTTACATGTTAAAATCACAATGATTTTCTTCTGGGGGCCAATGCCCACAAACCCCTACAGGGGTTTGGTTTACAAACATGCAGGGTGCGATCCACGAGGGGAGCCCGGACCGCTATAGCTCCCCTAGATCAGCTCCCCTGCTAACTTGATTTGCGATTTTTTGGGGGGTCTCTAAATTACTATTATATATTATTCACTGACAGTGAAGCTGACAGAGCAGCAGGAGGCGGGAATCGGATCATCTACAGGCGCAATTACACCTGCGGCTGGTGCTGCTCCGGTGGCCGTGGGGACTATTATTAGTTAAATATAAATCATTGTTTTGAGATTCACGTCACTCACAGTGGTGACTGTGGTGGGCGTCAGCGTCACTGCAGGCAGCCAATGTATCGATTCGTCGCAGCCAATGTAAATGCAGCAAGCAAATAAATGTAGCCTATTAGGGTCTTCAAATATGATATGAAATATGGGCGCGTTTCCTAGTGGTCGAAGCAAGCTCAGTGACTCGTCAGTCGAGAAAATAATGCTTGGGACCAGGAGTATTTCATATTGTTAGTAAGTCAGGAGTCTGAGAGATAATCATCTCTATCTAACTAAATAGATACTTTTTTTTATCATGGAATGTGCTGTGGAAGCCCCGTCCAGACGGCCGGACGGTAAGTGAGTCGTCTACTCTAACTCTACTCTACCTACTACAGGCTACAGACTAGTAACGTCTGCGATTACACAGTCCGACTCCTGAGCACTCCTCGCTGAGAGGAGTGCTCAATAATAGTTTCATACAGGCTAAAACACTGAAGCACACATTTAACAGGCCCGGACCACCTGCTATCAGAAGGCCTCGTTGAGTCATGGTGTCCTACTCAATCAAAAGGTAACTATACAAGGGTACAATATAATTAGACTGGATAGAAACAGGCACGGTGGAGGAGTAGCCATTTATATACGAGAACAAATTCCAACAAAAATAAGAAAAGATCTTAACTGGCCAGATGTGGAAGCCATCTGGATTCAGGTTCACCTGCCGCATCTCAAGCCATTACTTGTATGCTGCTGCTATAGACCACCCAATTCCGACGCTGCATATTTTGAAAAAATCTGTACAATGCTTCAAAATGTTTCGGACACTGACAGAGAAATTTATTTTGTAGGTGACCTAAACATAGACTGGCTATCTAATACCTGCTCTATGAGAAGAAAGCTTAATGACATAGCCACGGTATGCAACTTGTCCCAAATGGTAAACCTACCGACTAGAATAAACGTCAACAAATCAGGTGTATTATCCTCAACTTGTATAGATCATATTTTTACTAATTCAGCAGATAAATGTTCAAAAGTTGTTTCAGTGCCAATTGGATTCAGTGATCATAACATGATTGCTATGGCAAGAAAAGTCAAAGTCCCCAAAGCAGGTCCTAAAATCATACATAAAAGAATCTATAAACATTTCTGTGAGAATTTATTTATTCAAGACGTGCACAACATAAAGTGGGACAGTGTATTTGAGTGTATTCATACTGAAGAAGCCCTAGGAGAATTTATGAAGTTATTTTCCTCGGTCTGTGACAAGCATGTGCCCATAAAAAAACGTACTGTAAGATCTATCAAAGCACCTTGGCTAGACACTGACCTAAGGAGCAACATGAAAGAAAGAGATAGACTGAAAATAATCGCTCTAAATTCACGGAATTCAGAAGATTGGTTAGCATATCGCTCTTTAAGAAATAAAGCGACAAAATTAAATAAACTGAAAAAAAGGCTATACTACCAATCCAGAATTGAAGAAACAAAATATGATGGTAAAAAACTATGGAGTACTCTGAATCAAATCATGGGTAGAGACAAAATGGGTAAAATACCATCATTTATTGAATCAGGGGATGGTTTCATCACTAAGCCCTTGGATATTGCAAATTATTTCAATGACTATTTCACAAATAAAGTAAATACTATAAGAGACAACATGCCACCTGTAAAGGGTAACTTATCAGATTCAATTATAAAAAGTCAGATCATGAAGGACAAAGAATGTGAATTTGAATTTTTGGTCACAAATCTTTCAGAAATTGAAAAGTTATTGTCTGAATTGAAATGTGACAAACCCTCTGGTCACGACAATCTGGACAGTAGACTTGTGAAGCTATCAGCTGGAAGTATTGCTGGTCCGATATGTCATATATTCAATTTGAGTCTTAAGGAAGGAATTTATCCGCAAATATGGAAGGTAGCTAAGGTCACTCCTCTACCAAAAAATAGAAAAGAATCATTCACTGGACCAAATAGTAGGCCAATCAGTATTTTACCTGTTTTAGGTATACTTATGGAAAGAATTGCATTCAAACAAATTCAAAATTATTTCTCCCTTAATAACATAAATTCTGACTTTCAACATGCTTACAAACCAGGCTATTCAACATGCACAGCACTTACACAATTGGCTGATGATTGGCTAAGAAATATTGACTGTAAATTATTAGTTGGTACAGTACTGTTAGATTTTAGCGCAGCTTTTGATCTCATTGATCATGAACTGCTGCTTACAAAACTAGCTGATTATGGTTTCAAACACTCAGCTACTAACTGGATGAAAAGTTATTTATTCATGAGACAACAATGTGTCCTGTTTAATGGAACTTTATCAAGCTTTAAAACGCTACAATGTGGCATTCCTCAAGGAAGTTGCCTTGGACCATTATTATATTCAATATTTGTAAATGATATGCCACAAAGTTTAAGAAATGCAAGCAGTTCCATTTATGCAGATGACACTACAATATATGCTTCGGCAAGCAATGCCAAAGACCTCAGCAGTCTTCTTCAAAGCGAGTTAATGCAGATTTCTGAATGGGTCACGGTAAATAAGCTGAAACTAAATGCATCCAAAACAAAATGTCTAATTATTTGTTCAAAGCATGCTCAGAGAGAGAATCACAGATTAAATATTTCTTTGCAGGGTGCAGATATTGAGCAAGTTAAGGAGGCCAGATTGCTTGGAGTTATAATAGATGAAACACTCTCTTGGTCAACTCACATTAACAATATTGTAACAAAAATGAGCAGAAGTATTTCAATTATTAGACGGAATGCCTATTTTTTAACAGACACAGCTACCAAGCAAGTCATACAATCACTAGTTTTGTCACATCTGGACTACTGTCCAGCAATCTGGTCAAATGCATCCAAACAAGATTTAAATAAAATACAGCTTACTCAAAATAGAGCTGCAAGACTTGCATTGCATAGCTCAATTAGAAACAGTGTTGAGAAAATGCACAAGGAACTGTCATGGATGAGAGTCAATGAGAGACTAGTGTGTAGTCTTATTTTGTTTATGAGAAATATTTATACTTTGCATAAACCTGTGTGCCTCTTTTTGCAGCTGGTGCTTATTAGTGATGGTCATGGCTATGGCACTAGACAAGCCTTGAAGGGTAGGTTCGCCCTGCCGAGACCCAGAACTGAAGCCTTAAAGAAAACTGTAATGTACAGGGCAATGTCCTACTGGAATAGACTTCCACAATATTTGGTTTCAATTACCAGTAAGGTGGGATTCAAGAGGAGACTACGAGTGGCTGTAATGCAGAAAGAGGTTGATTTTGGTTAGGTCTAATCTGTGTCTAATGAATGGGTTCTTGTGTTGGGTTATGTGTTGTTTTGGAATGTGTTTGTCTAGTGGTTATGAGTATTAGAGTATGAGTGTATGGAATGTTGTGCTGTTTTTGAGCACATTTTAGTTTGCTCTGAGATGTCTTTGTTGTTTTATTGATATTTGTTGTTTTATTGATATTTGTTATTGTTGTCTTTGTTGTCTTTGTTGTTTTATTGATATTTGTTGTTTTATTGATATTTGTTTTTGTTCTATATTAGAAAATTTGGCATACATATTTGGTTGTATGTCTGATTTTAATTGGTTTAATGTTCTATAATTGTTTGTATATTTTATTGGTGTTTTATTGATATTTGTTTTGTTTTTATGTTGTTTATTGATTATTCTTGTTTAATTTTATATGTTTGGATCCAGACCCCAGGAAGAATAGTCGCTGCTGAGGCAGTGACTAATGGGGATCTGAAATAAAGAAGAAAATAAAGAAGAAAAGACAAAGCGGGGCTCGCAACTCACTTGTAGTTCCAAGGTGTTTTAATAGACAAAAAAGGCAGTAGATGCGACGTTTCGACCTTTCCGGTCTTCCTCAAGCATGCATACAACACAAGAATGACATATTTTTATACAGGAAGTGAAATAGATTGAAATATCAGCCCCACCTGGTGATCAAGACTTGCATGATTGAAACATTTTATACATGATTAAGTATAATGATAATTTATTTCCTTGTTGAACCAGACCAGGCTTTAGCTCCACTATTTTCACCTTGGTTAACAACCAGGAAAGGCCCACGAGAACGTATTGTATTGTTGTTGTAATCTAGTAATCCATGCAAGAAATTCTTTTCAGAGAATGTCTTAGTTACATCAAGATTGTGCCATGAAGGCAGTGTTATGTTTATATGTGATGTATTTACAATGATGATATGTCTCTGCATAATGGATTAATAGTGCTGAGTGGAATATATTGGAGCACATAATCCTCTCAAAGTAACTCTGAAGTAACATGTTTATGCATTCAAGATATATCTCTTTTAATGGCTCTATCTTACCATACAGTAAATCTATTATATTGTTACAATATATTTCTGTTTATAGTTTATAGTGAATAGACATTAAACAATAAATATACATTTGTATTCTCGTCATTGAGCAGTCCTTGAATATATAGGTACTAATCGTGTAGTTCCAGTTAGATGGAAAGTGAAGAATTGTGTGGTTTTTCTCTGTGATTATAGCAGGATAGTCAGTTATGTCAGGACACCTTTAGATTGGTGTTTGTAGCAGATGTTTTGTGGTGTTTGAAGCTCTGATCTCTCTTCCTCCTACGCAAGGCTAGGGCCCGAGGTCAGGTTACCAAGGCAACCTGACCTGAGACGCCTGAAGAAGATGGAGTCTGGTAGAGAAAACAACATTGATAGATTTACAGGGAATGACTGGCACCTCCAAGGATGGCCTGTATTCCTTTCATCTGGGCCAGTTCTTTGTCTCAGCGGAGAGAGAACAGAGTGAGGAGTCATTATGATCAGAATCTCGAGCTTTGCTAATCTTTTGTTTCATTCTTGTTACTTTGAAGTGACTTTATTCAATTTCAGCATCAGGAGACTAAATGCACCCGTGGGGCCTGCAAGCCCAGTATATGTTTACATGTATTTAAACATTTTAGGGAGTGGTTAGGGATAGGGTTATGAGAGTGTTAGGGATAGGGTTATGGGAGTGGTTAAGGTTAGGATACACTGTGTACCGTTCCACAGACGACGCAATAAACACTGCCCTCCACCACACCCTCATGCACCTGGACAAACCCAACACCTATGTGAGAAAGCTGTTCATAGACTTCAGTTCAGCTTTCAACACCATAGTCCCCTCCATACTAGACACCAAGCTCAGAGACCTGGGCCTCAACCCCAACCTGTGCAGCTGGATCCTGGACTTCCTGTCGGATCGGCGCCAGGTGGTGAGGATGGGCTCCAACATCTCTGACCCCCTGACCCTCAACACAGGAGCCCCTCAGGGCTGCGTCCTGAGCCCCCTCCTCTACTCCCTGTACTCCCACGACTGTGTAGCCACACACAGCTCCAACCTGGTGATCAAGTTTGCAGATGATACGACGGTCGTTGGCTTGATCACCAACGGCGATGAGACAGCCTACAGGAGTGAGGTTGTAAACCTGGAAAAGTGGTGCCAGGAAAACAACCTCACTCTCAACATCGACAAGAGCAAGGAGCTGATCATCGACTACAGGTGGGGAGGAGACGGACACGACCCCATCCACATCAACGGGGTCGCAGTGGAGAGGGTCGCCAGCTTCAAGTTCCTCGGGGTCCACATCACCGAGAAGCTGGACTGGGGAGTGCACACTGGCCACGTGGTGAAGAAGGCCCAACAACGCCTCTACCACCTCAGGCGACTTAAACAATTTGGCATGGGGCCACAGATCCTCAGGGCCTTCTACAGCGGCACCACGGAGAGCGTACTGGCAGGATGCACCACCGCATGGTTTGGAGATGCCAACCAAAGCGACCGCAGAGCACTGGAGAGAGTAGTGCGAACGGCCGAGAAGATCTGTGGAAGCAAGCTACCCACCATAGTCAGTATCTTCACCGAGCGTCAGCAAGGCACACAGCATTTAAGTACCTGGGGGTCCAGGGGCGGCTACGTGGCGTAGTGGGCAAGGCGCTCGCCACAAATGACGGAGACGCTGGGCTTGCCTGTTCGAGCCCAGCGCTCCACATTGCTTTCAGTTTAGCTGGTTGTTCATACTAATACACATTGGCCGTATTAGGGGGTGGGAAACTGATGGGTGGGGATCGGGCGTTGTGGACAGCGACTCCTACAGGTCGGTTGGTGCGCCTGCGCAGTAGAATCAGGAAGTGTCGGGGGCAGCGTGAGCCTCCCACGCGTTACTCCTCGCCACTGAGAGATCGAGCTGCGCAGGTGAAAAGATGCGACTGCTGTTGCCTCAAGTACCGGAGGGGACTTGTGCTATGTATGACTTAGTCCACATTGCAGCCGGCTTGTGGGAGGCAAGAAACAGCGTTCGTGACAGGGGAGGGTTGAATTGGATGATACGAAATTGGGATGGGAGGAAAATATAGAAAATGGGAGAAAAGGTGGATAAAAAAAAAAAAAGTACCTGGGGGTCCACATCTCAGAGGATCTGACATGGTCAACACACATAGACACAGTCGTAAAAAAGGCGAAGCAGCGCCTCTACCACCTGAGACAGTTAAGGAAGTTCAGAGTATCTGGGAAGATACTCCAGTCCTTCTACTCCGGAGCTGTAGAGAGCATCTTGACTGGAAACATCACTGCCTGGTATGGAAACAGCACGGCACAGGACAAGAAGGCCCTACAGAGAGTGGTGCGCTCTGCCGAGCGTATCACGGGTATTGCACTACCTCCCCTGCAGGTTCTATACAACAAGAGGTGCAAATCCAGAGCCTGCAGAATAATGAAAGACCCTCACCACCCCAATAACAGCCTGTTCCAGCTGCTGAGGTCAGGCAGACGCCTGCGAACACCAGCTACTAGGACAGAGAGGCTTCGGCTCAGCTTCTTCCCCCAGGCCATCAGAGCCTTGAACAATGAACACTGAGTGTCACAGAACACTGAACTCTCTCCACACACAAGCACACATTAGCACACACACGACACGCACGCTGTGCGCCCTCGCACACTAGCAGCCACTTTAACATGAGAAAGCACTCACTCATGCTGCACACGCCCACACTTATGGCCACAAAGGAAAGGTCACTTTAAAAATAGTATAGTAACAGTGTATTGCACTACCAAAGGACCTAGCATGTCCTTCATGCTCTGTAAATAACTATGTACAAATACCATGATGTCCCATTATGTTACCTGTTTATTGCACAATGTTGTTTATTGGATTCTATTATATGTTGTACTACTGTATTGCACATCGTTGCGGGCAAGACCACCCGCATTTCATTGTATACTTGTATGCCGTGACAAATAAAACTCTTGACTTGACTTGACTATTCTGAAAGACCCCAGCCACCCCAACCATAAACTGTTCGAGCTCATGCCGTCTGGCAGACGGTACCGGAGTCTCAGATCCACCGCCAAAAGAACGTTGAACAGCTACTTCCACCGGGCCAACAGGCTACTGACTGAGAGACTCTGAACCATCATGGTCACGTACAAAATGTTGTTAAAGTAATATTGTATAGTATAGGATATAGTATAGGATTATCTTAAGTATATTTGTTGTATTGCAATGTATTGTATTTGTATGTTTATAATGTATTTTATGTATATAATGTATATTATTTATTTAATGTATGTGCACACTACTACGGTTGAGGAGCCTAGGAAAACAAGAATCTCACGTTTTCGGAATGTATATACATTCTAAAAAGCTGTGACAATAAACCTATCCATCCTAGGAGGTCATGCAGCAGGTGATGGCTATTCATTCACCAGCTGACAGGCAGAGGGCGCACATGATTCATTTGCAGTACAGGGTGTCCCAGGTGGGATGAAGTTTCCCTTCCTGTACCATTCCATTACATAGGCCCAATGTAAAATAAAGCCAACCCGGTCTATCTCAGGTTGTAAAACATGGGCATCCCTGATACAAATCAGGATTATAAAAATTGTGCAGCTATCCAATTATATGTACCACTTCAGATACATCCAACATGTCGCTTACTAAACTATTATCCTCCTAATATGTCACATTATGGTAATTTTTACTCCTCAGCATTTTAGAGACAGGGTAAGGGAGAATTCTGCTGTAGGATCTGATTCCAGACCAGAAGGGGTATGTGGCTCCAGAGGGCGGGGACACCATCTCTGGGCATTTCACATCTAGACCATCTCTGAATCTACCATCAGTAATGTTACAACCCCAGTAAGTCAAGGGGAAGGTGTAACTAACATAAAAAATTATTCTATTGTAACCTGGGATAAATTAACCAAAGGAAAACTAAACCAAGGTCAACAACAAATGAGGTGGAAACATTTAGATATTGTGCAATTGATATTTACAGTGTTTACCAAAGACACAGACTAAATACACAACAATGATATTTTCAGTGTGTACAATAAACCAAAGATGGAATGTAAATACACAATATTTGTAGTGTTTACAATAAACCAAATAGACTAAATATACAACAATGATATTTACAGTGTTTACAATAAACCAAAGACAGACTAAATACACAACAATGAAAAAAGTGTATTTTGGAAACTAACTCAGTAGGGAATAGACTTAA
This sequence comes from Notolepis coatsorum, assembly GCF_963971535.1. NCBI lineage: Eukaryota > Metazoa > Chordata > Actinopteri > Aulopiformes > Paralepididae > Notolepis > Notolepis coatsorum. The sequence continues at coordinate 11,835,042 of NC_140170.1, read as the reverse complement.
CTATACAATAACACCAAAGTCTAATAAAAACCTACTCCTGACTACCTACACTCAGGGGCGTAGCTGTAGATTCTGGGCTTCATGAAAGAATGTATTTGTGGGCCCCCAACCCATGCGAGTGCGCGGTAGCGTGCAAGCAAAACTAATTTTGGCCATTTATTTATTGATGAAAACTCATAATATGGTTTTCATCTTCAATAAATGGACCAATGCAATAGTCTACCAAAGAACCTTGAGTCGCACTAGGCTGGGAACAACCCTGGGTCAAGTGATAGTAAACTGGACTGGACGAACAACACCGAGGCCCTCTACAGGAAGGGACAGAGCAGACTGTTCTTCCTAAGAGGGCTCAGGTATTTTAATGTCTGCAGCAAACTGCTGCAGATGTTCTACCAGTCTGTGGTTGCTGGTGCCCTCTTCTTCGCTGTGGTATGCTGGGGGCGCAACGCCAACACAGACAAAATAAACAAACTGGTGGTGCGAGCGGACCTGGACAGTCTGGAGGTGGTGGGGGAGGACGAGGTGGAAGCTGTATGCTATCCTTGAGAACCCCTGCCACCCCCTCCATGATGAGCTGACCACAATGCGGTCCATGTTTAGCCACAGACTTATCCCCCCCCCCCGACATACCACAAAGCGCTTCGGGCAGTCCTTTGTGCCGGTGGCAATCAGGCTCCACAACCAGGCAGGGCCAGGACGGGCCAACTGCCGTGGACTGGAGGAGCTGGGTTGTGGACTGTAACCAATTAATTTAATTATTTAACATCATGATTGGACTTGTTTCTTTTTCTTTTCAGCACTTTTAGCTCTATTTTAGCCCTATTTTAGCTCTTTTTATCCCTATGTATTTGTCCATCTTGTTTTTAACACATACTAATAAGTGTATGTTATGTATTAACTGTTTCCACTAACTGTTTTTAAATTTCTGTTATGCTGTAATGGACATCTGAATCTCCCCTTGGGGATAAATAAAGGTTTTCAATTCAATTCAATAGCAGATCTTCTACCTCAGACACCACTACAGGTGGCTCAGTATCTGTGGAATCCTGTGTCGGAGCCTCACTTTGTCCCTGACATTGACTGTCCATAGCTGCTTCCTCCTCATATGTGCTGCTTTCATGGTCCTCGACTTCTTCTTGTCCTGGTACTTCTGCCTCTTCACCTCTGCTCTCCTCGTTGGCTGCCTTGCTCGAGTATCCATAGTGTACATGATTTATAAAATGCCCTATAATAGTAATAACACAGTACAGATCGAGCTATCTCTTAATTGTTATTATAATAATAATAATAATAATAATTTGTATAGATCTTTTCCAATTGCTCAAATCTAGCTATAGCTACTGTAACAACCTCAATGTAATGTGCCAGTGGTCAATGGTATTGCAATTACTGGAAGAACTAGAGTAACTAAATGTGAATATTACCTAAAGTTAGGGTATTCAATGCATGGTAAGCATATTTTAAATCTGTGTGTTAAGCCCAAGCCCTGCTGCTTACCTCCCTCTCCTTCAACCGGGAGCTGGCCTGAGGGAAGGGGTACTGATCCTGAAGCCGCATCTGTGCATTAGAGCAGATGTGATTAGCATGTAACATTATACAGGTTAGGTTAGCTAGCCATAGCAAAAGGGCATAGCTGCTGGATACAAATTCACTGGGCTCATCTACACTCATCAAATTTTTGATAGCAACAGGTAGCTAACGTCAGCCACAAAATGTTGGCCAATACTTGGTGACTAGCTGTTGACCTCTTTTATTATTTTCCTCTTGCAATGCTGACGTTTTTTCTTTCGTTTCTGAGCTCCTGATTCATGAGCTGTAGAGAGGACATTTTCAGTCTGACTGTTCAAGCTGCTGGCGCACTGTTGTGCATGGACTGAACCATCATGCAATGAATGAAGGGAGGGGTGCTCATTCTGTCAAACAGAGTAACAAGCACCTGTTTGTTTCTTTTGTGACGTTTTTCTTTAATACAGGCAATTATACTTTTGAGTCAACTACATTAACTTACTTTAGGATAATAATAAAACCATATTAATAAAAAGATAATAATAGTGTTCTCTGGGCCCCCCCCCCCCCCCCCCCCCCCCCCGCAGTTCTGGGCCCTTGGAATCATTCTAACCTACCCCCCCCCAGCTACGCCCCTGCCTACACTAACTACCAAAACATAAATTCACATTCACTCCTGACCTATTGTGTCTAGGACTTTTATTGCTAGCTTTTTCTTGTGCTGTTGTTTTTAATTATCTGTTTATACTATGTTTTTTATTAACTATGTTCTATTTTTATTAAATTTTTATTAATAATTAAAAAAAATAACTATGTTTTAACCCTGCATGATCCTAGTGAACAAAAAGTGCACTACAAATACAATCTATTATTATTATTATTATTATTATTATTATTATTATTATTATTATTATTATTATTATTATTATTATTATTATTATTATTATTATTATTAGACAATATACTACCCTGTGTATCACAAAATGTACCTTACCTGCTCCAATTCCCAACACACACTAACACAATTACAGAGTTGGCTAACTGAGTTACACAAACACATCAGACCAACAGCAAACCAGAGACAAAAGGAAGAAACAGGAAGTGCCACATGGTTTTAAACCACAGGAGGGCTTCTGATTGGCCAACTCCTTATACTGTATACTGGTGACTCGACAACACAGAACTTTGACTCAGACAACCTTGTTCTGACAGAGGAGCTCCTTATACTGTATACTGTTGACTCCGCCCATCAGAACATACCATCAACTACTAGGTCAATCAATTAACCTGATTACCTATAATAATCTACAAACTAGTGATAAACCGTTTAACTACTAGGTCAATCAATTAACCTGATTACCTATAATAATCTACAAACTAGTGACAGACCAAATCACCCACATCATTAGTTTAACCATTATAATGCAGAATAGATGTCAAATAGTTATTCTTGGTGGTGTGGTTCTACTTTTAGGGGTGCTCCCTGCTGCAAGAGAGATTAAAGTGGAGATGAAGCAGTGAACAATGTGATCCTAGTTTGTTTGTTGTGTACCTTGTGTAAGACAGGGTCCTATAATAAAATGTGAAATCCTGCTTATTTGTCTGAAAAATCAAATATAATTTCCCTGTTTTCGCCATGGGCGGCGCCATTTTGTTGCTGACGTCACGGTGTTGGTTTGGTGTATACACTGCTAGTTAGCTGCATAGTAAACATGGACTGTCAGGTCAGTCAAATGTTGCCTACCAAACAACAGGACCGCGTGGTTCTTTTTGTATTGCTCCTGGCTGTTCAAACTAATTTTACCATGTGAAAGAGAGAGGAAAGTTGGTTAAATTCCACAAACTACCAGTGAAAAAACAGTGTTGTTGGCACGTTGGCTCAGGCTGGCTGCACTCAGGCGGCGCGATCAGCCTGTTGGACAGGGAATGAAGATCTCCAGCGAACACTTCATTGCCTCGGATTATGTTGTTGGGGGTGGGAGGTTTGTCCAGAAGACCACTAATCAGCTGAAGCCTGATGCGGTTCCCTCGGTCTTCGACAGACAGACCGGCCCAGGCAGTTCAGCGTCGGGAGCATTTAGCCTGCTGGCTACCTAGCTCCACTTCAACCAGCGTTGGGAGCTCCAACGTTAGCTTGCCGATGCTACCAGCACATCGACAAGCTGCTGGAGCCAGCTAACGTTAGCTTGCTGATGCTACCAGCACATCGACAAGCTGCTGGAGCTCCCAACGCTGGTTGAAGTGGAGCTAGGTAGCCAGCAGGCTAAATGCTCCCGACGACATCGACAAGCTGCTCGTCCCGGGAGATAATGGCGCTGCCTGGCTGGTTGCTGGCTAACTAACGTGGCTACTCGTCCCGGGAGATAACGGCGCTGCCTTGCTGGTTGCTGGCTAACTAACGCTAACCAGCCAGGCAGCGCCGTTATCTCCCGGGACGAGTAGCCACGTTAGTTAGCCAACAACCAGCCAGGCAGCGCCGTTATCTCCCGGGACAAGCAGTTCAGCGTCGGGAGCATTTAGCCTGCTGGCTACCTAGCTCCACTTCAACCAGCGTTGGGAGCTCCAACGTTAGCTTGCCGATGCTACCAGCACATCGACAAGCTGCTGGAGCCAGCTAACGTTAGCTTGCTGATGCTACCAGCACATCGACAAGCTGCTGGAGCTCCCAACGCTGGTTGAAGTGGAGCTAGGTAGCCAGCAGGCTAAATGCTCCCGACGACATCGACGTGGCTACTCGTCCCGGGAGATAATGGCGCTGCCTGGCTGGTTGCTGGCTAACTAACGTGGCTACTCGTCCCGGGAGATAACGGCGCTGCCTTGCTGGTTGCTGGCTAACTAACGCTAACCAGCCAGGCAGCGCCGTTATCTCCCGGGACGAGTAGCCACGTTAGTTAGCCAACAACCAGCCAGGCAGCGCCGTTATCTCCCGGGACAAGTAGCCACGTTAGTTAGCCAACAACCAGCCAGGCAGCGCCGTTATCTCCCGGGACAAGTAGCCACGTTAGTTAGCCAACAACCAGCCAGGCAGCGCCGTTATCTCCCGGGACGAGTAGCCACGTTAGTTAGCCAGCAACCAGTCAAGCTAACGTTAGCTGGCTCCAGCAGCTTGTCGATGTCGTCGGGAGCATTTAGCCTGCTGGCTACCTAGCTCCACTTCAACCAGCATCGGGAGCTCCAGCAGCTTGTCGATGTGCTAATAGCCTCAGCAAGCCACGTTGCTGAGGCTATTAGCACATCGACAAGCTGCTGTAGCTCCCGATGCTGGTTGAAGTGGAGCTAGGTAGCCAGCAGGCTAAATGCTCCGCGACACTGAACTGCCTGCACCAACAGGCTGATCGCGCCGCCTGAGTGCAGCCAGCCTGAGCCAACGTGCCAACAACACTGTTTTTTTCACTGGTAGTTTGTGGAAATTAACCAACTTTCCTCTCTCTTTCACATGGTAAAATTAGTTTGAACAGCCAGGAGCAATACAAAAAGAACCACCGCGGTCCTGTTGTTTGGTAGGCAACATTTGACTGACCAGACAGTCAGAGAGAGAATATACACCAAACCAACACCGTGACGTCAGCAACAAAATGGCGGCGCACATGTTCATAAATGCTACATAAATGGACATTACAAATCGTTTTTTCTTAGAAACGCCTTATTTTTATAACGTGATTTTTTTCTGTGGTTTATCTAAATACTAATTTGATGCTATGACTATGTGTTTATCGCTATGCTTCATCTCCCCTTTAAAGCATAACGTTTAATGTTGCTCCATGTGAGTAGACCTTGGTAGGACATCTTAAATCCAAATGAAAACCTATAGCGAGCTGAAAGGTCCCACTCGCTACCCTTTCTCATCATAACTATATGGCTGAACACAGCTCTTCTATTCACGATGAATAAAAAATGGGGGACCCTGATGTAAACAAGACAAACGTCTTTCTCTGTTCTGCATTCCCTTAACAATTGTGTGTATTGAGCCATACTGTATTGTACCCATTCTGCAATCTGTTAAATAAAGTTTTCATTCATTCATTCATTCATTCATTCATTCATTCATTAATTCATTCATTCATTCATTCATTCATTCATTCATTCATTCATTCATTCATTCATTCATTCATTCATTCATTCAATCATTCAATCATCCTTCATTCATTCATTAATCATTCAATCTGTGCAATGTTGACACCCTGACCCTCCAGATGTGTTCTGCACATTTACCACTAGAGGGCAGAATGTCACCATGTTATGTCACCATAGAATGTCACCAGTTACCATCTTCCTGGACTCTTACTTTTGAAACAGCACTGTGCAATATTACACCTACTGTAGACTTCAGTATATTTTTACTTTATTTATTACTGTATATCTTATTCCATTTTTATTCTATTCTTATCTTAGGCAATTTGATTTGTTTTGTTATTCTTATTCGTGACCTGTTCTGTCTAAATGTTTAATGTTGAGCGATTTGCAGTGTAAAATTTCCCTCTGGATAATAAAAGTATTTCTATTCTATTCTATTCTATTCTATTCTATTCTATTCTATTCTATTCTATTCTATGTATAACCTGAATGTCACTACTTACATGATATACTTTTCTTATCCAGCAGAGGGCAGTACACTCACACACCCACTCACAAACCGATGTGTTTGATTGATTGATTGATTGATTGAAAACTTTATTAACAGATTGCAGAATGGGTACAATACAGTACAGCTCAATACACACAATTGTTATGGGGATGCAGACCAGAGAAAAACGTTTGTCTTGTTTACATCAGGGTCCCCCATTTTCAATTAATCAGGACATATATGACATACATGACATACAGATAGACAGTACTGCTACATTTATGACATACCAGATTTGCAAATACAGTACTGTTTGTGATACAAAAAGAGTCCAGAAAAGAGAGTATATACATTTGATGTAAAAACTGTACATTGGAGGAGGTTGGGTAGGTGGGGTGGGGGGGGGGGGACTGTAAATTGGAAGTGGTTGGGTGGGGTGGGGGGGGGGGGGGGGGTTGGTAGGAGGGGTGGGGGGGAACACTGTACACCTGTACAAGCAAAACTGTACATTGGAATATTGACAAAACCATGCTTGGTCATTTACTGTACATTGGAGGGGGTTGGGTTAGGACATTTACAGGGGCCAGTGTCTGGCTGGAAAGGGAAAACAAACCAGGTAACAGGCTGCTTTACTGTTTTAACTCATATTCACTGTTGGAGTATAATGTGAAAATAACATACATAGATGTGGAAGGGAAGGTAACGTGTTGAAGGGTTTGTTGGTTGTGTAATGTCTGCTGTAAATGACGTTAGATAAACAGCAAACTACAGAGAGTGGCCCGTTCAGCCAAACGCACAATTTGAGGTGGGCTTCCCACACTCCAGGATATTTATACCAAGCGTTGCAGGGCCAAGGCTAAGAGAATAACCAAAGACTAGTCACCCAAACAACTGCCTCTTTGAACTGCTGCGGTCAGGCAAGCGTTACCGGAGTCTCTATTTTTATCTAGCAAACTCTCAGGGGCTCATACAGAAAAAAGCATTTCATGATAAAGTATTCTGTATTTTACTATGACAATTAATGAACAAACTTGAACTCATGGCCAGTACAGAGAGAGCTTCTATCCCCAGGCCATCAGGATGCTCAATGACTCTATGTAACAACCCATCATCTACACTCATTGCACACACATCCACATGCACACACTCACTTTAAACAAACACTCACCTTGACACTCACTTTAGACACTACATTATATTTATCTATCTATTAAAGAGATTTGCACTACATTCATACCTCATTTGCATTTGCACCTTACCTTAAGGTTTGTACCTCATTGTCCGCATTTGTACCTCATTGTACTTAGGTTGTACTTTAGATTGTATATTCCTCTTTTACCTACTGTTTTACTGTATGAAGCACACTCTCAGGGGCTCATACAGAACCAAGCATTTCACCGTAAAGTACATGTATTTTATATGTGACAACTAATAAACCAACTTGAACCTTGAAACTTGATAAACACTGGCAGACCAACCTAACCTCCTCAGTCAACTGGCACCAAAGTTACCAAAATATTACCTGGTCAAAAGCTTGTGTCTGGGAGTCCCTGCTACATGATTTACATGGCTCAATACTTGCAACAACAGATATATGAATAATATATATATAACTGTTGGCTTAAACACACCAGGCTTGTTTTAGGACCTTGTTCCTAACTGTTGGATTAAACACACCAGGCTTGTTTTAGGAGCTTGTTCCTAACTGTTGGCTTAAACACACCAGGCTTGTTTTAGGACCTTGTTCCTAACTGTTGGATTAAACACACCAGGCTTGTTTTAGGAGCTTGTTCCTAACTGTTGGCTTAAACACACCAGGCTTGTTTTAGGACCTTGTTCCTAACTGTTGGCTTAAACACACCAGGCTTGCAGAAAGGGTAACGTTATGCTGTGCAGCAGTTGCCACATCTTTCCAGCTGAGGAATGATTCCCCTCATCTGAACTGTAATGTGTAGGTCTAACTATAGTAGAGTAGATTACAGTACAGTACAGTACAGTAATGTGTAGGCCTAACTAGAGTAGAGTAGATTACAGTACACTCAGTACAGTAGATTACAGTACCTCAGTACAGTAATATGTAGGCCTAACTAGAGTAGAGTAGATTACAGTACATAATGTGTAGGCCTAACTAGAGTATAGTAGATTACAGTACAGTGTAATGTGTAGCCTAACTAGAGTAGAGAGGGAGGAGAGATTTTGATTAAGGTGAGACACTAGTACCAAGGGCGTAATTTTGTTTTCAATGGTGGAGGGGACACATTTGGGGCGTGGCAGTGGCGTCGTTTCAGTAAAAGCCAAGGCATTGCCGGGCGGAGGGTGGCTGTTACGTCCGGTGCTACGTACAGTGTACGCGGGGTGAAGGGGGTTTCCCCTCTAGATAACGCTGCGCGAGTCTCGGAACGTGCTTACTGCTTTGAGAGAGAGAGAGAGAGAAGAGAGAGAGAGAGAGAGAGAGAGAGAGAGAGAGAGAGAGAGAGAGAGAGAGAGAGAGAGAGAGAGAGAGAGAGAGAGAGAGAGAGAGAGAGAGAGAGAGAGAGAGAGAGAGAGAGAGAGAGAGAGAGAGAGAGAGAGAGAGAGAGAGAGAGAAGAGAGAGAGAGAGAGAGAGAGAGAGAGAGAGAGAGAGAGAGAGAGAGAGAATCTACAATGTATAAAACACAGCCTAGAGGCTTTTAAATACAACGAGATCATATACAGAGATTCACAGACACCAAGCAATGCAGGTCCCTGACGACATGGCTGTTGTTATGCAAAGACACTGTGGTTGGTACTTAGCGCATGCACACAAAAATGCGACTCATCCCTCGCCGGGTGCTCACCTGGCTGCTTGTCTTTGCATGACAATGTCTCAGGTCGTCAGAGACCTGAGCTCAGCGATGGAAAAGCAGCCGTTTTCCGTGTGGTCCTATAGTGCCGCGTCGCGTCACCGTTTATTATCATGTAACATTGTTTTGGACGGTAAAAAGGTGCAGGGGACAATACTGCCTTCTGAAAACATGCAGGGGACATGTCCCCCGTGCCCCCCCCCATAATTACGCCCCTGGACAGTAGCCCCTAATAGGCAAACAAAATATTTGAATAGATATCAATATGAAACTTTCCCAGTTTGTTATGTACATATAAACTAAGAAAAAATATATTGCAAGTCTTATAATTGAATTTTATGTTTATATTTATGCAAATAAGGCACTTCCCATTAAATATGCTCACATTTGCATGTATCGCCAAGATGCCATCACCAACATGGATAATGCCAGATTCAATAACCTGGTTTCATTTTGTTGATACATTCAAAACGAAACTTTCTTCCGAGGGGATTGTGGCTATGTCCTCTTATCAGCCCATACATCAGAAAATACTGTCTACTGTCATAACAAAAATCTATTTTCGCCTAGTTTTGGTATAAATGTACTATAAACCCGGCTATGAATGATATATTTTGGAGAGATCAACAAACCCCTCTATCAACAAACCCCTCTGAATAAGAAGCATAATATCGATGGGAAGAAATGTAGAAAGTTTGGTGTGTGTAGGTACTAGGGAAATGGAGTTCTGTGTCTTTGTGTGTAAGTAAAATGCATAAAAACTAGTTTTTCAGAAAACGACCTCAAAGTTCTGTATTGTAATTTGTGATCTATGGACACAATGAGACAAAATGAAGTAAAATAAACAACTAATTGTCTGTTTTCGATATTTTATTGCCACTAGAAATAAGACATGTTATAGAAGCAATATATAACAAAATCTCAATATCGTCGGAAAAAAAGCAAAAGGCGATTTTGGGGGTACTGTCTCGCCTTCATTAAGAATTGTGTTAATTAATCACCAACTAACCATGTAGCAATCAGTAGTAATCAACAAGTATCCCCTTAGCAACCACTAGTTATCACACAGGCTCTGCCACACCTAAACGTAATCTCACAAATTGCAAAAACACTTTTATGAACAGATAATCATCCACAGACACAAAAACCGTGCTACATGCATTATTACTGACATAGAAAGTCTCAGTCAGAAACAGTCACTTTGCACAGGGTTACAATGTATTGTGCACAAATATAATCAAATACTTATTTTTTTTATAATAATAATACAAGGCAGAACAGTTGCTACCTAAAATGCATTACAACAGGGACCCTTGGCCAGCCAGGGGCTTCTTCCCATAGATATATAAAGAATAGTCTTTATATATATCTATGCTTCCTCCGGCACGTTATAGGCTTGGCCCGTATAATGTATATATTCTCTTTTAGAAACTAAATATATCTTGTATGTCATAAATATGTCTGGATGTAACAGTACTGTATATCTGTATGTTGTGTATGTCATAAATGTTACGAATTGAAAATGGGGGACCCTGATGTAAACAAGGGACTAAACACGTTTCACAATTATGCAACAACAATGTGGAACACCCTACCCACAGCTGTAAAGGAATGTGAGTCACTACCCACCTTCAAAACCTCTCTAAAAGAGCACCTACGGGAGAATGCAATCCGAAACTGGCCCCTGTAAATATCCAAAATCAACTCCCTCCAATGTACAGCCCCCCCCCCCCACCCGCCTACCCAACCCCGCCCGCCCGCCCCACCACCTCCAATGTACACTCCCCCCCCCCACCCCACCCCACCTACCCAACCCCCCCACCTACCCAAACCTCCTCCAATGTACAGTGTGTTGTATCACAAACAGTACTGTATTTGTAGATCTGGTATGTCATAAATGTCTAGATGTAGCAGTACTGTCTATCTGTATGTCATGTATGTCATGTTAGGATGAATTGAAAATGGGGGACCCTGATGTAAACAAGACAAAAGTCTTTCTCTGGTCTGCATCCTCTTAACAATTGTGTGTATTGAGCCGTACTGTATTGTACCCATTCTGCAATCTGCAATCTAAAATGTTCAATCAATCAATCAATCAGGCTTCTCCGGGTCTGCAGCAGGAGACACACACACCACTGATGATAAACGGGGCTACCGTGGACAGGGTGAGCAGCTTTAAGTACCTGGGGGTCCACATCTCAGAGGATCTGACATGGTCAACACACATAGACACAGTCGTAAAAAAGGCGAAGCAGCGCCTCTACCACCTGAGACAGTTAAGGAAGTTCAGAGTATCGGGGAAGATACTCCAGTCCTTCTACTCCGGAGCTGTAGAGAGCATCTTCACTGGAAACATCACTGCCTTGTATGGAAACAGCACGGCACAGGACAAGAAGGCCCTACAGAGAGTGGTGCGCTCAGCCGAGCGTACCACGGGTATTGCACTACCTCCCCTGCAGGTTCTATACAACAAGAGGTGCAAATCCAGAGCCTGCAGAATAATGAAAGACCCCCACCACCCCAATAACAGCCTGTTCCAGCTGCTGAGGTCAGGCAGACGCCTGCGAACCCCAGCTACTAGGACAGAGAGGCTTAGGCTCAGCTTCTTCCCCCAGGCCATCAGAGCCTTGAACAATGAACACTGAGTGCCACAGAACACTGATCTATCCACACACAAGCACACATGAGCACACACACGACACGCACGCTGTGCACGCTCACACACTAGCAGCCACTTTAACACTTTAACATGAGCAGACACACACTCATGCCGTACACGCCCACACTTATGGCCAAAAAGGAAAGGTCACTTTAAATTAGGATAACAACAGTAACAGTGTATTGCACTACCTAAGCTACCTAGCATGTCCTATATGCTCTGTAAATAACTATGTACAGATACCGAGATGTCCCACCATGTTACCTGTTACCTGTTACCTGTTTATTGCACAATGTTGTTTTTTATTGGATTCTATTACATGCTGTACCACTGTATTGCACATTGTTGCGGGCAAGACCACCCGCATTTCATTGTATACTTGTATGCTGTGACAAATAAAACTCTTGACTCTTGACTTGACTTGGACCCTACTCTCAATATGATCAATGTGCATGTGATCACTGACTGGGGGAGTCTAAACCTTGGATGTCCAGGGAGGTGAAACCAAAAGAAGAGGGCATTTTTCACAGGTGATAGAGATATGATTAAACATGCTCAAAAGGAGCTGGAAGCTAAAATAAAACAAGCAAAACGTAAATATAAAGATAGGGTAGAAAGACAAATGTCCAATACCAGGGGCCTTTGGAAAGGCATTAAATCAATCACTGATTGGACCAACAATTCCAGTTGTCTGGGCCCTGAGATTGATGTTAATCATGCAAACCAGTTCTTTGCTAGTGTAGCAGCCTGAAGATATTGCTTATTATTCAGAGCTGCTGACTTGCCTTTTTGTCTCCCCTTTCTGCACCAAGACATTCTAATTAGTTTCATTGAGATTCGCACGAACAATGACACAAGCGTCTCCTTCTTCTATCGCAGGAATATGGATTATAAGCGGCATTACTGGATTCTATTCACCATCCTTCCCTTGTGTGACTGGCAGGCGGGACCAGCAGGGGGCAGTAGCAGGCAGAGAGTGCCGGAGAGAGATGGGAGAAGATATATGGAAGTGAGAAACGGAAGGAGAGCCTCTTCTGCTTGGGTTGTGGCTGTGAACGAACGCAGCTAAGACGGGAGGTGCTGTGGGATAGCCCAGTGAAAGAACCACCAGAGAGCCCCGCCGGAGCAACGGTGGGTTATCATAGGAGTACCTGTGATATAACGTGGGTAAGAGAGACTGAGTCACGGGACTGACGTTAATAGTAGCCGGGTTATAGTAGTTACTGTGAGCGGTATAAGTAGCGTGCGGCTAATAACATATCTGAGTCCATAGCAGTCGGGTTATAGTAGTTACTGTGCCGGTATAGAGTGCGAGCCCAGACACGTGCGTGTACCTACAAACAGTCTGCTCCGGCCGTCAGCAGCTGTCTTCACCGGCGTTCTGCATCAGCTCTGCACCGGCTGTGAGCAGCCAGCACGGGAGTCGTCCCGTCCAGCAGAGGTCGCCAGCACACAGCACGCGCTCTCAACCCACCACTGCCCCTGCTCCAGCCCCGCTTGCTAGCATCTGCGACGAGAGCGTTCGACGCCATCTTGCCACCCGGACGGTGGTGGAGCGGCACGGCCGCCATTTTGGTAGAGTACATTAGGGCTTCGGTGCCCAGGATCTATTGCACGTTACACAGTGTGGTGCGGCCTGCGGGCGAAGTTAACGTTGCTAACTACAGACCCCAAACATTACATGCCGGCATTAGCATAGGGCTTTTGTTTTGGTAATTGTGGGCCCACACTTTTGTTTTCTTTTCATTTCCTTTGAGCGTGATACCGTGTTGGTGTTTAATAATATTTTCCCATTCAGTGAACACTTCTATTCCTTCCCTATGTCCTCCCTTCTTTCCCCATATTTGGGAGTACTAGAGCAGTATATGTAAACCCTTAGGGAAGGTATTGATACTGTGTCTAGCCCAGACGTGGGCAGCACTTAGTCTGGGTACAGCGAGAGCACTTGGTGCCTAGGGCGTAATTACATGACTACCAGACTGTAACTATTGTGTAACGATAACAATGGTGCAATAATCACCAGACTGTAACTATTGTGTAACGATAACAATGGCGCAATAATAACCAGACTGAATGGGAGCACGGTGTGTGTGTCTTTTACTGAGCCTAATCTTAACCCTTTTTGATGCGGGTAACATATATACTATTAACCCCTTCCTATTTAACCTTCCCTTTCCTACCGTAAGGTTTCTAGTGTTAACGAGGGAGGGTACTGCTTGGGGGGGGGAACCAAGTTATCTATTTACAATCCAGTCACTAGGTGTGGGAGGGTGCTAGAGGAGTAACTGGGGGAAGTGAGAGCATGTTGGGGAGTACTGCTGACCGCCCTGGACGGGAGAGGAAGACCAGAGTACCGGACCAGGTTCGTAAATCCCGGGCCCCATGCACTCCCACTGCCAGCCTCCAGTTGACACTCCGGACCCAAAGACGGAGGTGCAGCTAGCCAGAGTTCTACTGTGTCTCGCTACCCAGTGACTGTGCACACCCGTTTCCCACGAAGCAGGGATAATCCACCCTGCTACATTAGGTTTGATCAATTTGATTTCTCTGCTGAGCAGGAGAGTATCCTCTCCTCGCTGGCTCAGCCTAGTCCTGTGGACAGTTGTCCCGCTATTGTCATCTCTATTGAAGAGGTTCGTCAGGAGTTTAAGCACATAAAGGTAAACAAGGGCCCCGGGCCTGATGGTATTTATCCATGCACCCTCAAGGTCTGTGCTGACCAGTTGTGCCATGTTTTTCATTCTATTTTTTCTCTATCTTTGTCTTCATCTGCTCTTCCTGTAATGTGGTTAACATCATGTCTTGTCCCTATTCCTAAAAAGAACAATGTGCGTAATAGCCTCACTAACCTGAGACCTATTGCTCTGACATGCCACATCATGAAGTGTATTGAAAGGGTTGTGCTGGGCCACCTCAGGGAGCAGGTGGCACCTTATTTAGACCCCTTGCAATTTGCATATAGGAAGAGTGTAGGAGTCGACGATGCACAGATTTTTATGTTGCACCAAATGTATAGCCACCTTGAATCGCCTGCAATTTGCATATCGCCCCAACAGGTCCACGGAGGACGCCATAGCCCATGTGCTGCACACAGCAGCATCACATCTGGACAAGAGGAAGGGGAACTATGTGAGAATGCTGTTCATCGACTACAGCTCAGCATTCAATACCATAGTCCCCTCCAAACTCATAGCCAAGCTCAGGGACCTGGGCTTGAACTATGACCTGTGCCAGTGGGTCCTGGACTTCCTGACGGGCAGACCCCAGGTGGTAAGAGCCGGCAACTGCACCTCCTCATCCATCACGCTCAACATAGGGGCCCCCCAGGGCTGTGTTCTGAGCCCCCTCCTCTACTCCCTGTACACACATGACTGCGTAGCACAGCGGAACAACAACACCATCATCAAATTTGCTGATGACACAGTAGTGGTGGGCCTGATCTCTGCCAACGACGAAAGGGCCTACCTGGAAGAGGTAGAGAACCTGTCACAGTGGTGTCAGGAGAACTGCCTCTCCCTGAACGTCAGCAAAACAAAAGAGATGATTGTGGACTTCAGGAGGTCGGGGGTCAAGGACTACAGCCCCCTCAGCATCGACGGGGCACCAGTTGAGAGAGTGAACAGTTTCAAGTACCTCGGAGCCCACATATCCGAGGACTTGACATGGACCACACACATTGACAGTGTTGTGAAGAAGGCACGACAACGCCTCTACTTCCTCAGGCGCCTAAGGAAGTTCCAAGTCAGTCAGAAGATCCTTAGGAACTTCTACTCATGTACAATAGAGAGCATCCTGACCGGCAACATCACCTCCTGGTTTGGGAATAGCACTGCACAAGACCGTAGCAGACTACAAAGAGTGACACGTTCAGCCGAACGCACAATTAGAGGGGGGCTTCCCACCCTCCAGAACATTTACAACAAGCGGTGCAAGGGGAAGGCTAAGAGAATTATTAAGGACTCGAGCCACCCGAACAACTGCCTCTTTGAACTGCTGCCGTCAGGCAAGCGATACCGGAGTCTTATGGCGAGCACAGAAAGACTCAGAAGGAGCTTCTATCCCCAGGCCATCAGGCTGCTAAACGAACAATAATCGCTAAACGAACAATAATCACTATGCAACAACCATCAAATGCACACAGCACACACACCCACACGCACACACACACTCACTCAAACAAACAACACACTGCAGCACCCACTCTCCACACTTTAGATCACACAAACACACTTACACTTTATATTTATTGATAAAGGATTTGCACTACAACTCGTACACCTACTGTGAATTGTACCTAAACTGCACCTCGTCCATTTATGCCTTGCACTATATAGTATTGTATATTAGTACACTGCACAGTATTGTATATTGTATGGTAACTACGTCTACGAACATTGTACATATGTCTAAACTGAACACTGTGACCTCTTTTTTTTTCTTCTAATTTTTACTATGTTTTTATTTCATACTTATCTTGTCATGCACAGTCTCTGGAGCGCAACAGTAAGAAGCATTTTGTACAAAAGTATTCTGTACTTCTGTATGACAACTATTAAAGAAACTTGAAACTTGAACTTGAGCTCTGTTAGGGTAATGTTCTTTGGTTTTTCTAGCGCCTTCAATACAATCCAGCCACATATCCTAGCAAACAAAATGATTCATCTTAAACTCAACTCAACCATCTCTTGGTGCACGAAATCTTGTTCCTCAACCTCAGGCTGGATGACATAGTATCGGATGTCATCTGGACAAAAACTGGAGACCCCAGGGAACAGTTTTGGCGGCCTTCCTCTTTGTTCTTTATACTGCGGACTGCAGACATAGCGAAGCCATGTGCCATATGCAAAAAATGTCTGACGATACTGCTCTGATCGGTCTCATCAACAAATGCGATGACCGGGCCTATAAAAAGGAGATTGACTCATTTGTCCACTGGTGCGATGCCAACTTCTTGGAATTAAACATCGAAAAAGGCTCTCCTATTGTGTTGTGTATCCTGTAGTGTATTGTATCATGTAACTGTTTCTTTCATGTTTGTATATGTGTATTCGCTCTGGTGGCAAACCATGTTTCCCCTCAGGGATTAAGAAATAAACCATACCATACCATACCAACAAGACGAAAGTCTTTCTCTGTTCTGCATCCCCTTAACAATTGTGTGTATTGAGCCGTACTGTATTGTACCCATTCTGCAATCTGTTAATACAATTTTCAATCTATCGATTCAAAACCGAATCCGGTACTTTTATGGGTTCCCCATTAAATATGCGTACATTTGCATGTATTGCCAAGACTCGCATCACCAACATGGATAATGCCAGATTCAAAAACATTTTTTTTATCTACTTTTTCTCCTCCTTTTTTCTGTGATTTTTCTCCCCATCCCAATTTACCTATCGTGCCAATTCTCCCTCCCCTGTCTTGAACGTTGCTCGCATATGCCCCCCACTGGTCGGTTGTAGGGAGGCTAGAAGCCTTGCATCACGTGTCCCCTCCGATACACGTGGAGACAGCCTGTCACATCTTTTCACCTGCCAGCGCGGACTCTCATTGGCGAGGTGTAACGTGTGGGAGGCTCACACTACCCCGCCATTTCCTGTCTCTGCTGTGCAGGCGTCCGCCAACCGACCTGTAGGAGTCGCTGTCCACAACGTCCAGATTACCACCCATCGACTTCCACCCGCTAACTCTGCCAATGAGTTAGTATGACGGCCGTCCAAAGCCGGAGGCAACGCCGACAGCCAGAGTCGAACCCGGTGTCTCTTGCGTTGGTGACGAGTGCAATGTCCGCTGCGCCACCAAGCCGCCCTTGGTTTCATTTTGTTGATACACTCTAATCGAAACTTGCAATGCTCCATCTTTGATTAAAGTATGTGTTATAATTAGAGGTGGGCATAGATTAATTTTTTTAATCTAGATTAATCTATCTGCAATCCTGGATTTAATCTAGATTAATCTAGATAAAAATGGCTAAAAAAAAAAAAAAAAAATGCAGAAGGCATTCAAAATATGTGTGTTCTACCCAAATAATGACCAGAAGTAAGTCCTTACTTTTTCTTTCCTCCTTATGTCTCTCAGGCCAGGTGGCCCATTACACCATGAGCCCATCTCCCGTTTCCAAAATGCATTACAGACTGTTTGAAAAAGCTGTTTTGCTATGATAATTGGTAATGAAATATCAAAATAATGTTCAATAAGATGTACTTGTGTTTAATAAGTTGTTTTATTCAGAAGTTAACACAAATAAATAATATTACCAGTACAGTACAGTTAGTATCTAGCACTCTCAGGAGCAAAACAGAAAGAATCATTTCAAACTTGAACTATGTGACATGGCTTGAATCAACTGCTCCAGTGGAGTTGCTCAGTGGCCAATGGTGTCAACTGTGGTTGTACTGGGCAACTCCCAGATGTGAATGGAACTGTGTGAATGTGAAGCAGGGCGTTCCTGAAAAAGAGCATCTGTGCTCAGCGAACCTACCCTGGGTAAATAAAGGTAAAAAAAAAAATGTAAAAAAACGCCGTTAACGGCCCAGCTCTAGTTATAATACAAGGTAATATAATAAAGCTTACCTTGTAATTGCATTGCTCCATCTTTGATTAAAGTATGTAATAATACAAGGTAATATAATAAAGCGTACCTTGTAATTGCATTGCTCCATCTTTGATTAAAGTATGTGTTAATAATACAAGGTATATAATAAAGCGTACCTTGTAATTGCATTGCTCCATCTTTGATTAAAGTATGTGTTATAATAATACAAGGTATATAATAAAGCGTACCTTGTAATTGCATTGCTCCATCTTTGATTAAAGGGGAACTATTTTACTATTTCTTTCACTATTTGGGCACTTTTACACAATTCCTGTGAGTCTATGGAACACCTCTGTAATATATATATTTTTTTTATTCATTGTTTTGTATTTCTAATCAAGTCCTCAAAAACAGCATTTTTCTACCTCAAGATCTCGAGCCGTTTTGAGGCTGAGCTCCAGCCACTGTGTGCAGCTCATCTTGTATCTCAACATTAACATGCAGCAGTGTCTTTCTGACATCACAAATCATCACATTTTCAAATGACTCAGTTCAGTGAGGGTGAATATTGTGAGAGGAGAATTGGAAGAATGCGCCAATATGAGAATTAGAGACATAGATCATATTAATATAAGTTCACATAGCTAGGAAACAATGCTAAACACTCAAAAAGGCCATTTATAAGATAGTTCCCCTTTAAAGTATGTGTTATAATAATACAAGGTAATATAATAAAGCGTACCTTGTAATTGCATTGCTCCATCTTTGATTAAAGTATGTGTTATAATAATACAAGGTAATATAATAAAGCGTACCTTGCACGACAGGGGACCCTGGCCAGCCATGGCTTCTTCCCATAGATATAATATAAAGACTAGGGTAAGAGGCTTCTCCGGGTCTGCAGCTCGACCCTACTCTCAACATGATCAATGAGCATCACGTGATCACCGACTGTGGGGAGTTATTGTGGGAGGAGCTTGGCTTGGACGTCATGTTGATTGACAGGCTGGATGTCTCGAGCAGGAAGCAGCTTCACTCCGCCAGAGTTCCCCTTCGCATCAGTGACGTTAGTCCAGTTGAAGACGAGCTGCGAAATACAAGAAGTAAACAAGTGTGTTCTGTTGGACATTTCTGTGGGGATTATTAAACGTTGTTTGCGGATTCAACCAAGGCATTCAAGGTGAGACTGTAGCAATATTCCTTCTAGATAACGTTCTCTTAGCTAACGAGCTAACGCTGTGCGGCTAACGGCTGCTAGCTTGTTGTCCTGAGGTTTGGAACAAAGACGGAGAGGAGCAGCTAGTTATTAGTTATGTTTCATCTGCCACTCATTGAAGAGTGTGATCACATGTTCACGTTTCACTGGAAGTATTGTTACCAACGTTAGCTAGCTAGTAGATGTGTAAGTTCAGCCTCAGGGGTTCTGGGGCTGAAAGGCCAGAGACTGAGCACAGATAGGTCCCGCCCACTCAGGGGAAAACATTCCATCGCTCTACATTTTATTGTGATGGTTCCTTGATTGATTGAACACTTTATTAACAGATTGCAGAATGAGTATAATACAGTACGGCTCAATACACACAATAGTTAAGGGGATGCAGACCAGAGAGACTTTCGTCTTGTTTACATCAGGGTCCCCCATTTTCAATTCATAATGACATACGCAACATACAGATACAGTACTTTTACATTCATGATACACAAGATATTCAAATATACAGTACTGTTAAACAGAGATCCTAACAGAAAATACATATGAGGGGGAGTAAACTGTAACGGTTAGGAGGGGGTGGGTGGGAGGGGGAGCCGTGACCCCTTCTTGTCATTTTGGTCAGCTAGCAAACAACAGAAGGATACCTGTGTACAATAATGTGGAACGCCCTACCCACAACCGTGAAGGAATGTGAATCCCTACCCTTCTTCGAAACCGCTCTCAAAGAGCACCTACTGCAATTAGAAACTGGCCCCTGTAAATGTCCAAATCCCCCCCCCCCCACCAATGTACAGTTCCTTCCCCTCCGGATGTATATATTTTTATGATCTTTTTACTACACAGTTCTGTATGTCATAAATGTCCTGATGCATTGAAAATGGGGGACCCCGATGTAAACAAGACAAAAGTATTTTTCTGGTCTGCATCCTCTTAGCAGTTGCTTTGTATTGAGCCGTACTGTATTGCACCCATTCTGCAATCTGTTAATAAAGTTTTCAATCAATCAAGGCTAAGCCTTAAATGATTATCTCTGAGCCAAGCCGTGACCCCATTGTGTCTGTCTTCAGTATACAATCCAGTTTACAGCATTTGAAGGTTAAACTAAATACGCCTCTCCTAGAGCCATATGAAATCCGCGTTCACGGAATTGCGGGCGGAATTGAGCAATGAAAATGTAATCAACTGTAAACGTGGAATATTTCAGAATTTGCCCTAATCTGGACTGAAATTCCGTGTTCTGGAGAATATGGAACGTTTGGTGCAACGCGAACATGACCGGGGACGCTACAGCGTGTTACACACAACACAGAGAAATATCCAAGCGTCTAGCTGCTTCGGTGTTAACGTCGGAAGAAATTCCACACTAAGCCCTAAATTCAGAGCAGCACAGTATCCTAATGACTAGGGATGCCCCGATCACGTTTTTTGCCACCGATCGTCGTGAGCCATATCGGCCGATACCGATCCGATACCGATCGTTTTTGATTAAAAAGAAATTAAAAATTATTTTATATAATTTTTTTTTTTTTTTTTATAAAATATATATATTATATAATTAGACTTGTACTTGTATTATCTGCGAGACATCGCCACCACGCAACAAGTCAAAATGCTCGCTATCTGCAAACAGCTCCACTGTCTGTGTGTACTCTAGTAGCCTCCAGCTACCAAAAAGGATTCTCCGGCGCTGCAGCGGGACCCTATTGGTAACGTTATGCTTTGGTCATTTAACATTCAGCAAGCCCTCAGCTTGAATACGCATTCAATCAATGTTATAAGACATTGATATCAGGAGCTATCTGTAGCTACTGCTAGCCGGCTAGATGACGTTAAGACAACTATTTAGTTCAATCGGACATTTCGTTTTGAACAGTGAATTAACGTCAGCTAACGCGAGCTAACGGAGGTATCAACATGCACTACAAGACTTGCTGGAGCATTTGTTGATATCAGGAGCTATCGGTAGCTAGCCGGCTAAATACCGTTAGACAATGCCTACTAAAAGTGAATAGTTGACTGGGTAATTTTGTTTAAACAGTAACGATAGCTAGGTAGCTAACGTTAGCTCAGGTCGAATGCACTATCTAGAGACTCAGCATCTGTGTTTACAAACTCTACACGGGTACGGGCGGGGCTAGGGAGGAGGAGCAGTTTGCAGGTCCTGTGCGTCTGAGACAAGCGAGTGAGATATCCACTTGATCAGTTTCCGCGATCGGCGAATATGACTCATTATCGGAATTCCCCGATCGCATATTTATACTAATTATCGGCCGATAACGATCGGTGGCCGATCGATCGGGGCATCCCTACTAATGACTTGTATATGACCGGCGATAAGGTGTTTTGCGAATTCTGTCAACATGCCGTGGACTGGACTTGCAAAACACGTGCGAAGTTCACTCTCCAAAAGCCATGTCATGAACACGAAAAACACTGTGCTTCAAAACAGAGTAGGGTATATCTGCAGTGCCGCAGCCCCATACACACCAGCTCTCTAGATAGCTCACAATAGATACAGCTAGAGGGCGAGGCTAATCACTGACACTATTGTGATGAAATAGCTATGTAACGTTGCAGTACATAAAGTACACAGGACTAGTGTTGTCAAAAATATCGAAGTATCGATACATATCGATACTGAATATTTAAAACGGCTTCGATACTCATTTCCCGAAGTACCGATACTTTCTGCAGTATCGGTACCAGCTGGCTTGCTCCCGCAAGTTGTTGACAGACAGACGCGCTGCCAGAGCCTTGCCCTTCCGCCTCCTCCTCCTCCTCGCTCAGAGCAACAGACACAAGCTGCTGCAGCCTCCTCCCCCTCACAGCCGGGCAGCGCAGCCCTGTCTTCAGTTTGTAAACAACGCTATTATTAGCTAACGTTAGCTGTCGTTCCTCCGTTAGCTTAATGCTAGCTAGCTGGCCACCTATTACTTCATGGAAACGGAGTAACGTCAAGCCGAGCACACTACACCAGTACACGCATGAACTCGACACAACTACCCCGTTTCCAACGGTAGGTCGAGCGGAGCCGGAGCCCATCCTACACCAGTACATGCATGAACTCGACACAACGTTACCCCGCCTCCATGAAGTGTCCAATTAGCAGCAATGTTGTTGAAAATGTAACGTTAATAAATGCTCCGAGCATAGCTCCGGAGAAATCTCTCTCTCTCTCTCTCTCTCTCTCTCTCTCTCTCTTTCTCTCTTTCTCTCTGATCTAAAGATAAACAAAGGGTTTTAAAAGTGTATTTATCTTCTCGTATAGTACCAGAGAGAAGCTGAGGATAATCAACCAGCAACAAAAGCAAAATTTGTTAAAAAAAAAAAAAAAAAATTATTATAATAAAAAAAAATTATTATAATTTTTTTTTGGTATCGAAAGTATCGATACTTTTCAAGGTATCGTATCGAAGTCGAAATTCCAGTATCGTGACAACACTACACAGGACTAGAAATTATAGCTTCTTGCTAAATCTGGTGCACCCATCTATTTGTTTAATGCAAATGATTGTCAGTACACACTCCTTTATAAACTAAACTAAAGGTGCCTAAATGATGCATTACTATATTTCATCACAATAGAATAGATATAGTAGTAGCTACTCTAGCTGTATCTATTGTTTGTTTAAACTTTACACTTGAAATGTGTGTTTTTATTTTGTCACAATATTATTTGAAAAATATTGTGTAAAATTGAACTGTATTTCTGAGTTGCAGCACTTAAAACATTAAATGGACTGTTATATCTTGTTAAATTGTGGACATTTATTCATTCCCACTTATTAGACACTATTTCTGATGGTAAAATGAGCGTACAAAGCAAAATACAGAATTCTGAAATATTAAAACGGAATTTGGAGAAAAAAATTGGGGGAAAAAACGGATTTCATATGCCTCTAGCCTCTCCATAAAGCAGAGAGACTATTTTATTTATTGTGACCCCAGTCTTGTGTGTACAGTGAAAAGATGTAACGTTAGACCAGTTCAAAGTACTTCCCAGATCTCCTGTCCTCTCCTTCCTCTAATTCTGTTCCTTTCTCAGGCCATGGTTCGAGTAGTGTATTCCTGGCGTTTTTTTATACGTTTTTGACGACGTTTGATGTCCCTATTACACAGAAATGCGTTTTTTGGCGTTTTTTTGTGGATACGGCTGAAACGCAAAATTGTGTTTGCGTTTGGAGATACGCAAAAAAAACGCATCGACAACAGCGTGTAGTCAGCACGGAGCCGTTGTTGCGAAAACGCCCATGCGCAGTAGATACCATCTGCGTGCCCTTCCGGTGACAACAGTGTGTGTGTTTGGGACATAGCTCCGTGTCCCAAATAGCTTCAGCTACCATGTGTTGTCAAGTTATTGTTATAAGGACCCCAGTCCAAGCTACAACAGTCTGCATTCCCTTAACAATTGTTTGTATTGAGCCGTATTGTATTGTACCCATATGCAATATGTTAAATAAAGTTTACATCCATTCATTCTGCTAGCATTACCGATTGCATGAGCAGCTGGCTAACGTGAGCTATCAGGATTCAGACCCTGTTAGCTCAGAGCTCCTCTTTCAACTTAACAAGCATTAAACAAAATGGCCCAGTCATCTATTCACCTTTGTTTAATACACACAGCGTTGTCTCTAATGTTATCTAACTACTGATAGCTCGCGATATCATCAGTTTTGGTGCTGGCTAAGTAGCGTGAGCTAACGTTAGCTTCTAGCCACAATGCTATATTGTTATAATGGCATACTCCATTGACGTTAGCATGCAGCTAACAATGCTACCGATCTTTTTTTAGACTAAACTATCCGCTCTTGGTGGTCACTTGTGTTTCATCAACAAATGACAGGCAGAACACACAGTGAATGTATCCGTTTTGTTTATTGCACTTTTATTAGGCTTTGCTGAAAAAGAATTGCTGCATTGGGTAACTAGGCAAAAGATGGTGGCCGCCTTGTTGACATTTGCTTTGCAGGCACATTCAAGTTCTGATTGGTTGAAATTGCCTTCATGTTTGCCACCTACTGCCACCTACTGCTTTGGCAGTGTACTACATCAGTGTGCTCGGGTGACAAAAACGGAAAAAAAACGAAAGTGTGACTCGAGGCGCACAACGTCGCGGCGATACGCATATGACGACGATACGAAAATGATACGAAAGGTGTAACCGACGCCTCAGCCATGTCAATACAGTGTTTCCCACAGGATTTTCAGAGACTATGGGGGGTGAGCCTCCGTCCGTCTAGGGGGGTCCGGGGGCATTATTTTTTTGTACATTTTAATGTTAAATGCATCAATCTGGTGCACTTTGAGAGCAAAATAAAGAGGCTAGATCTATGATGAACTTTGTGCTCAAAACACAAAATCGACTAGAGCTTCCCAATCCTCTCCTCGAAGCACTCCAGCCGTTCAATGTATTTGTTCAATTCCACCACCAGCACACCTGATTCAACTTAAGTAGCCCTTTATTAGTTGAATCAAGGTGTGCTGGTGGTGGAATTTAACAAATACATGGAACGGCTGGGGTGTCTCGAGGAGAGGTTTGGGAACCACTGGACTAGAGCATACATTTGAGCCATCAAAGAAATGAAGCAAAAGTGGTTACCTGTGTTGAACTGGTTTATTTTTTAGAAAAAACAGTCTAGGTCATTAATGGGAAACCCTGCAATAGACCGGAATAAGTTGGCGGGGGGACCTGTATCTAACCGATTTGTTCAGGCTTACTGACGTTTTCCCAGTCCCCCCTCCTCCCTGTTCGCTAAGTGTTGGTGCACCAGAGGTACAAAGAGTGCCCCAAGAATGTGAAGCATCCACTGTGTATTTCACAGTGAATCTCTGGTGTATTTCAGAGTGAATCTAGTGGGATAGTGTGTACTGCAGTAGGTTAGGGCTCTCTGCATGTGTAGCAGTGTGATAGTGGGATAGTGTGTACTGCAGTAGGTTAGGGCTCTCTGCATGTGTAGCAGTGTGATAGTGGGATACATCGGCGTATTTAGACCACTATCACTAGGGCACGTGCCCTAGTGATGATCATCTGTGCCCCAGTGATAATTTTTTTTTTTTTTTTTTTTTTTTTTTTTTTAACAAATGTTTTTTATTTTCCCTTTTTTAACATGATCAAATGATAATTTAACATGATCAAATAATTATTATAATATTTTTTACTTCGCTTTGAAATATTATAGTGAAATATTTTGCACTGCATTTATCTTGTTGAAATCCTCCAACAGGCTCTTTTTTGTAAGTTGACTGGTTTGCACACCAATAATACAGTGCAATAATAGAATAGTAGAATAGATAGTAAAATTATGCAATAGAATGGCCAGAGTAAAATAGTGCTACAGTACAATCAACAGCGGGGTGTATTAGAAGGCTATGGTGAAGAGGTACGTTTTTAGCTTATTTCTGAAAATATTAAGAGATCTAGCTTCCCTAATGTCCATAGGTAGTGTGTTCCATAACTTTGGTGCATAGTTAGCAAAGGCTGCATCCCTGATTTTCTTTAGACTGTGGCTTGGAACCTTCAATAGACCAGTAGTAGATGATCACAATGTTTATACTTTGTACATAAGGAGGAGGACCTTGAAATCAATTCTAAATGTTACCAGAAGCCAGTGTAGGTTACTTACTTGTAACTTCGGGTTTGATCCAAGGAGTAAGTTGCCCCATATTGCTCTGTAACATTTCCCTTTTTGTTATAGGACCGACTAGTAGGATTTCAGTTTTGCCCTCATTTAATTTTAGGAAGTTGTTCGTCATCCATTTGTTTATTGCTAAGAGACAGGCGGAAATGGAGTTTATAGCTGTGTGATCATTTGGTTCAGCGGAGATGTACAATTGTGTGTCATCTGCGTAACTATGGAAACATACATTGTGCTTTCTAATGATGTCTCCTCAATGTTCAATGTTCAATGCAATGTTCAATGCAAGTAAAGCACTTTAAACTTTAAGTATGACTAAATGCTTTATTGACTATATATATAGTAACTGTTCCAAAATGCATAGATTTCTATGTATTTTAGGGGTTTGGGTGGCTAGCTCTTTTTAATATAAATGTCAGATTGTTTTATTTATTTCATAGATTTCTATGCATTTCAGGAGTTTGGGGGGCTGGCTCCCCAAAATAATTAAATAACATAACCCTAACCTAACCCTAAAACCGAAATAAAGTTAAAGAAAAATAGTTACAAAATCCACCCATTTTCGCCCACAAACCGGCCAAAACCGGCCAATTTTTTTCCGCGGTCGCGCTGCGCGCTCCCGCTTCGTAGTTGTTGGTGCCCTTCTGTGCCCTACTGAAGTGCTGGGTCTAGATACGCCCCTGGTGGGATAGTGTGTACTGCAGTAGGTTAGGGCTCTCTGCATGTGTAGCAGTGTGTAGTTGGATAGTGTGTACTGCAGTAGGTTAGGGGTCTCTGCATGTGTAGCAGTGTGTAGTGGGTAGGGATGCCCCGATCACGTTTTTTGCCACCGATACCGATCACCGATCGTCGTGAGCCATATCGGCCGATACCGATACCGATACCGATCGTTTTTGATTAAAAAGAAATTAAAAATTATTTTATATAAAAAGTTTTTTTATTTTTATTTTTTTATAAAATATATATATTATATAATTAGACTTGTACTTGTATTATCTGCGAGACATCGCCACCACGCAACAAGTCAAAATGCTCGCTATCTGCAAACAGCTCCACTGTCTGTTAGGGGTGCACCGATATATCGGTCGGGTATCGGTATCGGCCGATAAGTGCCTTGTTGACTGCTATCGGCCTATCGGCCGATAAGCTCAAATGTGCCGATAGCAGTCGCCGATAAATACCATCAATTTGTGTAGCGTCAAAAGGCAAAAAAATAAAAGTTCACTCGCGACCTACCGCACAACGCCCGCCGTCCCCCACACACACACACAATCTACTGCATCAAAGTAATTACTTATGATTAACAAGGCATTCGTTTTGTGGCATTAGCGTTATATAGTTAGTGTTACACGGACAATAACATCAGCATATTATTATTACCCATAGCAGCAATGCATTACTCCAAGTCCGTTCATTAGCTCGGTTCCATTCCGTTGCTCATTCCGTACCCAACTACACATTCTGCAATCTGTTAATAAAGTTTTCAACCAGACAAATGTATAGAAAGGCTTTGTTTTATTATAACATTTGTTGCAGTAAAATCATTATGTCTCATTTGGTCATGCGTGGAGCGCCGGTCGGCGGGCCGGGCAGCTAACGTAGCTACGTTATTAGCTATTAGATGCAAGACTAACGTTACTGGTGAAAATGTGATTTGCGTTGGAATACTCCTTTGTCAACTTGCTGTACTTTGCTTGCAGGTCTGCAGTCATTATTGCTGCATTATGAATAGCCACAACTTTAGCCAAGGTAACGTTATGGCTAAACCTTTAACAATAGTTAACGCTAGCTTTCGGTTAGCTGTTCAATGCTATTAATAACACAACTCCCCGTCAACACCCTCTCTCGGGAAGATGGCATTTAAGAAAGTATCTGCTGTTAAAATGAAGTGTTACACGTTCAATAACAAGCATATTATTTACCCGAAGATAGCAGTAAACAAGGCATTAGTCCGTTCATAGCTCGGTTCCATTCCGTTCCTCATTCCGTACCCAACTACACATTCTGCAATCTGTTAATAAAGTTTTCAACCAGACAAATGTATAGAAAGGCTTTGTTTTATTATAACATTTGTTGCAGTAAAATCATTATGTCTCATTTGGTCATGCGTGGAGCGCCGGTCGGCGGGCCGGGCAGCTAACGTAGCTACGTTAAGTGTGTTCTGCTCTCGCAGACTCGCAAACAGAACAATGGCGGCATGCCCGGAAGTAGAAAAATTTATAAACGCTTGCCGATTGGTGGTAAGGACCAGAGCTTTCAACCAATGCAATGGAACCATTTTGATTGACAGTCGATTCGGCCAATTACGCCACACCGCTAGCACCCACCTCCTGCTGTCGAGAGAATAGTATCCCGCTGCAGGCCGCAAGAATGGTTCCATTGCATTGGTTGAAAGCTCTGGTTGAGAAAATAGTATCCCTCTGCAGGCCGCAAGACGATACTGGGAGAGAGATAGTGATACCATAAACATATTTCTTGATGTTTCCTTTTTTTAAGTAAGTAAAGAGGCCTACAAATACAAACATACACATACAAATATACAGTAGTTTCATTAAAAAAAAAAAAAAAAAAAAAAAAAAAAAAAATACAAATACTTACATACAAATATACAAATATCGGTATCGGCCGATAGTGTTAGTTGAACAATCGGTATCGGTATCGGCGGCCAATTTTCATATCGGTGCATCCCTACTGTCTGTGTGTACTCTAGTAGCTCCTCCTGATATCAACAAATGCTCCAGCAAGTCTTGTAGTGCCTGTGTGTACAGTGGAGCTGTTTGCAGATAGCGAGCAAAAGGATTCTCCGGCGCTGCAGCGTGACCCCATTGGTAACGTTAAGTGCTTTGGTCATTTCACATTCAGCAAGCCCTCAGCTCGAATACGCATTCAATCAATGTTATAAGACATTGATATCAGGAGCTATCTGTAGCTACTGCTAGCCGGCTAGATGACGTTAAGACAACTATTTAGTTCAATCGGACATTTCGTTTTGAACAGTGAATTAACGTCAGCTAACGCGAGCTAACGGAGGTATCAACATGCACTACAAGACTTGCTGGAGCATTTGTTGATATCAGGAGCTATCGGTAGCTAGCCGGCTAAATACCGTTAGACAATGCCTACTAAAAGTGAATAGTTGACTGGGTAATTTTGTTTAAACAGTAACGATAGCTAGGTAGCTAACGTTAGCTCAGGTCGAATGCACTATCTAGACTCAGCAGAGGAGGTCCGCCTCCTCTGTGTTTACAAACTCTACACAGGTACGGGCGGGGCTAGGGAGGAGGAGCAGTTTGCAGGTCCTGTGCGTCTGAGACAAGCGAGTGAGATATCCACTTGATCAGTTTCCGCGATCGGCGAATATGACTAATTATCGGAATTCCCCGATCGCATATTTATACTAATTATCGGCCGATAACGATCGGTGGCCGATCGATCGGGGCATCCCTAGTAGTGGGATAGTCTGTACTGCAGTAGGTTATGGGTCTTTGCATGTGTAGAAGGGGTGGTCGTGAGAGGATGCATCGATCCAGATCGATATATCGATCTATTATCAATGATCAAATAGGATCGATGCAACGTAAAAAGATCGATTCATATGCGATACTCTTATTTTGAAAATCCCCTGGTGAGCATATCCGCCCGGCCGGAACATCAGTAGCTCATTAGCAGCGTGTGTTAACGTTAGACAGCATTGCTTCAGAGTCCGCCTATTTTGATACCCAAAATAAGTGCCTGTTGTTTTTTCTCCCACAACGGGTCAAATGCATCTAACATGCTTTCCATCCTCGCCATTCCTTTATGCCCACGTCGCGTTAAATACCGAAATTAACGTTACGTTAGCGTAAGCTAACTAAGCTAAGCTGATAAGAGCCATAGAGAGAACAGCAGAGGTCCATTAGGGACTGGGAAGGACTGCATTCTCGAGACAGCGCCACTACCAGGATCTGGCCGGTACTGCACCTTCGGACTCCCAATATGCCTTTTCCAGCCGAAATACTGCTCTGTGACAGTGAATTGATATTAAAAAAAACCGAACCAAAAACAGTGAACAGGAGGAGGTCTATTTGTATTTAAAACAATAGATTGTTTTTCATTTAAATGTCTGGAAGAGCTCAAAAATAAAAATGTCATGTTATTTCCATTGCCTTTTTTTTGTTGATTTAAATGTTACCGATTGTGTTAAATGGGCATATAATACCGTCTCATATCGATCGCAGGCACCTGAATCGAATTGTATCGTATCGTGGCAGACTTTGTGATATCGGAAAATATCGTATCGTTGTCCAAAGAATCAATATCGTATCGTGATGAAACTGGTGATTCCCACCCCTAATGTTTAGTAGTGTGTAGTTGGATAGTGTGTACTGCAGTAGGTTAGGGGTCTCTGCATGTGTAGCAGTGTGTAGTGGGATAGTGTGTACTGCAGTAGGTTAGGGGTCTCTGCATGTGTAGCAGTGTGTAGTGGGATAGTGTGTACTGCAGTAGGTTAGGGCTCTGCATGTGTAGCAGTGTGTAGTGTGATAGTGTGTACTGCAGTACAGGGTTAGAAATTAACATTTTTTTTCAAGGGCTTTTTTTGCCCCCCTTAATTGATTTTCGGGGGCTTTTTTGTGTGTTTCGGGGGCACTGAATTTTTATGATAAACGGTTATTAAACATCCTTATCATTTAAAAAATACAACTCAATTAATGACCTCAAACAGTTAACTTCATTTGATTATTTTATTCACATTCACAACACAGCTCATGTTGTGAATACATATAAAACCAACCTATACAAAAGATAAGCATACTGCAAAAAAAAGATTTGCTATAAGGGTTGTACATCATGCTTGCTGAGATCATACCAATTGTTTTTGTTAAAAGTAAAAATCTGAAATTTGGTTAAATTAAATTAAACAGATGTAACAGCCTGAACAACAGAGAGGTAACAGCCTTACATAATTAATAAATCAAATCAAGAGCATGAGGCATCTTGGGGGCCATAAGGCTTAATGTTGGGCCTCCTCGTCCTATCTCCTGCCTTGAACCACTTCGCAATGGCAGGCTCCAAGTTCATCTCCCCCTCAGGTGGGCCCTCAAGGTAAATGACCATCAAATGGTCTAGTGTGGATGTCTCCAGCCTGTTTCGCCAGTCATTTTTAACCCGGTTCATGAGGGAAAAAGATCTCTCCACTTTGGCTGTTGCCAGTGGAAGAACCTCGATTATTTCGAAGAGGTGAATGATATTTTTGAACTCATCTTTCCAGGTTCCAAACAACCTTGACCGCCAGTTGACCTGTGCATATTTTTTCAGCATTTATTTTAGCCGTGCCCACTCAGCCATTGCTGTGTTGATCTCACAGCCTTTCGGGGTTACGATATCTTTGAAATGCTGGAGTAAAAGCCATACTTCATCATCTCCATAGCCAGCTAGGTCCTGGTCCTCTGGCCAGTTGCTGGGATCCACTGTGCACATGGCACTCAGTACCTTGCCTGAGAATGTGGCAAACCTTTCCTCCAGACGACATAGGACTGGCTTGATCAGCGCCTCAAGGGAGTTATCAAATGCAACTTTTTGTTCTGGGTTAGTTAATTTAACTCCCCTGTATGCTCCCATTCTGCACTCCCCTCTCACTGATCTCAGCCTGTGGCCATTGGACTTTGGCATGTCTTTCAATATTTCAGAAGATGCCATGACTGCATTGACTACTTCTGTCAGTGTCACATTGTCTCTCTGGAACAAGAGGGAAAGGCGTGATAGCTCTTCTAATATGTCCAAGTAAAGGCCCACGTGAAGGATGAACTTGAAAGAAGTGATCTTCTTCAGCCAACCTCTGGCTTTTGCTGCATCAGGTTTCTTGATGTCTTGACGGCAGGGTTAGAAATTAACATTTTTTTTTCAAGGGCTTTTTTTGCCCCCCTTAATTGCTTTTCGGGGGCTTTTTTTTGTATTTCGGGGGCACAACATTTTTATAATGAAAATTAACATAAAGATTATAAAACATTGTTGACACTTTTTTACAGTCTTCGTCCCTATGTTTGATAACGTAATGTTAATGTCTCCATATATAGGGCTCTACGCTAACCTTTTTCCCAAGGAGCACATGTGCTCCTAAATAAAATGTTAATAAATAAAATCTAAATACAAATTTAGGAGCACACAGAAATTTAGGAGCACAGTGACAATTGTTCAAGTAACACACACACGCACACGATGTGTGACATGGCTTGGTTTCATGTTTTGAGGTACCTTCAATTATCTGTAAATAATACATACATACTCTATCTAAATAGATTAAATATTATTGTCCCTGAGTGAGGGCAAGTTGTGTTGTTGTCTTGATATAATAACCGGTTGCCTCTGGATCAACGAATGTCTAATATTGAATAATATTATTAGATATTTTATTTTTAACATCCCTAATTCCAACAGTCAAGAAGCTTGTTTCAAATTGATGAAAAACCCCACACACGCAACGTTTGTGAGTATAGGCTCTGGCCAGATCGATCAATGAAATACGTTGCGCGCTCAGCGCTGTGGAATGAAGGAAATGCGCATCGGGATCGGATTTGGATGTTATTCTTTTGGAGTTGTGTTACAAATGGAATGGTCTTTCCCCGCCGAACACAAGTTACTTAACGTTACACAGAACACAGGTCGCGCTATGCAGATGCTTAGCTTGCTAACGTTAAGATAGCAGTGTAATGCTTGATGAGAGCAGAGCGCTCTCTCTGTGTTCGCAGGAATCGCAGCACCTCTCAAGTGCCTGTAACACGCAGCGGGCCCCGCCTCCCTCCTCCTTGGAACAAACATTCCACCCAAAAACTGAATTTCAGTCCAGTTTCAATCTGAACTATTAACAGCGGAGCTGTTTTGTAATCTTCACAATCACTCGTCTGTCTCGCACACTGCAAGTAAATGATTTTTCCGGTTTGCACACACACATATTATTAGGGGCAATACGAGGGAAATGCTCGCACTGTAGAGCATATATATAATTATTAGGGATGGGTACCGAATTCGGTACTTTTGAGGTACCGAACCGAAACACGTCGGTACTACCGAGTATCGAATCAAGTGAGAAACCGAAAAAAAAAAATATATATTTTTTTTATTTATTTTTTTTTACTTTTTTTTTTTTTTTTTTTACCTTTTTTTTTTCATGTCAACGTTCACACGCACAATATATGCTTACCTAGGATTTGACTTGATTCAACAACAAAGCAGTCGGAGCAATGACAAGCCGAAAACTGTCGAAATTGTAGTTATTTGAAGTTTGGATTTTTTTTTACGACTGAGGTAGGTAAATTAAATTTCGACAGTTTTCGGCTTGTCATTGCTCCGACTGCTTTGTTGTTGAATCAAGTCAAATCCCAGGTAAGCATATATTGTGCGTGTGAACGTTGACATGAAAAAAAAGGAAAAAAAAAAAGAAAAGGAAATTTTTTTTTTTTTTTAAATATGAAAAATGGTACCGTTGGGTACCAGTATCGATTCACAGGTACCGGCACCGGTACCGGTATCGGTTCAAATGTGAAAGGTACCCATCCCTAATAATTATATATATAATTAGTAAACTGTCGGGGGCTTTTTTTGCCCCCCTTAACTGATGTTCGAGGGCATTTGGTCAATTTTCGAGGGCATTTTGCCCCAAGCCCCCGTTAATTTCGAACCCTGCTTGACGGTGTTCGCTTCCAATTTCACTGAGATGTGCCACCACTGTTGGATAGTTTCTTTCGAGTGCCACAAGCGCTCTGCGTCGGTGGTCCACCCATCGAGTGCCCTCTACTTTGGCTGGCATTAGAATGGACTCTTCCAGTATGGCAGCCATTTCACCAAGTTCACGAACACGTTTTGGAGACGTTCGATAGAATGTGGCATATGATGACAAAAAGCCATCAATCTGAAAAACAAGAAAATCATTCACTTTATTTTTGTCAGTCTCCAGAAAGATTTTTTATTTACTCTGGTTGCAGTTACAGTCATAAAGAAACCATTACATTTGTTGAACAAAATTAAATGAAATTGATGCCAAAAATATACTAATTGAATGTAATGCCAAATTCCATATACTAAATTAATAATTTAAATTATTATATTGTTATATTATTATTAAAATAACGTTTATAACTACTACAAACCTCGTTGAAGTAACTGTCTTTAAATGCATCCTTGCAAGCCAATTCTAGACGATGTGCAACGCAATGGATTCCCATCAGCCAAGGCATGTCGCAGGAAAGTTGAGCAAAGACACCATGATGTTTTCCAAAGTTTGTCGCAGCTCCATCGGCACCAAATCCAATTAGATTTTCCTTCCATCTTGGAATGCCTTTCGACACCATGACGGAGTTTATGCAATCAAGGATTCCGCTTGCTGTTGTGTTCGCTGCTTCTGCAATTCTATCAAAAAGGGACAAGACATATGACCCACACTGTAAAAACTGAGCGTCATCTGGTCACTTTTAAACTATCAGCTAATTGTATTAAACTAAAACTGTGTAAAATGCAATTAATAAATGGTTCAAATTCATTGAATTCAGCTTGATTCGATTTCAAAACTGTCGTTTTTATTATGTATATGTTAATACTTATTTAATAAATATGAATTAACCCCAATCCCAGTGTTCTTACTTATTATTGAACGTATTATTTTCCCAAATACCGCGCAACCAATGAATGAGTCTATCGAGAGAGAGCGAGAGGAGAGAGAGAGCGAGAGAGTAACCTCGTTCCCAGCTTTATCTCAAGGGCGAGAGAGGGCGAGAGAGAGAGAGAGAGAGAGAGAGACGTAAAAAGGAATATAACTAGCGGAGCATGACTGAAATACATCAAGCACAATATGAACTCATTGACATAAGTAGCATGGTAATAATACGTAGGTTATTATTGATCAATGAATGTATTGGTAAATTAATTTATATTATAACTGATACACCAGTAGAAGTAATGTTATTTCATCATTGTCCTTGCTGCACTGTAAAAACTGGGATTGGGGTTCATTCATATTTATTAAATAATTATTAGTAACCTATAGGCTACATAATAAAAAAGACTGCTATTTGAAATCGAATTGAGCTGAATTCAATTAATTTGAACCATTTATGAATTGCATTTTATACAGTTTTGGTTGAATAAAATTAGCTGACAGCCTGATATAAAATGACCAGATGACGCTCGCTCGGTTTTTACAGTGTTGCCTGCCGTCGCTCGCTTAAAAATACCTAATATACAGTAACTTAGTATCAGAGTTTAGACGTTTGTCTTGAATATTTTTCTTACCCGAGAAATTTCATTGATGGAATTCCTTTATCCATGAACTTGGCATACACCACCTCCTTTTCACAGGCTCGTCTGTCTGTGCTGCCATCCACCAGAATGCTGACATATCTGGCTGATGTGATCTCCTCGGTCATCTGACTTTGTATGTCCTCAGCCAGGAATTGCGTGAAGACTCGTGCCTGTTTGTCGTTTGCATAAGTTCCCCCCAAATCTACTCCATGCTTTTTCTCAAGGGTGATCAGGGATGGGAAGTACGTGAACGGCAGCTCTTGTTTTGCTAGGTGGTACGTTATGTCAAATAACTTGACCATTCTGCTTAACAGGTCAGCATTCATTTTCATAACTGACTGGACGATGGGCTCGTTGCGTTTCAGTTTGTTCGTCCACGCTTCTGTGAACAACATAAACACGGAAAACAATCATCAAAAACTGTATAAAGCACAATTACGCCTGCTGCCTGCGGCCTGTCCAAAACGTGGTACTAAACGTGGCCTATTGCAATGACGTTACCTAAGTTAGCAAAGAAACCTGCTAACGTTAACGTTCAAGCAAATTAACATACAAATTATAAAAATTGTCGACACTTACCATATGCCATGTTGTGACCGCGGCTGTCTTGGTGGCGCAAAGCGCTGTATTTCTTGACTGTCGTAGTCCCGCGGACAAAAAGATCAACACACGCTCCTCGGACATTAGCCGTGTTTGCAGCTGGAGTCTCACGACACGCTTTACAATAAATAATATGTTGGCCTGTAGCATCCTCCTCAACCCCTAACCAGTCTAATCCCCACGACTCCACCGTACTCCGCTTTACATTTTTTAATTTGAGGACCTGGGCCCCGGGAATCTGCTTCTCAGACTCTGTTTCCTTGTTTTTATAGTTTAATAAAAAACGCTCCATCTTGTCTGTCTCTTCAAAATGCCAGCTTCTCACCTGCCAAAGATGAGAGGGGGAGGAGTGACGTCGACATCGGCCTCGGATCAAAAGCTAGTGTGCGCACAGGGGTGAACTTGGGTGTCACAGCTGGGACTCGGAGCGTTGCGTCAACTTGCGTGTTTGCAATGGAGGAGAAGTTTGGTTCACTTGTAAATAAAAATAAACTATTCACGTAAATGAAACAAAACGTAATGTTAATGTCTCCATATAATATATAATAATATAATATATATATAATTAGTAAACTGTCTGGGGCATTTGGTGCCCCCCTTAAATTATTTTCAAGGGCATTTTGTCCATTTTCAAGGGTACTTTGCCCCGAGCCCCCGTTAATTTCGAACCCTGCTGCAGTAGGTTAGTGGTCTCTGCATGTGTAGCAGTGTGTAGTGTGATAGTGTGTACTGCAGTAGGTTAGGGCTCTGCATGTGTAGCAGTGTGTAGTGGGATAGTGTGTACTGCAGTAGGTTAGGGGTCTTTGCATGTGTACTGTTGTGTGTACTATATTGTGTACTGCAGTAGGTTAGGGGTCTCTGCATGTGTACTAGTGTAAATATTTGACCCCACAACGATTCGATTACGATTCTTCAGGCAACGATTCAATGCATCATGAAATCTCTTCATTTGACCACGATTTCTAGGGATGCCCCGATCGATCGGCCATCGATCGTTATCGGCCGATAATCAGTATAAATATGCGATCGGGGAATTCCGATAATGAGTCATATTCGCCGATCGCGGAAACTGATCAAGTGGATATCTCACTCGCTTGTCTCAGACGCACAGGACCTGCAAACTGCTCCTCCTCCCTAGCCCCGCCCGTACCCGTGTAGAGTTTGTAAACACAGGAGGCGGACCTCCTCTGCTGAGTCTAGATAGTGCATTCGACCTGAGCTAACGTTAGCTACCTAGCTATCGTTACTGTTTAAACAAAATTACCCAGTCAACTATTCACTTTTAGTAGGCATTGTCTAACGGTATTTAGCCGGCTAGCTACTGATAGCTCCGGATATCAACAAATGCCCCAGGAAGTCTATTAGTCCATGTTGATATCTCCGTTAGCTTGCGTTAGCTGACGTTACTTCACAGTTCAAAACGAAATGTCCGATTGAACTAAATAGTTGTCTTAACGTCATCTAGCCGGCTAGCAGTAGCTACAGATAGCTCCTGATATCAATGTCTTATAACATTGATTGAATGCGTATTCGAGCTGAGGGCTTGCTGAATGTGAAATGACCAAAGCATAACGTTACCAATACAATAGGGTCCCGCTGCAGCGCCGGAGAATCCTTTTTGGAGCTACTAGAGTACACACAGACAGTGGAGCTGTTTGCAGATAGCGAGCATTTTGACTTGTTGCGTGGTGGCGATGTCTCGCAGATAATACAAGTACAAGTCTAATTATATAATATATATATTTTATAAAAAAAAAAAAAAAAAAAAAAAACTTTTTATATAAAATAATTTTTTATTTCTTTTTAATCAAAACCGATCGGTATCGGATCGGTATCGGCCGATATGGCTCACGACGATCGGTGATCGGTATCGGTGGCAAAAAACGTGATCGGGGCATCCCTAACGATTTCTATTCGATTCGATTCATTTTCGATCAGTTAATTCCCCCCAAAAAAATGTATATACAAATGTGGCTGGGGGAACTGATTCACTCAGCATGAATGGACTATAGGTCAATAAAAACAATACACCAAGCTTTAAGTTAACAGGATATTTTATTCACAAAAAGTGCCAGATTTGAGATTTCAGACATTTTATTAAGTGATTAATCCCTACTGTGGCAAAGTTGTAGCCAATAACTAGGTCTAACAAAAAAGGCAGTGACATTGAACTACTGCTACAAAAGTAACAGTCACGTAACTTTAGCTTTTTCCCCTTTTATTCATACAATGCCTCTCTCTCCCTCCCTCTCCCTCTCTCTCAAGTTGCCAAACTGCACACATTAAAATTGCGATTGGTACTGTAGTGTGTACTGTAGTGTGTGTAGTGGGATAGTGTGTACAGCAGTAGGTTAGGGCTCTGCATGTGTACTGTTGTGTGTACTATATTGTGTACTGCAGTAGGTAAGGGCTGTCTGCATGTGTACTGTAGTGTGTACTAGGGATGGGTACCGAATTCGGTACTTTTGAGGTACCGAACCGAAACACGTCGGTACTACAGAGTATCGATTCAAGTGAGATACAGATTATTTTTATTTTTTTTTCCATGTCAACGTTCACACGCACAATATATGCTTACCTATGATTTGACTTGATTCAACAACGAAGCAGTCGGAGCAATGGCAAGCCGAAAACTGTCGAAATTGTAGTTATTTGAAGTTTGGATTTTCTTTTCACGACTGAGGTAGGTAAATACAATTTCTTGAGACTAAAGTACCGAAAAAAGGTACCGTTGGGTACCGGTATCGATTCACAGGTACCGGTACCGTATCGGTTCAAATGTGAAAGGTACCCATCCCTAGTGTGTACTATATTGTGTACTGCAGTAGGTTAGGGCTCTCTGCATGTGTACTGCAGTGTGTACTATATTGTGTACTGCAGTAGGTTAGGGCTCTGCATACATGTGTACTGGTTAGGGCTCTGCATACATGTGTACTGTAGTGTGTACTATATTGTGTACTGCAGTAGGTTAGGGCTCTGCATGTGTACTGTAGTGTGTACTATATTGTGTACTGCAGTAGGTTAGTGTAGCAGGCATGTGGTATGATAACCTCTGGGAAAAATACCACGGTTTCACGGTATTCGGTAAAAAAAAATAGGAACATTTTTCCCCCATTGGACAAAACGTCTTTTATTACAGTGCACAAACGGAGCACAATCAGCTTTTCTGTAAGTGTTATTTATGAATGTGTGAAGACTGTCTGTATTACACACAGAGGGAACTGTCTGACCACTTTCAATTTGTACTAAGTACAACTAATAAGTACAGAATAAAAAGTACTTCCAAATAAACGTTCATGATTATGAATATGTAGGCTATGTATGTCAAAAGGGCAATACGTTTTGTTAATGTAATCTACTTGCACAGATGTATGTTATATAGCCTAGTACTATTCTTACTGGATTAAACATACATTTAAACAATTCATCTTTTGTGGTGGATCCAACATAATTCACCCACGGAACTATGTGTTGGGGATAAGGGTTCCGCATGGACCATATTGTTTGTTACTTTCCTGTCTGCACTTTCCTGTCGGCAACAGAGTGTTGATGTTGAGTTGATGTTTAATAAATGTTTAGTGTTGTTTTTCGACACCCTGCCTCAGACTCCTATCCTTTGGCACTACACTTTCATGATTATAAATATGTAACGGAACGTAGGCCAATCTCGCTAATGTTATTCGACCAAAATCAATTAGCAACTTATCACTGGTACTAGCTAGCTAGCTGGCTAACTAGCTCCCGTCAAAACTAACGGGTTGGTATGGCCGTTACGTTATTTATATTTGACATTAGCTATTTATGGGTGGAATATTCAGATTCTAGATCAGTCACATTAAACTTTATTTTTGTATAGCTTCATTAGCTTGCTAGATATGTAGCTAACGTTAGCTAGGCTAATGAAGCTGTAGCTAACATTACTTCCCAGCAAACCACTCGGCGAAGGACTAACGTTAATTACCCCCTGTGCATTGAGCATTATTTTCAGATAACAACACACCACGTCATGTATTATCCCTTACAACTAACTAGCTAGCCATGGTAACTCCCAGCTATTCCAGCATTCCAGTTGATATTTCTGACAGGCATTTTCCGAAGTTCATGATTCGAAACGTATACTTATACTTAAAGGGGAACTATTTGACTTTCTTTCACTATTTGGGCACTTTTACACAATTCCTGTGAGTCTATGGAAGACCTCTGTAAGGACTTTTTCAAAAAAATTCATTGTTTTGTATTTCTAATCAAGTACTAAAAAACAGCATTTTTCTACCTCAAGATCTTAAGCCGTTTTGAGGCTGGGCTCCAACCACTGTGAACGCGGATTTCATATGGCTCTAAGAGATAGACACAGATATTCTCAGCCCCCCTTTCCTCTGAGTGTTCCCAGTGATGGCATACAATGTGTGTGTATGTGCGTGTGCAAATGGGAACAGGACACACATCTGTGAGCACACACCACCAAAGTCACTGGCTGGCCCACAGTGTATGTGCGTGTGCTAACTTCGCTAATGTTATCTGCCTCAGTAACATTAGCTGCCTCGCCGGATTCCTCTTTCTCCTCGTCTCTCTTTTGCTCAAAATAAAAATGAATGGGCTTCATGGCTGGCTGAATTTTTTGCGTCTGATGTTGAATGTATAACTTGCCTATGCCGGTACCGTGACTTTGTTTTCCAGCGCGTATCTCTCATTTCGTTTCACTCTCATGAAACCAGCCGCATCACCGCAGGAAACTCTACTGTGATTGGACGTTTATGCGTCTTGTGTAATGTGGGACTTGTTTTGTAATCTTCACTCGTCTCGCACACTGCAAGTAAATGTTTTTTCCGGTTCACACACACATATTATTAGGGGCAAATACGAGGGAAATGCTCGCACTGTAGAGCATATATATAATTAGTAAACTGTCGGGGGCTTTTCTTGCCCCCCTTAACTGATTTTCGAGGGCATTTGGTCAATTTTCGAGGGCATTTTGCCCCAAGCCCCCGTTAATTTCGAACCCTGGCTGGTGGTGGAATTTAACAAATACATGGAACGGCTGGGGTGTCTCGAGGAGAGGTTTGGGAACCACTGGACTAGAGCATACATTTGAGCCATCAAAGAAATGAAGCAAAAGTGGTTACCTGTGTTGAACTGGTTTATTTTTTAGAAAATCTTTAAATATAGTGGATTACTATTACGACTACTACCACTGCCAATACTACTGATACATCCCTATTGACAAACTTTATATTTAAAAAAAATAAAATAAAAATTGGTTCATTATACAACTGTGGCGGGACTAATTAGACTGGCGGGCCGCCACAGTCTAATTATTGGGATTAATTAGTTAATTAATTAATGGGAAACCCTGGTACTAAACTTACTGAGAGAACATATATATTTTCCTCAACATAGATATAGTATTTTCTCCAACATAGATATAGTATTTCCCACAACATAGATATAGTATTTTCTCCAACATAGATAATATAGTATTTTCTCCAACAGATATTGTATTTTCCTCAACATATATATAGTATTTTCCCCAACACAGATATAGTATTTCCCCCAACACAGATATAGTATTTCCCCCAACACAGATATAGTATTTTCCCCAACACAGATATTAGGGGTGGACGGTATAAACGGTATACGGTATAAACGGTATGAATTTGCTCTACGGTATGGATTTTGACTATACCGTGTAACCGGTAGTGCAGCTCTAAAATAGCAATGACGTCAGCAGACGATGAGAGCGATGAAGACTGGAGCTCACATAGTGGACTTGCAGCAGAAGAAGAGAAGGGAGGGGGTGGGTGA
This sequence comes from Notolepis coatsorum, assembly GCF_963971535.1. Lineage (NCBI taxonomy): Eukaryota > Metazoa > Chordata > Actinopteri > Aulopiformes > Paralepididae > Notolepis > Notolepis coatsorum. The sequence goes on along the minus strand of NC_140170.1, from coordinate 11,793,435 downwards.
AAACTCAGTAGATGAAAGAGGTAAAGAAGAGGAAGAGGAGGCAGGAAGTGAAAAAGAGGAAGGTGAGAATGATGTGGGACGGGAAAACATTATTAAGTCTAAATTATATACAAGTAGGGCTGCAACTAATGACTAATTTGGTAGTCGACTAATCTGTCGATTATTTTTTCGATTAGTCGACTAATCGGAAACCAATTATGTAAACAAAAAAAAAGGATATATATATATTTTTTTTTTAAACTACCTATCTTTGTGAAAGTGGCTTCTCAGCTCTGGTCCAGCTGAAGACAGAGCAGAGGAACAGATTGGACATTGAGCATGACCTCAGAGTTGCTTGTCTACCATCACCCCAGACTTTGAGACTCTTGTCAGGACCAAACAACAACATCATAACATGATGATCCCATAGCAAATTAAAATAATGACTCATGAAACATTTGAATTTGGATCTTAAGCCACTTTAAATGAAAATGTATTTGAAGAACAATACAGCAATCACTCATAACAAGATAAATAAATTAAATAATACAAATTAAAGTGGAAGTGTACTTTAAATAACTAAAAAAATAATAATAAAAAAGAAATAACTAGCAGCATCTGCCCCCAGCACCGCGGCTGATGGGGCTGTAACTTGGTCCAGGACCAGGAGGGTGACGTGGAACAGCTGTAAGGGGAGAGGGGGATGAGTCAGATCAGACAGACTTCTAGGTCTTTTGTTTGCTGTGTGTGAGAGGAGTCCGTGTGTGTGTGTATGTGTGTGTGTCTTACTCTGATCGCTGTGTGAGTGAGAGGAGTGTGTGTACTGTGTAATTTGTGTGTGTGTCTTACTCTGATCGCTGTGTGAGTGAGAGGTGTGTACTGTGTAATTTGTGTATGTGTGTGTGTCTTACTCTGATCGCTGTGTGTGAGTGAGAGGAGTGTGAATGTGTGTGTGTCTTACTCTGATCGCTGTGTGTGAGAGAGAGGATTGTGAATGTGTGTGTGTCTTACTCTGATCGCTGTGTGTGAGTGAGAGGAGTGTGTATGTGTGTGTGTCTTACTCTGATCGCTGTGTGTGAGTGAGAGGAGTGTGTATGTGTGTGTCTTACTCTGATCGCTGTGTGTGAGTGAGAGGAGTGCGTGTGTAATGTATTGTGTGTCTAGTCTGAACATCATCTTCTGCAGGGGAACAATGTTTTCAATGTCCAAAATTTGCTATGGGATCATTATGTTATGATGTTGTCTGGAACCCTGAGAAGCCACTCTCACAAAGATAGGTAGTGCAAAAAAAAAAAAAAAAAAAAAAAAATTCTTTTTTTTAATGACTAATCGACGCAACAATTTCTCGTCGACGATTTTTTATAATCGACGTCGTCGATTATGTCGACTAATCGTTGCAGCCCTATATACAAGAATTAGAATTTCAAATATTTAGTTTCAAAAGTGTGGCACCATGACTTAAAGGGGCTATGCACTGCTATTCCTAGCACTATTTGGGCAACTTTACACAATTCCTGTTAGTCTATTGAAGACATTTGTAAGGTTTTTTTCAAAAAAATTTATTGTTTTATATTTCTAATCAAGTACTCAACCATCATTATTTACACAAATAATCATTTATACCATGAGAGAGAGAGAGAGAGAGAGAGAGAGAGAGAGAGAGAGAGAGAGAGAGAGAGAGAGAGACCCCCGCCCCCTCTCGGCTCTCTCTTCCTTTCTCTCCCTCCAAAGCGCACGGCCCCGCAGCTCCACTCGCTGATGAGACGGGGCAGCTCTTTTCTTTCTTTCAATCTCCCGTGTGGCGCGTGGCCGGCAGGCACCCCCCCCCCCCCCCCCCCCCCCAAGTGCCCCCTCTCTCTCCCTCCCTCCTTCTCTCTTCCTTTCTCTCCCACTCGGCTCTCGCTGATGAGACGGGGCAGCTTTTTTCTTTTCTTTCTTTCAATCTCCCGTGTGGCGCGCGGCCGGCAGGTACCCCCCCCCCCCCAAGTGCCCCCTCTCTCTCCCTCCCTCCCTCCCTCTTCCTTTCTCTCCTTTCTCTCCCTCTCGGCTCTCTCTTCCTTTCTCTCCCTCCAAAGCGCACGGCCCCGCAGCTCCACTCGCTGTCTAGTCTAGGTAGAATGGGGGCGGGCATTAGCTCCAACCACAGAGCCAATCGCATCACTGTGCGCCGAATGACGTGACTCAGGCCTTCAAATCAAAATGACCCGATTTACTAGAGGACGAGAGGGGCTGGGCTGAATCGGAGCAATCCGCCAATATGGTATTTAGACCCTAAAACACATTGATACGAACTCCTATTACTATAATACAATGCTAGAGACTGAAAAATGACATTTATAATGCATAGCCCCTTTAATTGGAAAATTGGAATGCTATGGATTTGCACAAAGTGCCATCTCATTCATGAAAAGTTATTTATCATGTAGAAGACAAAGTGTATTACAATGGCAGCATGTCTAATAGAGCTGTGAATCTTCACTGGCTTCACGATTCGATTCCACTACGATTCAGCTGTCTACGATGCATCTTGATGCAGCTCAATAATATATTACATCCTCAATTTTATAATCTATATTACTGCTGTATGCAAACGTATCTTGATACCCAGCTGTTAAAAACGGTTCAATACTCTTTTTATTAGTATCGGTATTAGTATCAATACTTTTAGAATAGCCTGATGCTGTATTTTCTATGAATTGAGTGGATGCATGACCAGAGCACTAGCTTTAATAATACAATAATAATGTATTTAATTTGTAGGGCGCTTTATAGTTGTGGAGCAAATCCCAACGCACTACATTGTAAAAGAACATAAAAGCTAGCAAGAGAAAACAAAATAAATATATTTTAGTTTTTTATACATTTTAACCCATTCAGCGCCGGAGCGATATGCCCGATATAGGTCTAGAACGCCACCGCTTTAATCAATTGGGTGTTGGATTTTATCATAATCAGCCCCTTATCACCTCTTCATCAGTGTTCGTGTAGTTTCTGCGTTGTGTTTATTTCTCTTTCCGACGTCTTCTCATACTGGCTGTACAATCTTTGTCATTCCCCTTTAATGGAATCCGTAATCATAAGAATTCAACACAAGACAGCGTGATACCTTTCTTCGACAAACGTTTATTCCATAAACAACCTCGTAAATCAGATGGAAACCAATTGTGTAATTGTCCTTAAAGTCTTGGGCAGAAACTAAATTCATTATCCTAATGGATTTCTCCTTTCACCCTGCTCAGTGATCGTCACGGCCTAGCTGTTATTCCAAAAGCCTTCTCTATGGTCGTGCCACATCAGTCATCCCCTCCCTTTCCCGGCGAGGGGAGGGGGGGGGGGGGATCGTTTCAAAGTCTCTGATCAAGCTTCTTCTCTTCTGTGTGGTTCGTATCTCAGTCTAACCTTACCCGGAAGAAAACTCACATTATATTATCTTCGCCATAGCAACGACAGGCCCGGCCCTTCTTCTTGTTGCTATCTGACACGCTGTCTTTGACCACAGCTATTTGACCCAGATCACTATAGCAACGGCAATGTTGATATTAACTTCCCCAACCAAACGCTGTGGTTATCAGCTGTTGATGATAACAGCACAGCCTCATCTGCTGGGGTTAGTCAGCTCCTAACACACACACTCTCTCTGTTATCTTCCTTCTCTGAGATGGCTATAACTGTCATCCACCAATATTTTACATTATATACACTTTGAAAAACCTTGACATCCTTCAGGGGGGACTGTGAGATTTGCGAGTGCTTAACATATATCTTAAATTATAGCTATGGGTCTAACATGTACACAACGGATTGTTTTTTCATCGGTACATTTCCGCTTTATACCGCTTTGAATACGAGTATAGTTTGGGTGATTTCTAGTAATCCCAGGAAAAGACACGATAATAGCCCTTTAGTGGAATACACAAAACACGTAATTTTTCGCCTGATTATCGAATCTTCCTGAAATCAACGCTAGATCATCATTATTATCTTTCCTTGTGCAGGAATGAAAAGAGCCTCATAGCGTGAGGCTCCCCCAGTCCCCTCCTGCACTCCACGGCACACAGCCACACACACTCAGAGACAGCGTCGATCGGGGTAGAAATAAATATCAGATCAACGATCAAATTTATATATAGTGTTCTTACCTTGTATCTGATGTAATGCAAAAGAAATAATCCAATTATCTGATCGCCATTCCAAATACTGCTCGTGGAGGTCCGTACCACATTACCGAAAGGTTATGACTATAACCTAGTTATATGAGTACTGGCTGAGCGTCTCGCTCTTCGCCATACCGATATATATCTATCTCCAGTACCTACTGTACTTCATTAACGAAAACAATGCACCCATGCATTGACCAGGCCCCGCCCCAGTGTCCCCCTATAAGACTCGGGAAAAAGTTTCCATCATAGAAAACCCAACCAAGGGACCTCAGGGCGCGCTAAGAGCGAGACGCTCAGCCAGTACTAGGTTATAGTCATAACCTTTCGTTATATAGCCTACTGGCCTCGCGTCTCGCTCTTCGCCATACCGAGATATGGGGCAGAGCAGACGCGTGGCCCGACAAATGTACCCCCTAAGGACCCGCAAGCCCTACCACCAGGGGGGAGGGGAGTCCCGTCCACCCGCCCTTCCTAGTGAAGAGGGTGCGGCAGTCAACTCTACCAAAGTGCGAAAAAAGAGGGAACTAGAGACCCCTAAAAACACACAGCACAGGCGGGACCACGTGTGACACATCACCCCGTGGCACACACCCACACACCCCCGCTAACCCACCGAAGGGCGGGACGCAGGGGAGGTCCCAAACCTCAGAACCGCCTGGGAGACAGAACCCCCAGTCATGTCCATGAGGTAAAACCTAACGAAGGGACCCGGGGAGGACCAGGAGGCCGCAGCACCGATGTCCTCCACCGAGGCCCCCCCTAACAAGGCGGCAGAGGCCGCCACTCCACGAGTGGAGTGCGCCCCGACACCCCCAGGGGGGGCCATCCCAGCCAATGTGTAGCAAAGGGCAATGCCCTCGCACAACCAATGTGACAGGCGCTGCTTGGACAGTGCCTTACCAGCGCGAGAGCCACCGTAACAAACAAAGAGCTGATCGGTAGCCCTGAGGTCCTGAGTCCGACTGAGGTAAACCCCCAAAGCCCGGACGGGACACGACAGGTGAAGGCTTGCCTCTAACTCACCAGCGTGAGGAGGTGGATGAAACGCCTGAACCACAATATCCCTGGAGCGAAAAAAGCTCCGGATATTTTTTGGCACGAAGACTGGATTAGGCCTCAGAGTCGCACCGCTATTGACACGAATAGACAAGCACTCAGGCCTCACCGAGAGAGCACACAGCTCACCCACGCGCTTAGAGGAGGTGATGGCCAGCAGGAATGCAGTCTTGAAAGACAGCTGTTCCAAAGACGCCTGCTCAAGAGGCTCAAACGGGGCCTCAGACAACCGGCCTCAGACCAGTTGGAGGTCCCAACTCGGAGACAGAGAACGTTCCACCGGCTTAAGACGCCGAGCGCCAAGCAGGAAACGCTTCACAAGAGGGTGGCTGAACAACGTAACGCCCTCAAACCCCACATGACAAGAGGATATAGCCGCGGCATATACCCTCACCGTCGAAGCCGATAGTCTATCCAAAATAGACTGAAGGAAGGAAAGGACAGCGTCCAGGGGGCAGGACACCGGGTCCAAGCCCCCCACTCTACACCACTCTTGGAAAATACGCCACCTACCTGCGTAAACCGCGATAGTGGAGGGAGCATGCACGTTCCGGATGGTGTCGACCACAGAAGGGTCCATCCCCTCCAGACTCACCCTCTCAACAGCCAAACCATCAGCGGTTGGCCCAGCATAGGGAACCACCACAGAGACCTGTGCGCCTGAGAGAGGGCCCGCGACCACCAAGGAACAGGCCACGGCGGGGCTATCAAGAGCTGGATCAGGACCGGGAACCACACAGCTGTGCCCCGGTCCGGCACGATCAGGATCAAGGTCCTGCGTTCTCGATGTAACCGCTCCAACAACTGACCTATCAGATGTATGAGGGGAAATGCATACAGAATCCCGGGCGGCCATGGATACATCGAGAAGGCATCCACCCCCAAGGGAGGATTGTCCCCCCGACTGACTAAGAACCACAAGGGGCACTGGTGAGACTGTCTGCTCGCAAACCGATCCACAGAGGCTTCCCCGAAGCGGTCCCAGACCTGTCTGACTATGTCTGGACGTAGTCCCCACTCGTCGAGATGAGGACCGCACCGCGACTGTGGTGATAGGTGATGTGATTTATACTAACCACTAGATGGCCCCATCTACATGGGCCACACCACTACACAGTCTATAAGTGTCATAATGAGACAACTGTTGCAGGTTGACATATATGCTGATCTGTATGCTACCTACTAACTACCAGGACCTAAATAAATGATATTGAAAGAACCCCAGTTTATTCATTGATAGAAAGAAACATTACAGCGACATCACATCTGCGCCCACATTCTCCTTGCCAGGGATGTGGAGCGCCCTCAGGCTGCGCAGATTGAGAGACGCCCACAGCCAGAGCTCGAACGCCGCCCGGTGCAGACGGATGGAGTGTACTCCACCCTGTCTGTTGATATACGATGCTGTCATCGTGTTGTCCCTCCTGACCAACACGTGCTCGCCCACCACCAAGTGGCCGAGCCGCTTGAGGACCAGAAGGACCGCCTTCAATTCCAAAACATTGATGTGCGTTGCAGACCGGGCAGCATGGACCGTCCAGCTGCCCCCCACTGCGTCGGTCCGACACTTCCCCCCCCATCCCGTGAGGGAGGCGTCGGTGAAGACCGTGACATGTGACCACCTGCCGCCCATGGAGACCCCGCTGGTGAGGGTACCAGGCCTCCTCCAGTAGTCGAGATCCCCCAGTATTGACATGGGAAACTTCAAACTTTTCCACTTGCCTCTCACCAGGTCTATCCCCATACTGGAAAACCACCTCTGTATCCTCCTCATGAAGAGGAGGCCAAGAGGGACCACAGAGTGAGCAGATGCCATCATACCGAGCAGGCGCATCACATACAGCGCCGCAACCATCCTGCCAGGACGGAGCCGCCTGAGCGCGTCGAGGATAGCCACTCGCCGCCGCTCCGAGAGGGTTGCCCTCATGGGCTGCCCTCATGGGCTTTGAGCTTAGAACCAAGCCCAAGTACTCCACCTGTTGACTGGGAAGAGGCGTACTCTTCTTCCAGTTCACAGCAAAACCGAGCTTGGTGAGAAATTCCACCACCAGCCTGGTATGAGACCTGGCTGATTGATTGATTGATTGATTGAAAACTTTATTAACAGATTGCAGAATGGGTACAATACAGTACAGCTCAATACACACAATTGTTAAGGGGATGCAGACCAGAGAAAGACTTTCGTCTTGTTTACATCAGGGTCCCCCATTTTCAATTCATCAGGACATATATGACATACATGACATACAGATAGTCAGTACTGCTACATCTATACATTTATGACATACCAGATTTGCAAATACAGTACTGTTTGTGATACAAAAGGAGTCAAGAAAAGGGAGTATATACATTTGACGTAGAAACTGTACATTGGAGGAGGTTGGGTGGGGTTGTGTGGGGGGGGGTTGGGTACATTGGGATATTGACAACCATACTGGGTAATTTACATTGGAGGTGGTTGGGGGGGGGGGGAGAAACACTGTATAAACAAGCAAAACTGTACATTGGGGGGGGGGGAGACACTGTACAAACAAGCAAAATTGTACATTGGACTATTGACAACCATACTAGGTAAATGACTGTACATTGGAGGGGGTTGGGTTAGGACATTTACAGGGGCCAGTTTTGAATTGCAGTCTCCCGTAGGTGTCCCTTGAGAGTGGTTTTGAAAGTGGGTAGTGATCCACATTCCTTTACAGCTTTGGGTAGGGCGTTCCACATTGATGTGGCATAATTGCGAAACGTGTTTAGTCCATTATTTGAGCCGAATCTGGGTTTAACATGATTTGTGGAGCTCCCTCTGGTGTTGTGATCGTGGTATTCACTGACCTTTGGGAAGTATTTTGACATGTACATGGGTACCTTGGTCGTGTAGTGTATCTTGTAGACCAGGCCCATTGCAAGTTGCTGTACTCTGTCGTCTACTCTAAGCCATCCTAGGTTGTCAAAGTGGGCAGGGGTGAAGTGGGTTCTAGGAGTAAGGTCAAGCAGTAGTCTGACCAGTTTGTTTTGAGATGTTTGTAATTTTGTTTTTAGCGCCTTTGAGGTGCTTTGGTACCATGAGGTGCAAGCATAGTCGTAGTACCCTTGAATGAGTGCTCCTGCCAGAGTCTTCAGGGTATTCTTGTTTACCAGAGAGGAGATCCGGTACAAGAATCGAGTTCTTTGGTTGACTTTTTTTATTACATTGGATGCCATTTTGTCACAGGAGAGATTAGCCTCTAGGATGGAACCCAGGTAGGTAATTTCATCTTTCCTTGTGACAATAAATTGTCACCCACTGTAACTGAGAAGCCGTCGGTCTTGCTGAGTTTGTTATTTGAACCGAAGAGAATGGACTCTGTTTTGCCCATGTGTAATGATAGTTTGTTATCAGCGAGCCATATGCAGATTCTGCCTAGTTCCGAGCTGAGGGTTTTTTCAACCTGTAACTTGTTCTTGTCAGAGACCAGCAGGGCTGAGTCGTCCGCAAACAGGAACAAGTTGCAGTCACAAGCTGACGACATGTCATTTGCATAAATTAGGAACAGTAGCGGTCCTAGTATGCTTCCTTGTGGAACACCACAGCTCACTGTGAGGGGGGGGGATAGGGTACCGTTTACCTCCACCATCTGTTCCCTCCCCTCAAGGTAGGATTGCATCCAGCTCACTGATAGACTATCAAAACCAATTGCTTTTAGCTTGTCAGTCAGAATGGAGTGATTGACAGTGTCGAAGGCCTTTTGTAGGTCCAGCATGACCATGCCGCAGTATTTGCCCGCGTCCACCTCTTGTTTGATGTGGTCATTCAAATAGAGAAGGCATGTGTCAGTGGAGTGGGATGTTCTGAAGCCAGATTGGAATTCGTAGATTAGATTTTTTTCCGCTAGGTACTTTTCGACCTGTTCGTAGACTATTTTTTCCATGACTTTCGGTGACCTCCTCCGACCGGCTGAGGAGCAGAATGTCGTCGAGATAGAAAATAATTTGTGTCCCCTGACGACTTAGAGGCTCCAGCGCGGTCTCTACGCACTTGGTGAATGTGCGGGGGGCCAGAGAGTAGCTGAACGGCAGCCTCTGGTATCCGTACGCCACACCCTGAAACAGGAAGCGTAGGAATTTCATGTGAGGAGGGAAAATCGGGATGTGCAAATACGCATCCTTCAGGTCTATGGAGGTGAACCAATCTCCCACCCTGAAGTCGCTTAGCAGGTCTTTGACGGTCAACATTCTGAACCGTCTCGCCACAATCAGACTATTGAACGCGGACAGGTCCAGTATAGGTCTGACACCTCCCGATTTCTTGGGCACCAGAAAATATCGGGAGTAGATGCCACACATCGCATCCTCCCTTGGGACCACGACTATGGCTTGCTTCGCCAACAGAGATTGGATCTCGTTGGCCAGAGCTGTCACTGCTGCTGACCCTGACAACAGGACATCGGACCCTGACACTACCCACGAGGCAATCGCACCCAAGGGGGGACCCAGACAGAAAGGGCTGGTTTGATACGGGAGAAGCTGACATCATACCAGGTGACAAAAGCTCCCCCACTGAACACCCCTCCAGCATGGACTGCTGAGGAATTGTTTTACAGCTGGACATGCAAGGTGTGAGGCCCCCACACTGCCCGATAGGGTGGGTTCCTACACACCGTAGCCCTGCAGTGATATTACTACCACTCAAATCACGCACGCCTGCCAGACCACTGCCGGTCTTCCAGGAGTGGGAGGCACTAACGTGATACCCGGCCTGGTGAGGTCGGCGAAACCCACGCTGAGCATGAAGAGTCCTCGAGTCCCCCTGCTGACAACCTTTGTAGTTGACAGACGTAACACCAGGCTCACCAATCGCAGACGCAGAACGCGTGGCGAGGGAGCCACGTGACAGCACAACATTCTCACGGACAGACCCAGTCTCAGCCATCAACTGGGTGTCAGCCCCTGTCCCCATGATAAGCGAAACGTGGGGCCGCTTGCGCTTCATTGAAGACACGCGACCCGCAACCAAAGGACAAATCAAAGCCCTTATCCCGCTGGTGTTGGGGGGGGGGGGGGGTGACCGGAGAGCTAGACGGCGACAGGTTTTTAGGGCATGCTCATCTAATGTAGTCGATCCCTGTTGACGTTGTGCCCAGGGTACCTCAGGCGGGGGAAACATGGCCGCTGGTCGAGGGCCTCGCCACAGCCATTGATGAGGCCGTGCTCTCACCTGCATGGTGCGAGGCGGTGTGGGGCCCAGGTCAAATACCGCCTGCAGAACGACAAAACAGTCCCTCCGCGCAAAGAGGAGCCCTAAGGAGAAGAAACCTCTTTCCTCCTCCCCAAGGGAAGACTGCTCCAACCAGAGATGCCTATGAATAAGATTTGATAGCATCCTGATCCTCCCAGCTTGCGACTGAGTCAAGAGTTCTATAACCCCAAAAACACGCGCAACGTTTTCGGCGTCGGCTGGCCCTGCAGCCCCACTACCCGACACCAATGTGGACAGAAAAACAGTCAGCTGAGCAATGACACTGGCCGCTGCTAAATTCCATCCTGTGGCGGTATAAACATCATCAGCCCATATCACCACCAGCCGGGCCGACTTGCCCTCAGGCGTCGGCTTCCGGGTGGGACACCATTCAACCCTGCCAGGGCAAAGGATCGATGCTACCTGGCTCTCAAGCCAGGGTACACCTGCCTTGCCCATAAAAAGGGTAAATAAGGGGCGGTTAGGTGGCCGAGCGGAGATTGCGTTCGTCACCAGCCCCGGAGCTGAGCTGGATTTGCCTGTTCGAATCCAGCTCACAGCTCCGGGGTTGTCACCAGCTTGGCTGGCCGTCTGCACTGATACAATTGGCTGTATCAGAGGGTGGGAGAAGCTGGCGGGGTGGGTCCGGGTCGTTGTAAACAGCGACTCCTACAGTTCGGTCGGGGCGCCTGCTAAGCGCGGATTGGACGTGAGGGGGATAGTGTGGTCCTCCCACACGCTACGCCCTCTCAATGAGAATCCGCGCTGCCAGGTGAAAAGCAGTGATTGGCTGGACGTGTGTCGGAGGAAGCACGTGGTAGCCTCCACTCTCCCAGATGATCTGACTGTGGGGGGTAAGTGCGCAGCAATCAGGAAGGGACTGGGAATTGGCATACGACTAACATTGGGATGGGAGAAAATCGGAGGAAAATGGAGGGGGAAAAAGACCAAAAAAAAAAAAAAAAAAAAAGTAAATAAGCCTTGGCAAAACCCCCCACATTAGCTACCGACTGACCTTCATCAATGAACCGGTTAAGAGGAGGGAAAATCGGTGACAGCCCACAGCGGGGAACAACGGAACAGTGACCCAGCATCGAAGAATTAGCATTAGCCGCGCGCTCCAGGATAGCTGGGAAAATTTCCAACTCAGAGTCATGACGACAACGTTTACCCAGATATCCTGCCCCTTGCGCCAATACACAACTCGGTTGTCTCACGGGACAACGAGCAGTATCACTAACGCCAGCATTAATGCCTGGTGGCGCAGGCCCTACCTTAGCGCTAGGCTTGGGCGGTATGACGGTATTACGGTATACCAGGGTATTTAGAAATCCCGACGGTATTGAAAATCAATACCGTCAAAATCACAGATGCGTTTCAGTTTCTATTACACTGAAACAGAGTTTTGACAGGAACGGCATTGGTTGTAGTGCACACACAGCACGTGCCAGCAGAGGGCGAGACCAGTCCTCACTAGTAGAGCGAGCACACGCAGAGCTGGTTGTCTACACACAGGAGGACGCAATCGATAGGGGAAAACCCGCTTCAGTGGTGGAAATTGCTGGTGCTGCAGGCTAACTGGCTACCGTTCTGAGAGCTAACGTTACTAGTTAGGGATGTCCCGATCCGATCACGTGATCGGGATCGGGGCCGATCACGTGATTTTCCGAAGATCGGGATCGACAAAAAAATTTATAATTTTTTTTTTTTTTTTTTTTTTTTACTTTTTTTTATTTATTTAACAAACATGACTATGTTCACGTCTTAAACTCATACTGAGGCCTTAGTTTTGGTTTTAAATTGCATATCATCAATCATTTATTTATTGTCACACAGAGCAGAAGAATTTTGCCAAAACAAACCAATAGTATCCAGCTGCAGAACGGCAGACCAGCCACACTCGGACCCAAATATATATATTTTTTTTATCCCAATTTCTCACATTACATTCACCCTGAATGTTGATGTTATCCAGGTGAAAAGTTAACTTCATAAATCATTTGATGTATAATTAAATCAAAGGAAATGCGTTTGGGTCTGAGAGTGTGGCTGGTCTGCCATTCTGCAGCTGGATACTATTGGTTTTGGCAAAATTCTTCTGCTCTGTGTGACAATAAATAAATGAATGATGATATGCAATTTAAAACCAAAACTAAGGCATCAGTATAAGTTTAAGACGTAAACATGGTCATGTTTGTTGAAAAAAAATAAAAGTAAAAAAAGAGAAATTAAATAATTTGTTTTTATCGGATCGGGAAATATCGGTAAATTGCATATCATCATTCATTTATTTATTGTCACACAGAGCAGAAGAATTTTGCCAAAACCAATAGTATCCAGCTGCAGAATGGCAGACCAGCCACACTCTCAGACCCAAACGCATTTCCTTTGATTTAATTATATATCAAATGATTTATGAAGTTAACTTTTCACCTGGATAACATCAACATTCAGGGTGAATGTAATGTGAGAAATTGGGATAAAAAAAATATATATATATTTGGGTCCGAGTGTGGCTGGTCTGCCGTTCTGCAGCTGGATACTATTGGTTTGTTTTGGCAAAATTCTTCTGCTCTGTGTGACAATAAATAAATGATTGATGATATGCAATTTAAAACCAAAACTAAGGCCTCAGTATGAGTTTAAGACGTGAACATAGTCATGTTTGTTAAATAAAAAAAAAAAGTAAAAAACCGATACCGATCGGTAGATACTCAAAATCACATGATCGGGAGTGGATCGGTAGCAAAAAAACGTGATCGGGACATCCCTATTACTAGTACTAGGGTGCTGCAGGCTAACTGGCTACTGTTCTGAGAGCTAACGTTACTTGTACTAGGATGCTGCAGGCTTCTGGCTACCATTCTGAGAGCTAACGTTAGTAGTACTAGGATGCTGCGGGCCTACTGAGCGCGACGTAGCCCAACAAGCTAACCGTCGCGCGACGTCCCTCGAGCCGCTGTCAGAAGACGAGGAAACCCCAGGACAGGCCCGACGCGCTGTTAGAATGTGCCGAGAAGATTCCAGGGGGTGGCAAATCTCTGGCGAAAACCCAACATTGTTCAATTTCCTTCTACATTTCATAACAACTAGTTCATGGAGTGCACTGCAGCGTCCATGATGGAAACAAAAATGAGGAAGGGCGAGTATGACCATGTCCGGTGTCTTATAGGGGGACACTGGGGCGGGGCCTGGTCAAGTGCTTGGGTGCATTGTTTTCATTAATGAAGTACAGTAGGTACTGGAGATAAAGATATATCTCGGTATGGCGAAGAGCGAGACGCGAGGCCAGTAGGCTATATAACGACCGTTACACACTGACGGGCGGGCGGGGTTACTGTTCCATGCCATCGTTGTTGAGGCCTACCTCGCCTGAGTATTTAAACCCCGCCTGCACGGCTCGGATCGTCCCAGAAAAGAAACTACACCATTCCCAATGGAGTGCAATACCAGCTGGAAGGCGTAGGCGGCGGTATTTGCCCTTTTGCAAGCTCGGACCCATTCCCAACGATAACATCAGGCTGGATGGAGGAAAATTAATGGATTTCGCTAATAAAAGAAATAACGATTAAAACCCGACTAAACTCGCGATTGGCACTCAAGCGATGACGAGTTAACCCGACTATCATCGGATCTGGCGCTGAATGAGTTAATAATCGATTATGTTCTGTCACTGCATCGATGCTGAATCGTCAACGTCCACATCGCGATGCATCTTAGAATAGAGACATTTCGACACCCCTAATGTCTAACTGCAAAGGGCTAGATTGTGGCTTGCCACAGGGCAGCTGTATTCCATATTCACAAATGACTTACCACCTGCTTTGTGTGAAGCAAGTATACAAATGTACGCGGACGATTCCACACTGTATTATGCTGCAAACACTAGTGGTGATCTACACAAAGTTCTATCTTCAAGAGTTATATGCAGTAACTAATTGGATACAACTAAATAAGCTGGTATTAAACATCTCAAAGACCAAATCCATTATCCTAGGAACCAGTCACAAACTATTAGGCAATCCTACACTGATTCTGCACTTGTCTGGTGAACCCATACAACAGGTTGATAAGGTTAAATGACTGGGAGTCATAATAGAAAATGGGTAATGGAATTTATATGGCAAGAAAATGTCTTCCTTATGTTTCAGCACACATTCTTGGACGTTAAGTCATTCGTTTTAAGCCACCTGGACTACTGCTCACCTGTTTGGTCCTCTGCATCTCACAGTGCACAGAGGAAACTACAAATTACCCAGAACAGAGCTTGCCAGACTAGTCCTACATTGCCCCATAACAACGAACATAAACAGTATGCATAGGGAACTCTTATGGTTATTGGTAGATAAAAGGCTTGTCTTAAATACAGTCACATTCTACAATAACAGCATCCACACCCCTAAACCTGAGTTTTTATATAGTAAAATGATCAGATGCAGTCACTTACACATTCATTTAACTAGAATGGCAGGAGAAGGTAAAATCATGTTACCTCGCCCAAAATCGAATGCCTTACGAAAATCTGTCATTTATCGAGCCATTACTTATTGGAATAGCTGCCTAGAACACATACGTCAATTAACCTGTTAAGCCCTAACCCTATTTTCTGAAAATCCGCCTAAACATGCATACCTAAGTAAATGAAAGATTTATCCAGTTCTACAAGGTCCATTTGCATGTTTTTGGTATCTAGGGACATCTATGGATCTCAGGGAATGTATTCCCAGTGTCAGAAATATTGTGTCTGTTACTAGGGCCTAAAAAAAATAATGGTTTGTTTCCGGTTGCCGACCGACCCTGCCGATTTAGGTGCGACCCAATATATTTTATGAGTAAATATTTTTTTTTAATAAAGTTTCATAGAAATCTTAGTCAAACCTTTAGTATTATGGATATTAAACATGCTGGCAGAGTACATGCATCCATGTTGTTGTGAACATTTTAATTAGATAAAGAAATTCCCTATCCATAGTCGCTGTGGGAAAGAATAAAATAAAAAATAAAAGAGAATTTATTCCCTACCTACCCATGGCCTTAACTGACAACCAACAGGAAACAAACAATATTTTTTGTTATGCCTAGGCTTGAGTAAATTGTGGAGAATATAAATTATGATTTTTCCTTTGCATCTTTGACAGTGAATACAACATGCTAGAAATTACCAGACATGAAAAACTTCTCGTTCAGCACCTTGAGATCATGTGTAAAAAAAAATCTAAGCTAATTAATAAAGGGAAGATGATTAAACAGAAGGTTTTGTAGATACAGTACTGAATTTTACCATCCGGACACATTTGAAATATTATTATAGAATATAGTATATCAGGCCTATATTACTTAGCTAGTGAGCAGTAGTCCAGTGGTTATTTATTTTTGTTTTTAATTATTTGTTCTTATTATTTTCTTAACTGTGACAAGCTGAAGATGGTAATGCTGCCCCTTACAGGCAAGCATTAGCTCTTCATCTTTCATGTGCAATATTGTTATTTAATTTCTTTTTGTATGTCTTTTTTTGGATGATTGTAATAAGTTAGGTTGTTGTATTGTGTATATAATAGGGGTGGAATGGTTCACAAAATGGATGGTTCGGTTCGTATCGCGGTTTTGGGGTCACGGTTTTCGGTTTGGTTCGATATACGTTGTTTTTTATGAAAAAAAATATAACACTAAAAAATATAAACATGCTTCTCATTTATTATTATTTCTTTTTAGAGGTTTACAGTGTTACAGTGTTTACAGCCTTAAATAATGTTTGGCACACAAAGACCGAACTGACTGAAAAATATAGGCTACATTTGTCAAAGTATTAACTTAGTGCAAACAAACAATATGCTCAGCCAGCACTAGACTTTGCTTTCTTTAATATAAACACAAAAAAACAATGTCAACTCAAATCAAATCAAATTTATTTGTAAGGCCCGACAACACACGTTAATGTCCCGATGGGCCCTACCCTCTGGAACTCTCTCCCCCCACGAAATCCGCAACGCCCCAACCCTGGACACCTTCAAATCCGCTCTAAAAACACACCTCTTCACCAAGGCTTTTCCCCATCAGTTAGTTTAGATTAGATTAGGTCCATTATCCCTTACCTTCCCTCATCCCCTCTTCCCCCCCCCCCCTATTTTCCTTGCCCTATTTTTTGTCCTGATTGTGAAGCGACCTTGGGTTCTATGAAAGGCGCTATATAAATTTGATCTATTATTATTATTATTATGGGCCTCGACACATCTTCTTTAACACTTTAAGTGCCGGAAACGTGTTTAGGCGTCTTTCCTAGCCATGCTCAAGTTGCCTAGGACGCCGTAACTCGTCTTTGATATCAATATTTCAAAAATCTGTGATCGGAATCATATTTCCCCTCTGCAGCCTTCACACACAGTTCTGATCTCCTCTCAATCCTCTAGCGGTTCAAGAGCGCCATCTGGTGGCCGATCGGCAGATCGCCCAACAGGAAGTCATGTGGATGAAGTGGTGATCACCCATATTACTTCCGGGCACTCGCTATAGGTCCCGGGACTCGAGCTCGACACAATACATAGCGATCCGTTGCCAATAACTTGATAAACAACATGATTTGGACGTGTATATACTATTATACAACCTGGAAATGGACCGGGTATTTCGACATCCCATAATGGAAAACTGTCTACCCCACGCTGATCGCCCAACGGCCCGAGGAGACTGGGGTGAGTTTTAGCGTGTAATATTACCGTGTTCGATACTAACTGATCTGATGAACATATGACCCACATTAGATGAATGGTATAACGCTGCCCACGGAATTATAAACGCCCCCTCGCCCATCCAGTCAACATCAGATGACGTGTAGTAACTTCCAGAAGTACGTCCAGTTGGAATTTTTTATATCGCGCCGATTGCTATCAAACTGTATTTCATCATCAATATAATGCATTTGGGGCTATAAATCACGTTCTGCTCGGTGAGTTGGAACTATCTATGCCGTTGGCGGGTCCCCACGGACATTTTAGTGTCACGGACCTTCAGCTCAGTCAACGTTATCAGCTCTGGTAACGTTAGGAGGTGATGGCATGCAGTGGAAAAGCGGCAATAGTCCCGGTTGGAGTTAGTAAAACACAGTAGTACGTTAGCCTTCTTGGATGTTGAATAAACGCCTATCCTTGTCTTTAAACACCCCGCCTCTCAGACTCCCATTTTCTCCTCTGCTAGCTAGTAGCTACGATAACATTGCATTGACTGTATTAGCTGGCGGGCTACCGTAGTTCAACATGCGTTGTGTTGTACAAACTGTTAACGCTATGGCAAGATGTGTGTAGGCCTATGTAATGTTAATGGCTATGTTTTTAGTCGTAATGAAGATTGATTTATATTGTGCTTGCCATTTTTACACAAACTGACTAGCACCTGGCTGCAGTGCTGCTGCTGCTGAATGATGTCTTTGAGCATGCAGTACCTCCACAGCTAAAGAGATTGGTTTTATCCGGTATCACAGTGGCTAAAAAGCTGATAGCATCACGATGGTTTCAACCGGAAAAAATGTGCCGTAAGGTCTGGATTCTTACATATCTCGATGTGATTTATCAAGAAATATCAACAGCTAGAATTTTGGGTCTCAATGAATCCAAAATGGCAATGTGGTTAGAAGTGGTGGAGAGAATAAAAGCCAGCATATAATGGTAGTGTCTGGTTAGGAACATATTATAATGGTTGGATTATCCAATGGGGGGTCCGGGAGAGGGGGGTACGAGCTGGAGCATATGTGTATTTGTATATCCTATTGTGTGTTGTCATGTTTGTTTAGAAAATAATAAAAAAATAAAATACAAAAAAAGAAATAACGATTTAAACCCGACTTTTCTCGGGTTTGGCGCTCAAGCGATGGCAAGTTAACCCAACTTATCTCTGCGCTGAATGTGTTAGCAGGCAACTGCCTGTTCGGTTTTATCTCAGTTTATTTATTTTTATTTTTTTATCTACTTTTTCTCCCATTTCTATTTTTCTCCCATCCCAATTTCGTATCGTCCAATTCTACCCTCCCCTGTCTTGAACGCTGTTAGGTCATGCCTCCCACAAGCCGGCTGTAATGTGGACTAAGCCTTACATCACGTGTCCCCTCCGGTACTCGAGGAAGCAGCAGTCGCATATTTTCACCTGCACAGCGCGATCTCTCAGCGTCGGGGGTCTGCGTTTTTTGGAGGGCACGCTGCCCCCGTCGCTTCCTGATTCTTCTGCGCAGGCGCACCAACCGACCTGTAGGAGTCGCGTTCAGCCAAGCTGATATCTCCTGCATTGGTGGTGAGAGCCTTCAGTATTTTATTAATGTTGGTCAGTTTTCAATTACCGCCCTTGGAGCAGATTCACTTTTAAATCACATCAACTAAATTTGGAGCATAAAACATTTTGAGAACTTGAGAAATACGAACTGAACGAATGCAAAACACTAAATCTGACCTCTTCATTGGTGTACTTCTCTCTTCTCCAGGTACAATTGCTGCATTGCTCCCCAACAACAAGCAGAGATATGAATGAGTCAAGGCCTCACTGCTGTGACCAGTGTGAGAAGAGCTTCAGTACCTCTGCAGAATTAAAGACACACCGGCGCATTCATACAGGAGAGAAGCCTTACCACTGTGACCAGTGTGAGAAGAGCTTCAGTACCTGTGGAGGCTTACAGATACACCAGCACATTCATACAGGAGAGAAGCCGTACCACTGTGACAAGTGTGAGAAGAGCTTCAGTAACTCTGGAGACTTAAAGAAACACCAGCGCATTCATACAGGAGAGAAGCCTTGCCACTGTGACCAATGTGGATCGTGCTTCAGTACCTCTGGAACCTTAAAGACACACCAGCGCATGCATACAGGAGAGAAGCCTTACCACTGTGACCAGTGTGAGAAGAGCTTCAGTCAGTCTGCCACCTTAAAGACACACCAGCGCATTCATACAGGAGAGAAGCCTTACCACTGTGACCTGTGTGAGAAGAGCTTCAGTCAGTCGGACACCTTAAAGATACACCAGCGCATTCATACAGGAGAGAAGCCTTGCCACTGTGACCAATGTGGATCGTGCTTCAGTACCTCTGGAACCTTAAAGACACACCAGCGCATGCATACAGGAGAGAAGCCTTACCACTGTGACCAGTGTGAGAAGAGCTTCAGTCAATCTGCAAACTTGAAGACACACCAGCGCATGCATACAGGAGAGAAGCCTTACCACTGTGACCAGTGTGAGAAGAGCTTCACTAACTCTGGAAACTTAAACAAACACCAGCGCATTCATACAGGAGAGAAGCCTTACCACTGTGACAAGTGTGAGAAGAGCTTCAGTAACTCTGGAGACTTAAAGAAACACCAGCGCATTCATACAGGAGAGAAGCCTTACTACTGTGACCAATGTGGATCACGCTTCAGTACCTCTGGATACTTACAAATACACCAGCGCATTCATACAGGAGAGAAGCCTTACCACTGTGACCAGTGTGAGAAGAGCTGCAGTACCTCTGGAGACTTAAAGATACACCAGCGTATTCATACAGGAGAGAAGCCTTACCACTGTGACCAATGTGGATCGCGCTTCAGTACCTCTGGAAGCTTAAAGACACACCAGCGCATTCATACAGGAGAGAAGCCTCACCACTGTGACCAGTGTGAGAAGAGTTTCACTACCTCTGCAGAATTAAAGATACACCGACGCATTCATACAGGACAGAAGCCTTACCACTGTGACCAGTGTGAGAAGAGCTTCACTAACTCTGGAAACTTAAACAAACACCAGCGCATTCATACAGGAGAGAAGCCTTACCACTGTGACCAGTGTGAGAAGAGCTTCGGTCAATCTGCAAACTTGAAGACACACCAGCGCATGCATACAGGAGAGAAGCCTTACCACTGTGACCAGTGTGCGAAGAGCTTCAGTGTCTCTGGAAGTTTAAAGACACACCAGCGCATTCATACAGGAGAGAAGCCTCACCACTGTGACCAGTGTGAGAAGAGTTTCAGTACCTCTGCAGAATTAAAGATACACCGGCGCATTCATACAGGAGAAAAGCCTTACCACTGTGACAAGTGTGAGAAGAGCTTCAATCAACTTGGAAACCTAAAGAGACACCAGCGTAATCATACAGGAGATAATTCTTAAAGGCAGTGGGGGAAACATTTAATTTGATCATTCAGTTTAAAGACACACCAGCACATTCATACAGGAGAGAAACTTACATCAGTGAATACATACAGGAGAGAAGCCTTACCACTTAAAAGAAGCACCAATATATTCCAGTATATTCATTCAGGTGTCAAACCCTAAAATCGTGTAGAAATCTGCTTAAAAACTCAACATACTGTCAAGAGACCTGAATAATTGAGAATCCCAACCTTCCCAGCCAGGACAAACTGGACCTCACCAGGGGATCTGTACCTGACCAAAGCCGAAATGGGTAAGAGAGCGGGTCCTATAGGTCCGGTAAATAAGGTGGTAAGATTCCAGGACGACCCAGCAGAAGAATACGTGATGGCATGGCTGAATCCAGGAGACCCCCCTCAGCCAGGGATGTTGGAGTGGTACCAGCAGTATGATAGCCCAGAGTCCTCAGACCAACAACCATCACCCAAGAGACCAAGGGTGATAGTAGAGAATAAGGTGAGTGAACCAAGGTACAAGAAAACCAGGACCAGGTGGAACTGGGCCCGCAACTCAGAGAGAAGAGGGTGGAACAACAGCTGTCTGAATCATCGGACAGTACTCTAGAGATGGATCTTCATCCCACAGATCCTAGAGTGCAGCCTGAAGCCGTAAGACGGGAGCTCTACTCACCCTACCTACTAAACTACAGCCCACCATTGGCCCCAAGTTATAGCCCAACCGAGGGATGGCTGACAAGAAACCCAGAATAAGGCGAGGTGGAGAAAAGTGTGATTGGTCTAGGAGAACTGCGGACTCCTTCCTCAGACCAGAAGCAGGGCCAATCCTTCCAACCCTTCCAGAGAAGAAGTGGGACCTCGTTCAAGGTTGGTATGATGTAAGCCTGATACCATTCGAAGGACCACCAGAGGATACAGAGGGAGTGGGCGAGACGGCGTTGGAAATGCTGATACGAGAGATGAAAGAGGGGATCCTGGAGATGGAGCAGGCCCAGGCAGACCAAGCAGAAGGAAAAGCAGGTCAAGATGATTGATTCAGCGCCACCGATCCTGGGGATCCAGGAAGGGCCGGGGAATGACGAGATTCCAGGTGAAATACTGGAAATACATGCCCCAGATTATGAGAATCTAGAAGATATACTGGAAATCGGAAGGCCTATATAAAAGGCTGTTTTACTAGTTTTAGGCAGAACGGTGGGATCGGCTCTCAGGGTAAGTTGTCCTCTGCCTGAACCAACCATATGAGGATCAGAGGATTGCATCACACACTATGGAGACTTTGAAGGGATCGTTAGCAGCTCCGACAAGTACCTAAGTGAGTATACGAGGCTCCATTGGTCAGGATTGAGAGCTGCGGGTCGAACGGAGTGTGTTCACAGCTTACTTTCCTGTCGGGATTGCGGGCACGGGGAGGCACTCTCGACCCAGGTAAACCCTCAGAGTCCCTAGCTGAGTGTGAGGCAATAATTATGCTCTAGTCCATCAATCTCCCTGCTCGACCGAGGGCATTGGCCCACGGTCAGACTCCCTGTACTGGGCATTGGGCTTATTGGTGGAATACATCATCTGATCAGTCTACTAAACTCCCCCAGAATGGTTATATACTCAGTCACAGTTTTATGATTTTAATTTGTTTTAATTTGTTTACTCAATTTTCTTATTTAATTTGAACTAAGTTGTTTTCTCTATTTTCTTATTAATTTGAACTATGGCTTATTTCCCCATGTGCAAAAATGATTAAGCTTGAATTAAGCATTACATCACGCGCATGAGTGTGTTATACTCATTAGATCACGCCTAGGGGTGGTTGTTAGGCCCGACGTGCAGCGGAGGGTCGTTAGACCCCCCTAGGCGTAATCTAATGAGTATAAAAAAATATATATATTTAAGTCCGCAATTTTTATTTTGTTTCACAATGGGTCCTGACAAACCAATTACATAATCCAACATATGTGTAACGAACTAACATATTCCAGTTGACTATCTTTTTTGGAGGATTTGTTCAAAATATATTCATACTTCCATTTGTCTATCTATGGCGGACTCATTCAGAAAATGTAATTCTGTTGTGGGAGGGATCTGGGGTCACGTGGAGTGTGTTATACGAAATAACAACCGCTAACTTGACTGTTTCAGCCAATCGGAATCAAGATATTTGCATGCCATTGTATAATAAAAAATACATCATTGGATTTAAAGAGATTGTGTGGAAATTCTCTCTTTTACCCCGAGAAGGGGGTTTTCTGGAAGGTGATCGTAAGGGTTTAGGTAAGGTGCATTTTAACAGGTTCTGACGAACATTTCCCTGACAGTGAAACTATACTCATGGTTAAAGCTTTTCCAACACGCCTCGCAGCTTAAACTAGGGTTACCAGATCCCAATAAACCAAATGTGGGACAAAGGGTATGTTTGTGAGGGACAATGTGGGACACCCCCCAGCGCAGCCCCCCCCCCCTTTTTTTGGTGGACTGTCCCTGTCCCCTCCTTCAAGGCTCATCCGCCACTGTCCTCATTAAAATGACCACAGGCCTAATATGTTTTGCCCTTATTCATTTTATTTTATTTTCCTTTTGTCTCTAATGGGTGTTAAGTACTCGAAATAAACAAAATGACCACCCAGACTTACAATCACGTATGATTATAGCTAGGTCTGGACCCCCAGTCTTATCACACACATGCATTGCACACATAATGACCACCCAGACTATGCATAATGACCACCCTCACAACGCTTTTACACTCTCCTGCCCTCCGGGAGGAGAATCAGGAGCCTCCGAGCTGCAGGACCAGCAGACTGTCAGGAAGCTGAACTCTCTCCCAGCTCTCCCCTCCTCTCTTACTCTGCAACCACAGAACCTGGACTAAGAAACCCCCCCCCCACCCACACTGACACACACACACACCCAGCTCTCCCCCCTCTCTCTTACCTGCCTCCACAGAATCTGGACTCCTCTCTTACTCAGACCCCCACAGACTCTGGACTACCCCCCCCCCCCACTGACACACACACGGCCACTTTACTACCATTATTTTGTTTATTTATTTAGTGTACATCATATTAGTTTACTGCCATATCCATCATCTCACTGCCACTTTACTGCCATTATTGTATTATTATATTTTACTGCCATTATTTATTATTCATACTTACTATGTACCACTGCTGCTAAAGGTTTTGCACTAAGTACTTGTTTACCTCTATATTTACATTCACTCATACATTGACTTTTTTTAGCTACTGTACATTGTATATAGTCCTGTATACTGTCCATATGTTACTTTATGTTTATAGTGTACTTTATGTTTATATTAGATCTTGTTCTTTATATACACCGTGGGAAGGGGGAAATGCAATTGCATTTCTCTGTATGTCTTGCACATTACGAGAGGTGACAATAAAGCTGACTTTGACTTTTGACTAACAAAAGTAACTCACCAAAACAACTCACAAGTACAGGGATTCACACTGGCACTGGGCGTTAGCGTGGATGACAACCAATCATGCGGGACATGGTCTCAATTTGCGTGATGCGTGAAAAGAGACAGAAATGCTGTACAATCACGCACAATGCGTGACGTCTGGCCACTGAAGGATGTCTATGTTTTTCAATGTGTATTAATGTAAAATATTGGGTATATAATGTAAAATATTGGTCGATGACAGCATCTACTCATAGTCATCTCAGAGGAGGAGGATAACAGATAGTGTGTGTGTTAGGAGCTGACTAACCCCAGCAGATGAGGCTGTGCTGTTATCATCAACAGCCTATAGCCACAGCGTTTGTTTGGGGTAAGTTAATATCAACATCACCGCTGCCATAGTGATTTGGGTCAAAAGACAGCGTGTCACATAGCAACGAGAAGAGGGGCCGGGCCTGTCGTTGCTATGGCAAGAATGTTATAATGTGAGTTTCCTTCCGGGGAAGTTAGACTGAGCTACGACTCCGGGAGGAGCTGGGTTGGGTAAGAATCTCTACGCCTCGCAGCTTAAACACTCCGGGAGGAGCTGGGTTGGGTAAGAATCTCTACGCCTTGCAGCTTAAACACTCCGGGAGGAGCTGGGTTGGGTAAGAATCTCTACGCCTCGCAGCTTAAACACTCCGGGAGGAGCTGGGTTAGGTAAGAATCTCTACGCCTCGCAGCTTAAACACTCCGGGAGGAGCTGGGTTGGGTAAGAATCTACGCCTCGCAGCTTTGTGCTCTGCTTATTTATTTATATTATTTTGGTGTTAACAAAAACTCTGGGTCCGAATGGACCCGGTGTGTAACTCTGTACCAACCACCCCAAAAAATAAGGATTATTATCCAGTTTTGTTTTGTACTTCATTACTAACTTATTAGCTCATCATAACCAGTACCCATATCAAACATTATTTTATATGGCCCAAAGACACAATATACATCTTTTTTCAATCGAAAATAGGATTATATTCACTCATGCTGTTCCCCATATTGAAGAAAATGGGTAAATATTTATGCAATCTGACTATAACAGGCTAATATATGAAGACACTTTATTGAGTAAACTGCTTTGTGGGTTTTAGAACTGTATTATGGAAATAAATCAAGGAACAAAACAACTCCACCTCCCTATCACTATCTTCCTTCTCTCCATCTCCACCTCCCTATCGCTCTCTTCCTCCTCTCCCTCTCCACCTCCATATAACTCTTCCTCCTCTCCACCTCCCTATCGCTCTCTTCCTCCTCTCCACCTCCATATAACTCTTCCTCCTCTCCACCTCCCTATCGCTCTCTTCCTCCTCTCCCTCTCCACCTCCATACAACTCTCTTCCTCCTCTCCACCTCCCTATCACTATCTTCCTCCTCTCCCTCTCCACCTCCATATAACTCTCTTCCTCCACCTCCCTATCGCTCTCTTCCTACTCTCCACCTCCCTATCACTCTGTTCCTCTCCACCTCCCTATCACTCTCTTCCCCCTCTCCACCTCCCTATCACTCTCTTCCTCCTCTCCACCTCCCTATCACTCTGTTCCTCTCCCTCTCCACCTCCCTATCACTCTCTTCCTCCTCTCCATCTCCCTATCACTCTCTTCCCCCTCTCCACCTCCATATCGCTCTTCTTCCTCCCCCTCTCCACCTCCCTATCACTCTCTTCCTTTTCCTCTCCACCTCCCTATCACTCTGTTCCTCTTCCTCTCCACCTCCCTATCACTCTCTTTCTCATCTCCCTCTCCACCTCTCTGTTCCATCTCTCCCTATATCACTCTGTTCCTCCTCTCCCTCTCCACCTCCCTATCACTCTGTTCCTCTTCTACCTCTCCACCTCCCTATTACTCTGTTCCTCCTCTCCTTCTCCACCTCCCTATCACTCTGTTCTCCCTCTCCACCTCCATATCGCTCTGTTCCTCCTCTCCCTCTCCACCTCCCTATTACTCTGTTCCTCCTCTCCTTCTCCACCTCCCTATCACTCTGTTCCTCCTCTCCCTCTCCACCTCCCTATCACTCTGTTCCTCCTCTCCCTCTCCACCTCCCTATTACTCTGTTCCTCCTCTCCTTCTCCACCTCCCTATCACTCTGTTCTCCCTCTCCACCTCCATATCGCTCTGTTCCCTTTCCCTCTCCACCTCCCTATCACTCTGTTCCTCCTCTCCATCTCCACCTCCCTATCACTCTGTTCCTCTTCTCCCTCTCCACCTCCCCATCTCTCTGTTCCTCCTCTCCATCTCCACCTCCCTATCACTCTGTTCCTCTTCTCCCTCTCCACCTCCCTATCGCTCTGTTCCCTTTCCCTCTCCACCTCCCTATCACTCTGTTCCCTTTCCCTCTCCACCTCCATATCGCTCTGTTCCCTTTCCCTCTCCACCTCCATATCGCTCTATTCCCTTTCCCTCTCCACCTCCCTATCGCTCTGTTCCCTTTCCCTCTCCACCTCCCTATCGCTCTGTTCCCTTTCCCTCTCCACCTCCATATCGCTCTGTTCCCTTTCCCTCTCCACCTCCATATCGCTCTGTTCCCTTTCCCTCTCCACCTCCCTATCACTCTGTTCCCTTTCCCTCTCCACCTCCCTATCGCTCTGTTCCCTTTCCCTCTCCACCTCCATATCGCTCTGTTCCCTTTCCCTCTCCACCTCCATATCGCTCTGTTCCCTTTCCCTCTCCACCTCCCTATCGCTCTGTTCCCTCTCCACCTCCCTATCACTCTGTTCCTCCTCTCCACCTCCCTCTCGCTCTTTCAGAATTTGCTAAAATGGTAAACATGAGTGTTTTTGTGTTTAAATAGCCGCCATGAGCACATACTCAAAGCCTTGTTCCGGAAAAAAAAAAGAGATGGCAATTATCGCATTTTAGATTCTTGAAACGGGTCCGTTCGGACCCTAACACCACACAAGGGACACTCCGGGAGGAGCTCGGTTGGGTAAGAATCTCTACGCCTCGCAGCTTAAACACTCCGGGAGGAGCTGGGTTGGGTAACCTCTTAAGCCCTAGCCCTATTTTCTGAAAAGCCGCCTAAAAATACATACCTAAGTAAATGGAAGATTGCTCCACTTCTTGGTATCTAGGGACATCTATGGATCGCAGGGAATGTATTCCCAGTGTCAGAAATATTGTATCTGTTACTAGGCTTGAGTAAATTATAGAATAGAATATCATGCCTATAAATTACTAGGGATGCCCCGATCACGTTTTTTGCCACCGATCACCGATCGTCTATGAGCCATATCGGCCGATACCGATACCGATCGTTTTTGGTTTTATAAAAAAAAAAATATATATAAAAAGAATTCCGTTTTTTATAAAATATATATATTATATAATTATACTTGTAGTTGTATTATCTGCGAGACATCGCCACCACGCAACAAGTCAAAATGCTCGCTATCTGCAAACAGCTCCACTGTCTGTATACTCTGCTTTGGTCAAATCACATTCAGCATTGCCATCTTCGCAGTTTTATGAAGCATGATAGCTAATTAGCCAATGTTCAGCTGCAAAAACTAATAATGTCAATTATGTTATAAGACATTGATATCAGGAGCTATCTGTAGCTACTGCTACCCGGCTAGATGACGTTAGACAATGCATCATGTATTAAAATAAAGTGAACTATTTAGTTTACTGGGTCATTTAGTTAAAACAGTGAGCTAACGTTAGCTAACGGAGGTCTCATGCTGGCCGATCGATTGGCACGGGGCATCCCTATCATTCTTAAACTGAAATGCGCATTTGTTGATATCAGGAGCTATCAGTAGCTAGCCAGTTAGACAATGCATCATGTATTAAACTAAAGTGAATAGTTGACTGTGTAGTTTTGTTTAAACAGTAACGTTAACTAGGTAGCTAACGTTAGCTCACGTAGGTCTCACGGAGGACTAGGAGCCTCTGTTGACATGAGTCTGGGAGGGGGAGGAGGAGGAGGAGGGGCAGTGCGCTGCAGCAGCTGTGTGCTTGAGAGAGAAGTCAGCGAGTGAGATCTCCGCTGAGAATTGGATCATGTTTTTCGATCGGTTTTCACGATCGGCGAAAATAAAGCATTATTGGAATTCACCGATCTCATATTTATACTGAATATCGGCCGATACCGATCGCTGGCCGATCGATCGGGGCATCCCTATAAATTACCTTATTATAGCCAAGTCGCACATCTATGGATCGGACCAAATCTCTTTCCAATGGCAGAAAAATTTGTGGATTTTGTATCACCAGGCATGATCCAGAAACCGTGAATGAAATCTACTGTAAGTACAGTTACTTCTTTACAATGGAAACTGCTCCACCATTTTTCATGAGATTGCAACGTGGATTTTTGCTAAATGTTCACAGAAAGGTAGATAAACTAACTGCATTCTAATTTATGCCAATAACGTTCAGTTTTGTTGTAGATAATCCAGAATAATAAGATAAATAAAAGTTATTCCAGAAATAATTTGATTGACAGGAGCTGGCTTGAGCTGGGTAGTGTCGTTTTTCGAAATTCCAACGCTATTCGAAACCTATGGGTGTCATCTTCATTTTATGTCCTTTTTCCCCACTACAGTGAGGTTGGACGGGGCGATGACTCCACGCCACTGGGCACCGTTTTGTGCCATGTCTTCATGTATCTCCAGATCCTTCATCATTTTCCACACATCCCCTCCATGTCTGCTTCGGTCTCCCTCTCTGCCTCCGCTCAATCATCTCCTCCACCCCTCTCAACATCCCCCACTCCGATCTTCTCACATGTCCAAACCACCTGAGATGTCCATATCTCACCTTGAAATCAATTTCCCTTACACCACAGATCTCATCCACCTCGGCACTGGTCCTCCCGTCCTGCCATCTGACTCCTGCCACATACCTCAACATCTTCCGATCGCAGCTCCTTAACACCACCATCACCCTTTTTGTCATTGCCCACGTTTCTGAACCATACAGGAGAACTGATCTCACACATGCTTCATATATCCCTCCTCTGATCTTTACCTCTGGATTCAACAGTAGCCTACTAATTTCCCGCCACTTCCTCCACGCCGTCACCACTCTCGCCCTCACCGTCCTTTCCACTCCCGCCTCCCAGTCCATCACATCTCCCATAGCGAAACTGCTTCACCTCCTCCAGCACCTCCCCTCCCACCACTACACCACCATCTCCAACCACCTCCTCCTTTTCCATCTCACACGTGGGGCATCTAAAATCCCTCACTCCCATCAGATTTTCCAAACCTGAACATCTTTGGTGACACCATTTGTCACATTCTCTACACAGCACAGAGTTTACGCCCACTCCTCTTCCACAGACTCCACATGGGTATCTTCCTGACTGAATTCTCTCTCCTTCACTCACATCACCTGGGTGTCCTCCTCTAATATGACTACAAACAAAATGGCGGATATTTGCTCGTTTATGAATACATTTTCCAAACTAATAGTTCACTAATAACACTTTAACCTATTGTAAATAGGAATGTCCGATATTATCGGCCTACCGATATTATCGGCCGATATTGGCATTAAAATGTGATATCGGAAAATATCGGTATCTGTTTTCATGTATTTTTTTTTACATTTCTATAACTAGTAAGAACTAATTCAGATTTTATTTATTGTCAAAAGTATGCATAATGTTATGTTAATTCCACAAGAAGACATATGTTATGTTAATTACCTGAAATTATTCATTTTTGGGGGGGGGGGGGGGCCCTGTATCGGTTGATATCGGTATCGGAAATTAAGAGTTGGACAATATCGGTATATCGGTATCGGTAAAAAAGCCAATATCGAGCATCCCTAATTGTAAACAAACTTATTGTTGAAAATATACACTATGACTGCTGTAACTGAGGGGTACAATTCCCTGACTGTATTGAGAGTATGGTATTATTAAACCACTACTTAGTTATGTACTTTAATTACTGGCCATACAGTACATGAATATATATGGTGAACACCCACACAAGAATACGGCATTGACACATAAAGTTCTATTTAGAGGGTATTTATTATTATCAGAGCAAGCAACGTTAGGTTACAGATTGAGAATTATACTTGCGCTTGTAAGGCGAAGAACACACGTAAAGTAGGTCAAGAGCGTAAGTCAATAAGAATAGTAAGATGGGTCTAAACTGACGCCACCTGTAGCATAGCAATTACATAAGGCACACTAGTACCAGCTGGAGATACTGGGGGGTTCCCTCCGGGTGTAAAGCCGGCAGGGTAGAGGAATGTTCGGGTGCAAAGTCTGGGTCAACGAGGAATAAAGAGGCTCCAGCTACGGGAGTCGATACATGTACTCCCTTGATCGGCAGACAAAGCAGCAGTTGTAATCCAAGTATGCTCGACAGCATGGACGACAGCCAGCCAGCCTCTTCCTAGAAGCGGGCTCGAGTGATGATCCTCACGGGGGTAAATCCCAAACGATAGTGGAATCCACGGTACTCTCCTCCAGCGGTAACGGTACCAAAGCAATATAATCCAACCAGAAAATGGTTCTGCAGTCGCCGGTGTAGATTCTCCTGTGCACTATACTTCACATTAAACTAGGTTGAACTTGACGTTACTTCACTAAACTCTGACACTTTTACTATCCTATTCGCACATGTTCTAAGTGCTCTATTTAGACGCAAGGTTGCTCACTTCACTTGCACGTTGACTCGTGGTGAAGGTCTTACTAGTAATGAACGAACTGCTGCTGTTTACACCTGCGCCGTATTTATACGTAAGGTGAATTATCTAGTCCCAACCTCAGTTCTGTCTCGTATTACTGCGCAGACCTGGACATGTTGAGACATGCCTTGGCGTTGCCTTTGAACTTGTCGTTGGGGGTATGGTCGTTGGCGCCTAGGGGTCGCTGTCCAATAGGAGAGCGAATATTATGGTCTGGTTTGTACCCAGGTAAAGGGATATTCCGTGTATATATACAAAGAATATACAAGGGATATCAAACGATATACAAATATTATACAAGGGATCTCAAGCAATAAATATATATATTCGGTTTAATCTGACCCTTTGTAACAACTGCTGTTTTGACATGGTTAGGGTCTTTACTCTTGGCTACATTTGAAAATAAAACGCAACATTATTCCATACAGTCTGTGTTGTGAAGGGCCAGATTAACACTGAGAATCTACGTTTTATTATTTATATAACTTGTATATTATTTATATATATAAGCTATATCCCTTTAAGCCTCCGTTTGAATCATAGCATTATTCGCTTTCCTCATTGGACAACGCCCTTGGCACTGGCGGCGCCAACAGTCGCGCCCCCCAGACAAGTTCAAAGACGAGTCCGGACAAGTTGAGACATGCCCTTGGCCAGCGCATTGATTCCGGACAAGAGATTCGGTTGCGCCCTAGAAATGACTGAGTATATATTGTGCAAGGCGCAAGCAGCAGCAGTTCGTCCGATTTCGTGAAGTGAAGTGAAGTGCGAAGTGAACAAGTGAAAGTGTGAATCTAATGTAGTGTGCAGCAGTAACGAGAAGCGCGTGAACCTTAGCAAGTGTGGGTGCACTTAACGTAATTAGTATCAGAACACGAGGTGAACCTAGCAGCAGAACTATTGGACATGTGAGCAGTGGAACCTACCGTGGTGTATCGTTACGGATAACTAGTAGCTCCTTAGATACGACCTTGATATTGTAGAACCATTGTTGGTGGATTATAGTGAATTGTGTAAACGTAGTACCGTGGAGAAGAGCATCGTTAATACCATTGTCGTTTGGATTTAACTACCCTGAAGATCTGCATCGGGCTAGCTTCGAGGACGAAGCTAGCTAGCTATCATCACTGCCGTCGGGCATTGGATTAAGAGCTATTACCCTGCTATCGAGCACTTGGATTACAAGGACCGGATCCGTATGAGACCCCCTTTCTTCAGTGACCAGCCGGAGTATCCGCCTATTCTTCAATTCCTCGGGAGCTTACCACTCCGTGGGGGAAATCACCAGTCTCCAGCTATACCCTCGTTTGCCCCCTATATCGCCATCTCACGCCATGCAGCGTTCCGGTCTAGTATTATTAGCCTAGGAATGATTCATTCCCACTGACTTTGATACTCTGACATTCTAATATCATTCGCCATAAAAGAGCGACGTAATAATTCTCAGTTGTATATTTGACATTGATAATAAAATACTGTAAACGTTATCTCTTTGTCACCGTGCCGTCTATTGAGTGTCTGCCATATTTAACTGTACTGTCTGGCAAGTAATAATAATATGTAGTAGTGGTTTAATCTATCACAATCTTTAATACAGTCAGGGTTTTGTAACCCCTCAGTTACAATTGGTCCTTCGAGCCGGAGGGTATCAGTAATAATAATATTAATAATAATATGGCCAGCGGCGGACACTCTCCAAACGGCTCTCCCAAACTAGAGCGCCCTAGGCGCCAGCGTCAGCCCCCTCCACACTTGGAGAACTACGCTGTAGATCTACCTCCTAGCTTATCTAAAAGGACGTTAAGCACGGATAAAATTAATAGCTTAAGTATGCCCAACCTTATAGACCTGTCAGCCCCACTGGTAGAGACCCAAGCAGGTTTAAGCGAAACTGACTTAGCTCACGGGGGGGGACAAGCGGGACATGACTTGACTATGCCCAAAGACCACCGCGCCACCGAGATGGACCTCGGAGCGCCAGAAGATAAAGACCGCGCCTCCGAGATTGACCTCGGAGCGCAAGAAGGTACAGAACGCGCCCCCGAGATGGACCTCGGAGCGCAAGAGGATAAAGAACGCGCCCCCGAGATGGACCTCGGCGCGCACCAGCGAAAAGAGTACCGCGCCTCCGAGATGGACCTCGGAGCGCGGGAGAAGATAAGATGCAGCACCCCCGAGATGGACCTCGGAGCGCGTAAAGAGAACAGGTCAACGCCAAGCCCTGTCAACTCCAGATCACCATCATCAGCGCCATCCCCAAGCGAGGCCGACCAGAGGCTAGCGCAAGTCTTGATCGCCACGCTGACCGCTTCAACGGAAAGAGAACGTCTCCAAGCGCAACAACAGAGTGAGCGCGAACATTCTTCAACGGAAAGAGAACGTCTCCAAGCGCAACGAGAGAGTGAGCGCGAACATTCTTCAACGGAAAGAGAACGTCTCCAAGCGCAACGAGAGAGTGAGCGCGAACATATCAGACTGGAAGAGAGGCGCCTCCAGGCTGAAGAAACCATGGAGTGAGACCGCGCCCATGCACAGCGCGAGGCGGAACGAGACCGTCTGCAGGCACAAATGATGGAGCCAGCGCTCCAGAAGGCGACTCCCCACTCCTCCACCCGGAGCTCCCGGAGATCATCACGACACGGGTCGAGGGCACCTTCCCCTCCCCGACCAATCTACACGGGACCCAGCCAACGGGAAGAACCTGCTTACGTCGCCGAGAAACTAACCAAGCGACTACAAAGCCTAGCGGAGGACGAGGGAGGACATAAAGCCCACACGCACGAACCCATCTCAGACCAGGAGGAACAGTACAGCCCCGATCTCAGCCCCGACACGCTGCGTTACGAACCCCCAACCCGTCCCAGGGGTGAGTTTAATCAACAGTCAGCACCGAGGAGCAGTACCTGGGGGCCCGGCCTCTGGTTCCCACCCAGCACGAACCCACGACCCCACGTACGGGGAGACTCGCCAAGGAGGCCTCTCCCCCTACGCGCATCAGTGTCACAGCATGGCATCCTACATTGGGACACCCACATTCCCAGACTTTACGCGAGAAGACAGAGCGCAGTATACCGAACTGCGCATGTGTTTAGAGACCATTATGTCCGGAGTACAGGACGAGTCCTACAAATATGCCATCCTCCTTAAACACCTCAAAGTAACCAGAGCGCACAACATAGCGCTGGCATACTCTAATTCACAGACTCCCTACTCTGATGCCCTGGTGGCCCTCGACGCGCGTTACGGACGTACATGGGACTATGTCATTCAGGAGATACGGGAGATTGAACGTCTCCCCCCAGCTAAAGACAATCGAGCCCTTGACGACCTATCCATTAAAGTACAATCCCTGGTAGGGATGCTCGGGTCACAACGAGAGAAGGGGATGCACGAGTTGTACGCCAACTCCAATGTGGAGCGGATATTAGAGAAGCTCCCCCCATCCCGCCAAGAACGTTTTCGGCGGCAAAGAGATCCTACCTGAGGGCTCAAGAAGAGAGAGTTCCAAACTCCACCCCCCTCAGCTACGCTCCAAGCGACGTAGCTGACCTCGAACCCATCACCCCAAACTACCTCTTGATTGGGCGGCTGGACCCTGCCCTTCCTCAGGCGGTGTACAGACAAGATGAGATGAACGGCCGGAGAATGTGGAGACACAGCCAAGTACTGGCCGACCAGTTTTGGACCCACTTCCTCCTACATTATCTACCATCCCTTCAAGCCCGTCAGAAGTGGGTAAAGGACAGGGACAACCTGAAGGTGGATACAGTCGTCATGATAATAGACCAGTCACTACCCCGAGCTACGTGGCCGGCCGGCCCTGTGAGCAGAGTGATTACTGGTGCCGATGGGAAGGTCAGAGCGGCAGAAGTCATCGTCCAAGGGCGGACTTACACCCGACCTGTGGCTAAGTTGATAGAGCTGCCGGAGATCCCTGACTCCCCTGACGACGACCATGACCCACTGACTTTGTAGATTGTTCCAACTCCTCATAACAAAGTATGGAGAAGTTGACTGGACACTAATATCAATCTGTGCCCATTTATTTACTAATTAGGTGCGGACTAATTAGGAGGCGGCTGTTGTGAAGGGCCAGATTAACACTGAGAATCTACGTTTTATTATTTATATAACTTGTATATTATTTATATATATAAGCTATATCCCTTTAAGCCTCCGTTTGAATCATAGCATTATTCGCTTTCCTCATTGGACAACGCCCTTGGCACTGGCGGCGCCAACAGTCGCGCCCCCCAGACAAGTTCAAAGACGAGTCCGGACAAGTTGAGACATGCCCTTGGCCAGCGCATTGATTCCGGACAAGAGATTCGGTTGCGCCCTAGAAATGACTCTGAGTATATATTGTGGAAGGCGCAAGCAGCAGCAGTTCGTCCGATTTCGTGAAGTGAAGTGAAGTGCGAAGTGAACAAGTGAAAGTGTGAATCTAATGTA
Source organism: Notolepis coatsorum (assembly GCF_963971535.1). Classification (NCBI taxonomy): domain Eukaryota; kingdom Metazoa; phylum Chordata; class Actinopteri; order Aulopiformes; family Paralepididae; genus Notolepis; species Notolepis coatsorum. Next base: position 11,758,356 of record NC_140170.1, on the reverse strand, counting down.
GTGTGCAGCAGTAACGAGAAGCGCGTGAACCTTAGCAAGTGTGTGTGCACTTAACGTAATTAGTATCAGAACACGAGGTGAACCTAGCAGCAGAACTATTGGACATGTGAGCAGTGGAACCTACCGTGGTGTATCGTTACGGATAACTAGTAGCTCCTTAGATACGACCTTGATATTGTAGAACCATTGTTGGTGGATTATAGTGAATTGTGTAAACGTAGTACCGTGGAGAAGAGCATCGTTAATACCATTGTCGTTTGGATTTAACTACCCTGAAGATCTGCATCGGGCTAGCTTCGAGGACGAAGCTAGCTAGCTATCATCACTGCCGTCGGGCATTGGATTAAGACCTATTACCCTGCTATCGAGCACTTGGATTACAAGGACCGGATCCGTATGAGACTCCCTTTCTTCAGTGACCAGCCGGAGTATCCGCCTATTCTTCAATTCCTCAGGAACTTACCACTCCGTGGGGGAAATCACCAGTCTCCAGCTATACCCTCGTTTGCCCCCTATATCGCCATATCACGCCATGCAGCGTTCCGGTCTAGTATTATTAGCCTAGGAATTATTCATTCCCACTGACTTTGATACTCTGACATTCTAATATCATTCGCCATAAAAGAGCGACGTAATAATTCTCAGTTGTATATTTGACATTGATAATAAAATACTGTAAACGTTATCTCTTTGTCACCGTGCCGTCTATTGAGTGTCTGCCATATTTAACTGTACTGTCTGGCAAGTAATAATAATATGTAGTAGTGGTTTAATCTATCACAATCTTTAATACAGTCAGGGTTTTGTAACCCCTCAGTTACAGTCTATATATGGATTTATGACGCGACGTCATTTGCGGTCCGTCGACAGACCGCTCGGGCTAAATAGGTTAAGCCAGAGCGGTCCGGTACCGGTTCGAGATTGATATCACGCCATAAATAGATGAATACAGAACGTATTCATTAATGTTGCGTTTCTTTTTCAAATGTAGCCAAGAGTAAAGACCCTAACCCTGTCAAAACAGCAGTCAAAGTGTATATTTTTAGCACTACGTTTGTTTACCAATGATTTGAAGTGTTATATGAATACATATAAGTTTATAGAAATCTCAGCGCATTGAGATGGAAACCGGCATATATAGATGCGAGGACATGGGGCAACCTAACTTGAGTGTAGTCTTTTGAAAGAAGAAACCCAGGGCTTTCAATGGGCTTTCAAATTTCATAAAACTACACTTCCCAGATCACGCCAGCCGCTGTCAATCATCTGACTTCCAGCGTGAACTTTTTATTTTTTAACGTTATTTCGGAATCATATCTCACAGGTCGAACAAACCTGAACATTATTGCCATAAAACAGAACGCAGTTAGTTTCTCTACCTGTCTATGAACGTCTAGCAATAAAAACGCGTTGCAATCTGATGAAAAATGGATGTACCCTACTTACTGTAGATTTCATTCACGGTTTTTGCTGCCCTGTCGGGGGCGCCTGGTGGTACTAAATCCAGATTGAACTCTGCCATTGGAAAGGGGAGATTTGTCCCGATCCATAGATGTGTGACTTGGCTATAATAAGGTAATTTATAGGCCTGATATTCTATATTCATATTTCAAATGGCATGTGTCCGGATGGAGAAATTCAGTACTTTATCTACAAAACCCCCTGTAAATCATCTGCCCTTTATTAATTTGCTTAGATTTATTGTACACCTGATCACAAGGAGGTGCTGAATGAGCTCAGTGGCAATATTTCACATCTGGTCAATGTTCGCATGGTGTTATTCACTGTCAAATATGAAAAATGTATTATATTCTTACAATTACAATATTTCTGACACTGGGAATACATTCCCTGAAATCCATAGATGTCCGTAGATACCAAGAACATGCAAATGGACCTTGTAGAAGTGGTGCAATCTTCCATTTACTTACGTACGTATTTTTATGCTAATCTTCTGAAAATATGGATAGGGTTTAAGAGATTAACAACACATTCATCCTGGACAGCAATCCAACTAATGTGATCTGCATCAGAAGAACTTCTGACACTCATCTTCAAACACCAGTTTCATGCTTTTAATAGAGGCCTTGCTCTCTAATCCTCTCTTTCAACACTAGTTGTCTCTCTTCCAACATGGCTGCCTGTAACCAGACGCACATAAGGCCCAAGTGGTGCTTGAGCACCTGCCATTTTATGGCTGCTGGTAATTGTATTTTATTATTTGTTTATTTTCTATTGTATCAAATATGTGCTAAATATAGATGCAACAATGCATTTTTAAGTTTTGAAAGATTGCGCCCCTCCCAACTATTCTTTGACATCTGTAAGCTTTAACAGGACTCACTAGGAAATACTGCATGTGGTTTAGAGGGGTGGCTCCTAGGTAGAGCAGGGCAGGATACAGAAAGAGACAATATCTGCTCCTGTGTATGAAGATCATCATTTAAATATTTATTTAAAATATTTCTTGTTATACCCGACATCGCTGCAAATTAGGGCAATCTTAACTTTTTTCTAGTTAAAATAAAGGTTTGAAATTAAATTAATTAGGATCAATGGTATTCAATATGCTGTGAAATAAGCGACCAACAGCAAAAACAATTATTCTACATCGTGAAACTATATAAATTGTTTACACGCAATGCAAAACGTTTGTATTACTCATAAACTGTACATTTATATAAAAGTTTTTGCATAACAAGAAAACAGTGTTTCTCATCCTCAGTCAGACAGCGGCGCAAACTGGTCAGTGTATCATCTTGACCAGTGGCAGCTGTTGGTCCATAGAGGGCGCTAGGGCACCGCCCCCCCCCTGGTGGAAAGTGGTTTGGGATTTTTCTATAATAGTAGATTTTGACTGCTAAATATATTTTTTTTTAATAAATAATAATGACTCATTTTAAGTATGTTTGTGTTTAACCCTTTATCTGCCAGGGATTATTCTGATCTTAATCCCCTCTCTGCCACCACTATAAGTCTATGGAGATGTTCCCCTTATTTGCAGGGCTATAACTTTTTAAATTGTATTGCTAAATTGACATTATTATGGCCCATTCAACGTCAAGTATCTATCGTTTAGGATGTAGCAACGTTCTACTTTTTCATTCACATATTCATACTAAAATACGGTCTAAAGTATAAATATGTTTTGATCGTTTTCTGCAGCATTCTGATCACAGCAGTTTATATGGATCATAATAAGCAAACACGCTGAAACTTACCGCATCTTCCTCTGACCGTTGGGTGGTCAGCGTGGAGCAGAAAGTTCTCGATTATGGGATGTTGATATATGCGATCCATTTCCAGGTTGTATAATAGTATATACGTCCAAATCATGTTGTTTATCGAGTTATTGGCAACTGATCGCTGTCCAGTGTGTCGAGCTAGAGTCCCGCTAACGATAGCGAGTGCCCGGACCGAATATGGATGAGCACCACTTCCGGCGCGTCACTTCCTGTTTGGGCGATCCACCGATCGGCCACCAGATGGCGCTCTTGAACCGTTGGAGAGTTGAGAGGAGATCAACAGGAGATCCCAAGTCTCCGTGGGTAAAATATGATTGCCATCACAGATTTTTGAAATATTGATCTCAAAGACGCCTTACGGCGTCATTGGCAGATTACGCATGGCAGAGAATGACGAGGGAACATGTCATTGGCGAATAAAGGGTTAACATGCACAATAACGTGTAATATATACAATATAAATCATTGTTTGTGCTTCCTGTTCCCTCTCTTCTGGGACGTTAGAAACATCGTCCCAGTCAGTGCAACGCAGCCAATTGAAAAATTACATAGCAAAATAAATGCACCTAGTAACGTAAATTTAGCCAATCAGCATCTTTAAATATAATACCTAAAGGGCTATTCATTTAGCGCCCCAAGCAGAGTCAGTGTGTTAGGGAGCGGGGACTGACGTGATGACTACAATGATGAACACAATGAATGAAATGAAAATGAATGCAGCAATCAAATGTTGAAATGTATAAAGCTATATATATCCATGGGATATCACAATATTACAATACTATCCAAACTAAATGGATTTATGGAGATACATTTTTGGAAAGTTCAAGTCCAAACCACAAAGCTTCTGGAAGGGTTAGTGCGACACGCGACGGCTCTTCCAATTCATACGGCGATGTTCTACCGGCAGCAAAAAAGTGAGTCTCTGCGTTATGATATTATGATATGAAAATGTAATTGTAGTGCCGTCGGACCCGGATACAGGTTGTCTTTTCCCTTTATTTTCTACCGAGTGCTTCGTTTACATGTTAAAATCACAATGATTTTCTTCTGGGGGCCAATGCCCACAAACCCCTACAGGGCTTTGGTTTACAAACATGTCACCTTTTTCACCTCTTATCAGTTTGCAGGTCTGGTTATATACTGTAGTTACTGAAACTGAGTGAATATGGCACAGCTCCACCTAGAAAAATGTTCAAGCCGCCACTGATCTTGACTTGATATTTAAAAAATCTCCTGTTCCAAAGCATTATTGAGCAAAAGCTGAACTATTTCACAAATGATGACCACTCAATAAGAGTTTCATACAGGCTAAAACACTGAAGCACACATTTAACAGGACCGGACCACCTGCTATCAGAAGGCCTCGTTGAGTCATGGTGTCAATCAAAAGACAAAGCGGGGCTCGCAACTCACTTGTAGTTCCAAGGTGTTTTAATAGACAAAAAAGGCAGTAGATGCGACGTTTCGACCTTTCCGGTCTTCCTCAAGCATGCATACAACACAAGAATGACATATTTTTATACAGGAAGTGAAATAGATTGAAATATCAGCCCCACCTGGTGATCAAGACTTGCATGATTGAAACATTTTATACATGATTAAGTATAATGATAATGATATAATGATTTATTTCCTTGTTGAACCAGACCAGGCTTTAGCTCCACTATTTTCACCTTGGTTAACAACCAGGAAAGGCCCACGAGAACGTATTGTATTGTTGTTGTAATCTAGTAATCCATGCAAGAAATTCTTTTCAGAGAATGTCTTAGTTACATCAAGATTGTGCCATGAAGGCAGTGTTATGTTTATATGTGATGTATTTACAATGATGATATGTCTCTGCATAATGGATTAATAGTGCTGAGTGGAATATATTGGAGCACATAATCCTCTCAAAGTAACTCTGAAGTAACATGTTTATGCATTCAAGATATATCTCTTTTAATGGCTCTATCTTACCATACAGTAAATCTATTATATTGTTACAATATATTTCACATTCTGTTTATAGTGAATAGACATTAAACAATAAATATACATTTGTATTCTCGTCATTGAGCAGTCCTTGAATATATAGGTACTAATCGTGTAGTTCCAGTTAGATGGAAACAGAAGAATTGTGTGGTTTTTCTCTGTGATTATAGCAGGATAGTCAGTTATGTCAGGACACCTTTAGATTGGTGTTTGTAGCAGATATTTTGTGGTGTTTGAAGCTCTGATCTCTCTCCCTCCTACGCAAGGCTAGGGCCCGAGGTCAGGTTACCAAGGCAACCTGACCTGAGACGCCTGAAGAAGATGGAGTCTGGTAGAGAAAACAACATTGATAGATTTACAGGGAATGACTGGCACCTCCAAGGATGGCCTGTATTCCTTTCATCTGGGCCAGTTCTTTGTCTCAGCGGAGAGAGAACAGAGTGAGGAGTCATTATGATCAGAATCTCGAGCTTTGATAATCTTTTGTTTCATTCTTGTTACTTTGAAGTGACTTTATTTAGATTTCAGCATCAGGAGACTAAATGCACCCATGGGGCCTGCAAGCCCAGTATATGTTTACATGTATTTAAACATTTTAGGGAGTGGTTAGGGATAGGGTTATGAGAGTGTTAGGGATAGGGTTATGGGAGTGGTTAAGGTTAGGATACACTGTGTACCGTTCCACAGACGACGCAATAAACACTGCCCTCCACCACACCCTCATGCACCTGGACAAACCCAACACCTATGTGAGAAAGCTGTTCATAGACTTCAGTTCAGCTTTCAACACCATAGTCCCCTCCATACTAGACACCAAGCTCAGGGACCTGGGCCTCAACCCCAACCTGTGCAGCTGGATCCTGGACTTCCTGTCGGATCGGCGCCAGGTGGTGACGATGGGCTCCAACATCTCTGACGCCCTGACCCTCAACACAGGAGCCCCTCAGGGCTGCGTCCTGAGCCCCCTCCTCTACTCCCTGTACACCCACGACTGTGTAGCCACACACAGCTCCAACCTGGTGATCAAGTTTGCAGACGATACGACGGTTGTTGGCTTGATCACCAACGGCGATGAGACAGCCTACAGGAGTGAGGTTGTAAACCTGGAAAAGTGGTGCCAGGAAAACAACCTCACTCTCAACGTCGACAAGACCAAGGAGCTGATCATCGACTACAGGTGGGGAGGAGAGGGACACGACCCCATCGACATCAACGGGGTCGCAGTAGAAGGGTCGCCAGCTTCAAGTTCCTCGGGGTCCACATCACCGAGAAGCTGGACTGGGGAGTGCACACTGGCCACGTGGTGAAGAAGGCCCAACAACGCCTCTACCACCTCAGGCGACTTAAACAATTTGGCATGGGGCCACAGATCCTCAGGGCCTTCTACAGAGGCACCACGGAGAGCGTACTGACAGGATGCACCACCGCATGGTTTGGAAATGCCAACCAAAGCGACCGCAGAGCACTGGAGAGAGTAGTGCGAACGGCCGAGAAGATCTGTGGAAGCAAAATATGTACCACTTCAGATACATCTAACATGTCGCCTACTAAACTAATATCCTCCTAATGTCACATTATGATCATTTCTACTCAGCATTTTGGAGACAGGGTAAGGGAGAATTCTGCTGTAGGATCTGATTCCAGACCAGAAGGGGTATGTGGCTCCAGAGGGCGGGGACACCATCTCTGGGCATTTCACATCTAGACCATCTCTGAATCTACCACCAGTAATGTTACAACCCCAGTGAGTCAAGGGGAAGGGGCAAATAGCATAAAAGATTATTGTGTTGTAACCTGGGATAAATTAACCAAAGGAAAAATAAACCAAGGCCAACAACAAATGAGGTGAAATAGTGATATATTGTGCAATTGATATTTACAGTGTTTACCAAAGACACAGACTAAATACACAACAATGATATTTTCAGTGTGTACCATAAACCAAAGATTCATTGTAAATACACAATATTTACAGTGTTTACAATAAACCAAAGACTGACTAAATACACAACAATGATATTTACAGTGTTTACAATAAACCAAAGACTGACTAAATACACAACAATGATATTTACAGTGTTTACAATAAACCAAAGACAGACTAAATACACAACAATGAAAAAAGTTTATTTTCGAAACTAACTCAGTAGGGAATAGACTTAACTATACAATAACACAAGTCTAATAAAAACCTACTCCTGACTACCTACACTAACTACCAAAACATACACTCACATTCACTCCTGACCTAGTGTGTCTAGGACTTTTATTGCTAGCTTTTTCTTGTGCTGTTGTTTTTAATGATCTGTTCATACTATGTTTTTAATTAACTATGTTCTATTTTTATTTTATTTTTATTAATAATACAAAACATTTTAACTGTTTTAACCCTGCATGATCCTAATGAACAAAAAGTGCACTACAAATACAATCTATTATTATTATTATTATTATTATTATTAGACAATATACTACCCTGTGTATCACAAAATGTACCTTACCTGCTCCAATTCCCAACACACACTAACACAATTACAGAGTTGGCTAACTGAGTTATATCGTAAAAGGGTTCAGTGGTTTTACCTATTAAAACCAGATATCCTAGCTACTCTGTGTTGTGTTTGATCCGTTGTTAAAACCCTATTACTGATAAAGGCCAACACGGCCTTGCAGGACGGCAGCGATAATAGAAGCATAAAATGAAGAGAAGAGAGTTGAGCTAATGTAAAAATACTCTTTTATTTCAACAGTCAGGAAGTGAAATAACAAGAACGTGTGTGCACTGATTCAAGTATACCCGATACTATGCCATCGGCTACTCGTTTCAGACTAAAAGAATACAATTAAAGAATGGTCTTCTGGTTTCTCGGATGGTCGTCTCTTCTTCCTAAGAACAAAAAGAGAGCCTGTTCTCGTTCTCAGCTCGTCGCCGTCTCCTTCCAGTGGGGGTGGGTCAAAAAGCGTCTCTGTCTGCTGTGTGTGTTCTCCGTCTTCCTGTGGGTGTTCTGTTCGCTCTACCTAACATGCTAGTCTTAAAGCCTTTTCTCCTCCCCCTTTGGGATGTGCTAGAACTTACGTCAGAGGGGAGGACCTCTTCAATCTGATTTGCTTAAGGCGCATAGTCGGCCATTTTGTGTCGTTACCAACACTAAATATGGAGTTTTATTTGAATCTTAGAGGTAGCCCTGCCTATGTTAAGCACAAGGGTACTGTTCTGTTTTATCGTGTTTTAAAGTATATAATATTTCATTTTACTGACTAATAGGTTAAAGATTTAGTTGTGACAAGACTTAAACAATGACTGTACCTTTTTTCCTGGTATCTTTAGGTGTTTAGAACTGTATTTAGCTTTATATGTTACTTCTAACAGAGCAAAGGAATCTATCTTTCTATATTTCAAGTAAGAGGTTATTTCAATATTCTCCGAGTATTTTAAGTCTACTTGTCACGTTTTTCATTACTCCAAACTAGGTTTTTGTTATCTAACTTCCTTTAATAGGTCTAACAACGGCCTATTTTGTCTTAAACTGATTGGAATTAAAAGGTCTCTATTTTATCGTTATTTTCCTGTATAGTTCAAAGGTCTAATACCCTCATAACTACGTTTTTAAACTAGAACTAAATTACTGATTTTTGGCCTGGCTGGGAGTGGCCATATTGCCCGTAGTGGGTCTGTAAATGTTCTCCTAGTAACTTGTTTGATCTGCAGCTGGGGGAGGCTGTCACACTCAAATGTAGAAGTCTGTGTCAGCCCCCATTGTTCGAGTAGCAGATAGCCTCCTGTAAATTCTATAGGTTGACCATAAATGCGAGCGGGGTAAGGATAGTTACTCAATGGCCTCCTGTTTTTCTTGTTTACCTGGCAATCAAGCCAGCCTGGAGGCGGTAATCCTTCCATTTCAGGAAGCCAGACTTACGGACTATTATTTAAATACGGTATCTTAACAGTGACCTGTTATTTTCAGAGGACACTGGGCCTCACAGCAATATGTCACTAACAAATGTAACTATTTGGGGGAAATACAGTTCAACATGAGTCTAGTTAAGATGTGTATGCACTGGTCTTACAGTTTATCAGCCTCGTCCAGTAGCTGGTTGACCTATTCTGGGGAAATACAGACTTCAATATTTTCCCACCCATTTTCTACAGTAGTTTTTCAGTTTGAGCCGGGGAAATATACCACAGTTACACAAACACATCAGACCAACAGCAACCCAGAGACAAAAGGAAGAAACAGGAAGTGCCACATGGTTTTAAACCACAGGAGGGCTTCTGATTGCCCAACTCCTTATACTGTATACTGGTGACTCAACAACACAGAGTTTTGACTCAGACAACCTTGTTCTGACAGAGGAGCATAGAACATACCATCAACTACTAGGTCAATCAATTAACCTGATTACCTATAATAATCTACAAACTAGTGATAGACCGTTTAACTACTAGGTCAATCAATTAACCTGATTACCTATAATAATCTACAAACTAGTGACAGACCAAATCACCCACATCATTAGTTTAACCATTATAATGCAGAATAGATGTCGATGGTAATAGTTATTCTTGGTGGTGTGGTTCTACTCTTAGGGGTGCTCCCTGCTGCAAGAGAGATTAAAGCATAACGTTTAATGTTGCTCCATGTGAGTAGACCTTGGTGGGACATCTTAAATCCAAATGAAAACCTATAGCGAGCTGAAAGGTCCCACTCTCTATCCTTTCTCATCATAACTATATGGCTGAACACAGCTCTTCTATTCACTATGAATTGAAAATGGGGGACCCTGGGCCCTATTCCCCGTACCTGGTTCAACTAAGTCGATCAAGAGTCACATTATCCAGATTCAGTTAACCCGATGTTTGAAGCCGGGATTTTCCTGTTCCTCGAAGGTGGATTCAGTCTCGTTAACTCAAACCAGACTTGAGACCCAGGATAAATGCGCGCGGCCGCTTCAGTTGAAAAGCCAGCACGTATCGATAGCAGAGATCCTGATTCTCTAGCGGCATTGATTGATTAATTGATTTAAAACTTTATTAACATATTGCAGTACGGCTCAATCGCCTCGCCGACAAGTTAAATGCGTTATCTATAGGCTAATTTTAAGTCCCTCATTACCTCAATCAATCAGATTATATTCCTTTAAACTTGCCTGCTGGATTGAATAATCAAATGAGATCTTGCTAGCGAAAATAATTAGTTAAACTGTTATACAGAATAACGATACGGCTCTCTTACCCATTGATTGATGTATGGTCGATCTTTTACTTATCTCCACTGTGGTGTAACGGGTTCTTCTTTTGACTTTCACGCAGACGACCGGGGTTCGAAACCTAGTCTTTTCCTTCTCTTTGCAATGTAGGAATAATTCAATTTGGTGCACGTTGAGAGCTATATAAAGAATGACATCCTCAATGCATGTAGATTTATAATATTTTAACTTAAAACTAGGCTACTTCTGCGTATAATCATTAATATTATATTCCAAAAAATTATATTGGAAACACGGGGTTTCGAACACCGGTCACCGGGTTGCCAGGATTGATCACTACCGCTGCGCCACTGTGCCAGATGGGATAAATTCATTGTTTATACATTAATGAACGGGAGACCCGTGCTGCGCGTTGTTAAAATAACCACATAATGTGTACATCGCACCGAGCGAGCGCCACGGTATATAACGTGCATTATTTAGGACAAAGTGAATTTAGTATCAGCATTTTGGGTCTATTTTACATTTCAAAAGCCCCCTCTGGAAGAATGGAGCACAAAAACGTAATTCAGAATGGTATAATGCAGATCGTAGACTGTGGGAATAATTTCAGGAAACGGGCTGTCATTTCTTTGCGGGGGCGTGGCGATGGTTCATCCGGCTAACTTGAACTTAAACCCTGCTCTCGACAAGGCTCAAACTTTTTGATCTGTTGTCATGGTGATTTAGACAATCCAGCTTCGGGGAACAGGAAGGTCCGGCTTAAGTCAGACTTGACCGAAAGTTATCCGGCTAACTCAGTTATCCAGGTACGGGGAACGGGGCCCTGATGTAAACAAGACAAACATCTTTCTCTGTTCTGTATCCCCTTAACAATTGTGTGTATTGAGCCGTACTGTATTGTACCCATCTGCAATCTGTTAAATAAAGTTTGCATTCATTCATTCATTCATTCATTCATTCATTCATTCAGCCATTAATTCATTCATTCATCATTCATCTGTGCAATGTTGACACCCTGACCCTCCAGATGTGTTCTGCATATTTACCACTAGAGGGCAGAATGTCACCATGTTATGTCACCAGTTACCATCTTCCTGGACTCTTACTTTTGAAACAGCACTGTGCAATATTACACCTACTGTAGACTTTATTACTGTATATCTTATTCCATTTTTATTCTATTTTATTCTATTCTTATCTTAGGCAATTTGATTTGTTTTGTTATTCTTATTTGTGACCTGTTCTGTCTAAATGTTTAATGTTGAGCGATTTGCAGTGTCAAATTTCCCTCTGGATAATAAAAGTATTTCTATTCTATTCTATTCTATTCTATTCTATTCTATTCTATTCCTTGTATAACCTGAATGTCACTACTTAAATGATATACTTTTCTTATCCAGCAGAGGGCAGTACACTCACTCACCCACTCACAAACCTATGTGTCTGGCTGGAAAGGGAAAACAAACCAGCTAACAGGCTGCTTTACTGTTTTAACTCATATTCACTGTTGGAGTATAATGTGAAAATAACATACATAGATGTGGAAGGGAAGGTTAACGTGATGAAGGGTTTGTTGGTTGTTTAATGTCTGCTGTAAATTACGTTAGATAAACAGCAGACTACAGAGAGTGGCCCGTTCAGCCGAACGCACAATTGGAGATGGGCTTCCCACACTCCAGGACATTTATACCAAGCGTTGCAGGGCCAAGGCTAAGAGAACTGCTGCGGTCAGGCAAGCGCTACCGGAGTCTCTATTTTTATCTAGCACACTCCCATGGGCTCATACAGAAAAAAGCATTTCATGATAAAGTATTCTGTATTTTACTATGACAATTAATGAACAAACTTGAACTCATGGCCAGTACAGAGAGAGCTTCTATCCCCAGGCCATCAGGATGCTCAATGACTATGTAACTAACAACCCATCATCTACACTCATTGCACACACATCCACATGCACACACTCACTTTAAACAAACACTCACCTTGACACTCACTTTAGACACTTTAACACTACATTATATTTATCTATCTATTAAAGAGATTTGCACTACATTCATACCTCATTTGCATTTGCACCTTACCTTAAGGTTTGTACCTCGTTGTCCGCATTTGTACCTCATTGTACTTAGGTTGTACTTTAGATTGTATATTCCTCTTTTACTTACTGTTTTACTGTATGAAGCACACTCTCAGGGGCTCATACAGAACCAAGCATTTCACCATAAAGTACATGTATTTTATATGTGACAAATAATAAACAAACTTGAACCTTGAAACTTGATAAACACTGGCAGACCAACCTAACCTCCTCAGTCAACTGGCACCAAAGTTACCAAAATATTACCTGATCAAAAGCTTTAGTTTACTAGTTTTAGGCAGAGCGCTGGGATCGGCTCTCATGGTAAGTTGTCCTCTGCCTGAACCAACCAGATGAGTATCGGAGGATTGCATCACACACTATGGAGACTTTGAAGGGATTGTTAGCAGCTCCGACAAGTACCTGAGTGAGTATACGACGAGGCTCACAGCTTACTTTCCTGTCTTGTTTCAAGTCGGGATTGTGGGCACGGGGAGGCACTCTCGACCCAGGTAAACCCTCGGAGTCCCTAGCTGAGTGCGAGGCTATAATTCTCCTCTGGTCCATCGCTCTCCCTGCTCGACCGAGGGCATTGGCCCACGGTCAGACTCCCTGTACTGGGCATCAGGCTTTTTGGTGGAATACATCATCTGAGCAGGATAAGGTCGATCTGATCAGTCTACTAAACTCCCCCAGAATGGTTATATACTCAGTCACAGTTTTATGATTTTAATTTGTTTTAATTTGTTTACTCAATTTTCTTATTTAATTTGAACTAAGTTGTTTTCTCTATTTTCTTATACATTTGAACTGTGGCTTATTTCCCCATGTGCACAAATTATTAAGCTTGAATTAAGCATTACATCATGCGCAGGAGTGTGTTATACTCATTAGATCACGCCTAGGGGTGGTTGTTAGGCCCGACGCGCAGCGGAGGGTCGTTAGATCCCCCTAGGCGTGATCTAATGAGTATAACACACGACTTCAAGTGATGTAATGCTTTTATACAATGGCCGAATTCACCCAACCTTATTGCTACACAATAAAAACACAGTAATTTAAGCATAATGGAGATTTATTCACAACCATCCACAGAGAAAGTAGATCCAATAGTAGATCCAAGTCTGAAAAAAAATAATCAACGGCCATTTAAAAAAAGTTTAAGTCCGCGATTTTTCTTTTGTTTCACAATGGGTCCTGACAAACCAATTACATAATCCAACATATCTGTAACGAACTAACATATACCAGTTGACTTTTTTTTTTGGAGGATTTGTTCAAAATATATTCATACTTCCATTTGTCTATCTATGGCGGACTCATTCAGAAAATCTAATTCTGTTGTGGGAAGGATCTGGGGTCACGTGGAGTGTGTTATACAAAATAACAACGGCTAATTTGACTGTTTCAGCCAATCAGAATCAAGATATTTGCATTCCATTGTATAATAAAAAATACATCATTGGATTTAAAGAGATTGTGTGGAAATTCTCTCTTTTACCCCGAGAAGGGGGTTTTCTGGAAGGTGATCGTAAGGGTTTAGGTAAGGTGCATTTTAACAGGTTCTGACGAACATTTCCCTGACTGTGAAACTATACTCATGGTTAAAGCTTTTCCAACACGCCTCGCAGCTTAAACTAGGGTGACCAGATCCCAATAAACCAAATGTGGGACAAAGGGTATGTTTGTGAGGGACAATGTGGGACACCCCCCAGCGCAGCCCCCCCCCTTTTTTTTTGGTGGACTGTCCCTGTCCCCTCCTTCAAGGCTCATCCGCCACTGTCCTCATTAAAATGACCACAAGCCTAATATGTTCCGGTTTTAGCACAACATGTAGTGCACGCATTTTGCAATTGCTCCGCTCCCACCAACGCTAATTTCGTTTAAAAACATTATTTGGACAGTAAGGAAAGAGAATAGACCACATCGTATGTATTGTTAAGACCCTCTACTAACCATATCAAAAGACAAAATGGTTAGAGGTAGAAAGACGACAGAGAAAATAACTACGGCAACTTCAACGGCGCAGGACGTAACAAAACGAGGAAGACACGTCCTAACCGTCGCTGGTTCTGAGCCGACGGCGACAAGCTCCGAGGAGGAGAAGGAAGAGGACAATTTACCGGGATCATCGATTACGGTCCCCGAAAGAGAGTTAATAGAGACCAACATAACAGAAGGTACAGAATCAAGCTCCGTGAAAGCGAGAGCAGCCAGATATATGGATTCCAACGTCACTGCATCTATCTATCATCTATCTATGCCGCCAACTGAAGAAAGCAGTACTACCACTCCACTCGACTTCAACACCACCACTCCACCCGACTTCAACTCTCTGACTATCCTGATAAAAGAACTGATGGTCGCTGATAAAGAACAGATGGTAGCTTTCAAAGCACACGTTGAACACATCGATACTAAATTCGAACAGGTTATGAGAGCGATCGCCGATCAGTCCTTGCGAATCACGACAGTGGAGAACACGGTGAAAGAAATTACACATGCAGTCAAGGCGAACGAAGGTAGCATGACAGAGATGGGAGAAGATATGGAAAAAGTGAAAGAAGAACTCCGGAGAGAAATAAAAGAGCTTAAAAAAGAAGCGATGGAGAGGCAACTAGAAACCCAACGTTACCACAGGCGGAATAACATCCGCATTGTGGGGCTTGATGAAGCAGTGAACTGCGAAGATACCAACTTTCCAATAGTGTTATCAACGATTTTGGATAACACCGATCCAAACAAAGTGCCAGAAGTGGAACAAGTTTACAGAATCGGTTCCCAGGGGCAAAGTATCAACGGGCCGAGAGTCATCATTGTCACTCTGCGGAAAACTACAACAAGGGATGACATCATCAAATATGCTCGCAACCAACGTGGGAAGCTGAAGTATGGTGATAAACCAATATTTATCTACGAAGATTTGAGCAAAGAGGCCATCATCCGACGTCTACCATACAAAGATGTGATGCAAAAGCTGTACAAAGCCGGCTACAAGCCAAGGCTATCATATCCGGCGCTGTTATCATTCTTGGGCAATAACGGCCGCAGGTCAGGTCCATATACACCTATGGAAGCTGAGGATTTCCTGAATCAAAATGGAGCAAATAACCCAAAGCATGACGAAAATGCCGGAAACAGTTAAGCCTCTCTCTCAATATATACCAGTGTTGGAATGACTTTATTGTGTTCATCAATAAAGTCATTCCACCAGTGTTGGAATGACTTTGTTGTGTTCATCAAAGTAGCAAACGATATGCAAGCCGTCTATAACAAAGTATACTGTGTATAATACGATTCATAATACATTATAATTTCAGTCTCTGGTCTCTGAGGGGACAAATAAATATCATTGCAAAAAGATCTATCTGGAATATTCTGGGTTTATCGCTCAAATGCCCTGGGTCTCTTAGATCATTCTGGCACTAGTATATTCTACAACCTTCTAGAATATAAGGCACCATGACAACGAAGCATACAACTCTAACAATAACATTCGGTGTGTATACACATAGCAGATAATAAATTAAATGAAGTTCAATCAGTCCTTAATAATACTTAAAAAATTAACCACACATAAACGTATGAGCACAGCAAGGTTATTCTAACAATTTAAGTAATCACTCCATTAAAGGCACATTGAAGCGCTAAAAGGCGCTGCTTTTCTATCTTATCTAATCAGTTAAATCGGTTCTAGTGGCTTCTCCACGTTGATAATTATTTATCTCTTATTCCTTATCTATATCTTTCCATTGATTTTTATTTTATTTAATTTTTTCTTCTCATTACTCTATATTTTTTAAATATAT
Source organism: Notolepis coatsorum (assembly GCF_963971535.1). Lineage (NCBI taxonomy): Eukaryota > Metazoa > Chordata > Actinopteri > Aulopiformes > Paralepididae > Notolepis > Notolepis coatsorum. The sequence continues at coordinate 11,742,034 of NC_140170.1, read as the reverse complement.
TTTAACTTACATTGTTCTTTTCCAATGTTCTTCACATTAAGGTGTCAATATTACTCTATATTTTTTAAATATATTTTAACTTACATTATTCTTTTCCAATGTTCTTCACATTAAGGTGTCAATATTGCTCTACAATCTTTTCCTTTTTTTTCCCCACACGTTAGTGGAGGGTTCAAAGGAATATGTCGATAAAAGTTTATTCTCTTTTTTTATTTTATTTTTTATTTTTATTTTTATGTTATTTATCACAATACTTCATTACAGTAAGGGAAGGTGCAAGACCAAAAGCGACATTCTATTGCAATAGAATGGAAATGTTAGATCCTATGGCAATTAGCATAGGAAAATTAGGATTACAATGCTCAGTTTGGGCAATCCGGTGGACCATGGGAGAAAGTCAATCGCGGAGGATGTGTTCTTGGAACACAGGCATGTTCGACTTTCTGGGTGAGGGGAAAATAGGGGATTTTTATTTGTATATATATATGTTTTTAAGCTCAGCTCTCAACGGGACCTCATTAATTGGATGTACATCTATTGTAGCTTCATACTCCAGAAGCATTACCAAAAACTACACGAAAACATGCATAGACTATGGCTAGTTTGAATATAATGGTATGGAACACCGGTGGGATAAACAAACAACACAAGCGCAAAAGCGTGCTCACACTGATGAAAAAAGAACATGTGGACGTGGCTCTATTAAGCGAAACGCACATTTTAGAGGGAGACATAAATACGTTAGCGGATAACATATACCATAATATTAGTCACTCTTCTTTTGCTACGAGAACTAGAGGGGTAGCCATAGTCGTCAGACGCAAATTAAATATCGAATTGAAAGGGGTATGGTCGGATGCTGAGGGGCGCATAACTATAGCTAGGATTATACACAATAACAGGAAAATTGCATTGGCAGCGGTATATGCCCCGAATTTGTACGAAGTGGGTTTCTTCACTTCACTAACAGGAGAAATGTTAAACCATCCCGAGTACTCATATATAATAGGTGCGGATTTTAATGCCATTTGGAACCCAAGGATGGACAAAACTTACCTTTCCTTCTCCAGCGAACAAAAGAATTCATCTAAAGCATTAAAAGATTGGTCGAAATCAACAGGAGTAACTGATTTATGGCGTTCACTTAACCCCATGACCCGCAAGTACTCCTGTCGTTCGGCGAGACACAACACACTATCCAGAATTGATTACGTCTTTGCATCCCCGAGAATATTTGATAAATATGAAGTGGAAATGACACCCAATGCGCTATCAGATCACTGCTACTTAATCCTGAAAGCAACATTTGGTACACTATCTGCCCGGGCCCCAAGATGGCGTTTTAATTCGATGCTGCTTAACAACAAGGAATTCATTACACAAATTAAAGAAGCTCTCACAGTATTCCTACGGGATAATGCTAACTCGGTGCAAGATCCCAGAATATTATGGATGTCGGTAAAGAATATGATCAAGGATTTCTCGGATAGATTTACCTCCATATTGCGCAAAAATCAAAACACAAAACTGTCTGAAATGGAAACGCTTTACTCAACGCTTTTTAATTCTTTAAAATACAACAACTCTACTAGACTAGATAACCAAGTTAACATTCTAAAGACAGAGATCAAAGCAATGTACAGACAAAAATCGGAATTGCAAATACGCAGCACAAGACAACAGCAGTACTTCCAAGGTTCTAAACCTAGTCACCTATTAGCCATGCGACTAAGAATTAATGCAAAATTTGCAGATATAACTGCCATTAGGAAACAACAAGCTCTAGTAACAGAACCCAAAATAATAAACGATACATTCAAAGAATTCTACTCCGATTTATATAACTCAGAAACGACCTTTGATCAAGACAAATTAGACACATATCTTAATCAAATTACTCTCCCTAAACTTACGGAGGAAGACGCTAAACAGTTAGAAGTACCGATCACATTAGAAGAACTCAAGAAGGCCATATCCGGAATGAAAAACGGCAAAGCTCCGGGAATTGACGGTATCCCATCAGAAATGTACATTTCTTGCTGGGACATATTTGGACCCTTATTACTAAATATGATCTTATACTCAGTCAAAGAGGGAAGCTTCATTGAACACCAAAATACCGCACTCATTTCAGTTCTTCACAAAAAAGACAAAGACCCCACTGAGTGCGGTAGTTACCGTCCTTTAAGCCTCCTCGGAACCGATGTCAAACTGTACTCTAAGATATTAGCCATCAGATTGCAAAAGCATATGACGTCTTTAGTTCATCCGGACCAAACAGGCTTCATAAAAGGTCGCCTGATCAATGATAACATAAGGCGAATACTGCACGTACTAGATACAGACAAAGAGGACATCACACCTAAGGCGATACTATCCCTGGATGCTATGAAAGCATTTGACAGGTTGGAATGGTCGTTTCTATGGGCAGTATTGGAAAGGATGGGGTTAGGAAAAGGTTTCATTGATATGATTAAAGTACTATACAAGGACCCATCGGCCAGGATTACAACAGGCACATTCATCTCCGATATCTTTCCGGTATCACGCTCAGCCAGACAAGGTTGCCCTCTTAGTCCCGGACTATTCGATCTATCATTAGAACCTTTAGCACAATTTATAAGACAATCCCAACACATAGAACCAATAGTAATCAAGGGCACACATCATAAAATTAGTTTATATGCGGACGACGTAATATTGTTCATGCAAAACCCCAACAACACATTGCCGCTTATACTCAAGTTGATAGAGAACTTTGGTGATTTATCGGGATTTAAAATAAATTGGCCTAAGTCGGCTTTTCTTCCTCTTAACACCAGTGCAAAAAAAGAGACAACCCTCCCAGGTGCGATACCCATGGTCAAACATTTCAGATGCTTGGGTGTGGAAATATTTCCCACCATAAGACAAACGGTGAAGCACAATTACACAAAAATACAGAACAAAATCAAAGACGACCTGGACAGGTGGGCAAAACTTAAAAACTCAGTACAGGCAAGGGTATCAATAGTTAAGATGGATGTATTACCAAGAATCAATTTCTTCAGCTCAATGCTTCCGTTACCTCCTCCAGAGGGCTACTGGAAAAGATTACAAACCTCCACATACAAATTTATTTGGAATAACAAACCACCTCGCATAAAAAGATCCACCGCACAGAGAAATAAAGCAGACGGTGGCATGGCAGTCCCAGATTTTTTACAATATTTTAATGCCTTCACATTAAGACCATTGAAGAAGATATGGTTTGACCCCGAGGCTTTGGTATCTTGGAGAAAATTAGAAGAAAACATAGTAGCCCCACAGAGATTGAAAGACATAGCATACACTAAACTTTCAATCAAGCATTGTGAGCGAGAATTTGGCCCAATAATTACCCATGCAATCAGGACATGGCGGGAAACACAAAGGAAATTTCCTAACCCTCAAGTATGGCATAATCACACTCCCATATTCAATAACAATGCTCTCTTAATGGGAAAACGACCTATAAGATTCCCTATATGGGAAGAGAAAGGCATACACTCATTAGGGGATATTTTTAATAACAAGGGCCTCTGTAGTTATGTCGAAATATGCATAAAGTTTAACCTCACCGAGTCCACATGGCTTTTTTACATACAGTTACGACTTTGTATGAGATCTCACGGTGTTCCATTACTCATACCAATTGAACACCACAGATACCACAAATTTTTCTATGAAAGAGATACATTGGGAGGTTTTGTATCAGGTTTTTATTATCAATTACTAACGTCCTCGTATGAAACCCTTCAACTAGACAATGTCTGGAGGAGGGATATACCAGACCTGGAAAATGACTTTGATTGGCAAGGAGCCTGGGCAAATGTCCGACTTACATCAAGGAACCCGGATCATCAACAAATCAATCTGAACTATATTCACAGGACATACTTGACTCCTATAAGGCTGTGCAAAATGGGGCTTATACAAGACTCCAAATGCTCCCAATGTACAAATGGGGACGAAGGAACATTTATGCACATGTATTGGGACTGCCCACCAGTTAAGGCATTCTGGAAAGATGTGTCCCAACAATTATCAATACTCGTATTTTGGAATATACCTGTACACCCCGCGGTATTGCTATTGAATGATGTTTTTGAGTTTGCAGTGAATCCACAACTAAAAAGATTGGTTTTATCGGGTATCACAGTAGCTAAAAAACTGATCGCATCACGTTGGTTTCAACCGGAAAAAATTTGCCGGAAAGTGTGGTTTCTTACATATCTCGATGTGATATATCAAGAAATATCTACAGCAAGAATTCTGGGGCTCAATTAATCCAAAATGTCAATGTGGTTAGAAGTGGTGGAGAGAATAAAAGCTAGGTGGTGGAGAGAATAAAAGCTAGCCTATAATGGTAGTGTCTGGTTAGGAGTGAGGGATAATGGAGGTACTATCCAAGAGGGGGTCCGGGAGGGGGGGGTTTGAGCTGGAGCATATGTGTGTAGGGTTTTAGAAAATAGGTATTAGGGGTATATTATATACTAACATTTATATAATTGTAACTTCGCTGGATATACACTGTATACGGGTAAAATGTTATTATTGACTATTTTTGTTTTATCCTGTTTCTGTACTTGCATATATTTTAACCACCTTTACTGAAAGTTTCATTATACAATGTGTGTTGAGTACTGACTTTTAATAAGTTTTGTTTTGCAATAATTAAAAAAATTAAAAAAAAAAAAAAAAAAAGCCTAATATGTTTTGCCCTTATTCATTTTCTTTTATTTTCCTTTTGTCTCGAATGGGTGTTAAGTACTCAAAATAAACAAAATGACCACCCAGACTTACAATCACTTTTGATTATAGCTAGGTCTGGACCCCCAGTCTTATCACACACATGCATTGCACACATAATGAACACCCTCACAACGCTTTTACACTCTCCTGCCCTCCGGGAGGAGAATGAGGAGCCTCCGAGCTGCAGGGCCAGCAGACTGTCAGGAAGCTGAACTCTCTCCCAGCTCTCCCCTCCTCTCTTACTCTGCAACCACAGAACCTGGACTAAGACCCCCCCCCCCCCCCACTGACACACACACACACACCCAGCTCTCTTACCTGCCTCCACAGAATCTGGGCTCCTCTCTTACTCTGACCCCCACAGACTCTGGACTACCCCCCCCCCCCACTGACACACACACTGTCACTTTACTACCATTATTTTGTTTATTTATTTAGTGTACATCATATTAGTTTACTGCCATATCCATCATCTCACTGCCACTTTACTGCCATTATTGTATTATATTTTACTGCCATTATTTATTATTCATACTTACTATGTACCACTGCTGCTAAAAGTTTTGCACTAAGTTCTTGTTTACCTCTATATTTACATTCACTCATACATTGAAATTTTTTTAGCTACTGTACATTGTATATATTCCTGTATACTGTCCATATGTTACTTTATGTTTATAGTGTACTTTATGTTTATATTAGATCTTGTTCTTTATATACACCGTGGGAAGGGGGAAATGCAATTGCATTTCTCTGTATGTCTTGCACATTACAAGAGGTGACAATAAAGCTGACTTTGACTTTTGACTAACAAAAGTAACTCACCAAAACAACTCAAGTCCAGGGATTCACACTGGCACTGGGTGTTAGCGTGGATGACAACCAATCATGCGGGACATGGTCTCAATTTGCATGATGCGTGAAAAGAGACAGAAATGCTGTACAATCACGCGCAATGCGTGACGTCTGGCCACTGAAGGATGTCTATGTTTTTCAATGTGTATATAATGTAAAATATTGGTGGATGACAGCATCTACTCATAGTCATCTCAGAGGAGGAGGATAACAGAGGGTGTGTGTGTTAGGAGCTGACTAACCCCAGCAGATGAGGCTGTGCTGTTATCATCAACAGCCTATAGCCACAGCATTTGTTTGGGGTAAGTTAACATCAACATCACCGCTGCCATAGTGATTTGGGTCAATAGACAGCGTGTCACATAGCAACGAGAAGAGGGGCCGGGCCTGTCGTTGATATGGCGAGAATGTTATAATGTGAGTTTCCTTCCGGGGAAGTTAGACTGAGCTACGACTCTCCGGGAGGAGCTGGGTTGGGTAAGAATCTCTACGCCTCGCAGCTTAAACACTCCGGGAGGAGCTGGGTTGGGTAAGAATCTCTACGCCTCGCAGATTAAACACTCCGGGAGGAGGTCGTTGGGTAAGAATCTCTACGCCTCGCAGCTTAAACACTCCGGGAGGAGCTCGGTTGGGTAAGAATCTACGCCTCACAGCTTTGTGCGCTGCTTATTTATTTATCTTATTTTGGTGTCAACAAAAACTCTGGGTCCGAATGGACCCGGTGTGTAACTCTGTACCAACCACCCCAAAAAATAAGTATTATTATCCAGTTTTGTTTTGTACTTCATTACTAACTTATTAGCTCATCATAACCAGTACCCATATCAAACATTATTATATATGGCCCAAAGACATTAACAATTGTGTGTATTGAGCCGTACTGTATTGTACCCATTCTGCAATCTGTTAAACAAAGTTTTCATTCATTCATCCAGTTGTTTTGTTTTTGTGGTTTGGTTGAATGAATGAATGAAAACTTTGTTTAACAGATTGCAGAATGGGTACAATACAGTACGGCTCAATACACACAATTGTTAAGGGAATGCAGACCAGAGAAAGACGTTTGTCTTGTTTACATCAGGGTCCCCCATTTTCAATTCATAGTGACATTTATGACAAACACAACTACATGACATGTATGGCATAGGGACATACATGACATACAGGTATATAGTACTGTACTGTTACATTTGTGACATATACGATATGCAAATATACAGTACTGTTACCCATAGATCCTAACATATATATATATATACATATGATAGGAGGAGACTGTACATTAGGAGGGGGTGGGTGGGAGGAAAAAATACATAGTGGGTGAAGCTCTCATCGAACATAAACACAAACGTGTCCTTGTTTACATCCGTGAATAGATTATTTTGGATGTAAGAGGCCAATGTGGAGCCAAATGTTATCCGGAGTTCTGTTGCTGCAAATGTTATAGTCCTCCTACCTGAGATGGCGCAGCTGATGTGGAGGCAGGGGTCGAAAATAAATGCGAAATAGTAGTTTGCAGGCGGGTTTTTGCAGAGCTATGCTTAGCGCTCAGCATGTGCGACTAGACTCCTTTTTTTGCAGCGAGCCTCGTAATGGTCTTTGACTGGGACCAACCATGGCGCAAACAGTGGATTGTCGAGCCAGTTATCGTTAAATTGGCACTTTCCCATATTAACGAGTGCAAATGCTAAACATAACGTTAGCGTTATCGCTTTCCGCTTCGCCTTGCTAACGTTAGCTAGACTCCGTTGCTGAAATAGTTCCCGGCCAACACAAGGACCTGTGTTGGTTCCGCCCCATTCCGGTCTGCGTGATGCTACAACACGGTCAATAAAAAGTCCCGACTTTATCTCCCCAGATTTCATAATAAATTAATAAAACATAAGATGACATGGCATTTTATCTTTCCTTTCTATGGCATTTTTAAGACCTGAAAGATGGATTTAAGACAAACTAAGGCCTTAATTATTGATAAACAAATGTAAGACTTTTTAAGGATCCGCGGACACCCTGCTATCGCTCTGTTCCCTTTTCCTCTCCACCTCCCTATCACTCTGTTCCCTTTCCCTCTCCACCTTCCTATCACTCTGTTCCTCCTCTCCACCTCCCTCTCTCGCTCCTGCTCTTGTTCCCATGAAGGGGGGTGAAGTGTCTAGTCAAATATGAACCTTGATTGACATGTGATCCACAGAGTTAGCCGTAGCATTTCTATGAAGCCAACTGATGTCTATAGCCATTTGTCTATACCGGGTCCGTTTGGACCCGAACACCACAGATGTAAAAAAAATTCTAGAAGAGATTCAGAATTTGCTAAAATGGTAAACATGAGTGTTTTTGTGTTTAAATAGCCGCCATGAGCACATACTCAAAGCCTTGTTCCGGAAAAAAAAACGAGATGGCAATTATCGCATTTTAGATTTTTTTTTTTTTTTTTTTTTATATATTTTTATTTCATTTTTTGGAAGAAAAGGCAGGATATATAATGCACATACAATGCACATACAATGCACATAAAAACATACATTTAAATTATTTGCCAATTACATGCATTGGCTTGCCCCTTGCCTCATTTAAAATAAAAAACTCCTACCCCCTAACCCCTGCACCAACCACCGTTGACAAAAAATAAATAAAATAATAATAATAATAATAATAAATAATAATAATAATAAATAATAATAATAATAATAATAATAATAATAATAATAATAATAATAATAATAATAATAATAATAATAATAATAATAATAATAATAATAATAATAATAATAATAATAATAATAATAATAATAATAATAATAATAATAATAATAATAATAATAATAATAATAATAATAATAATAATAATAATAATAATAATAATAATAATAGTAACCCCCCCCCAACCCACCCCGTCATAGGCCTGAGAAGAAAATTAATTGAACAAAAATTTCAACAAAGACCGAAAAAACAAAACAAAAAAAAACTAAAAGGAATTATACAGATATAATTAGTTATGTCCTGCTAGCTATATATTGAAGGTCCTAACTTGATAGAGAATATGGTTCCAGCTATCTATTGTTTGATATCTTGCCCCATTTAATCTAGCTGTAGAAAGCTCCATTGTTACAACATCAGCTAATAACTGTTTCCAGTGATTAAAGGGCAGAGAGTGTGGAGCTTGCCATCGCAGCGCCAACATTTTTTTTGCAGCAGTACTTCCTGCCAGCCAAAATCGTCTCTGAACAATACTTAAAGCTAAAGAATCATCATCATTAAGGAGAAGTAATTTGGGACAACAGGGAATATGTTTTTGTAAGATAGATAATTAGTTATCTGTTCCCAGAAACTTTTAACTGTGGGGCATTCCCACATCATATGTGTAAAAGTACCAGTAGTATTTAGAGAACAAAGTGTACAGTTTGGTGACATAGCACGTCTCATTCTATAAGCTTTCTGGGGGGTTAAATATGTTTTATGGACAAAATTTAAATGAATCTGCTGATGATTTGGGTTTCGTGATGCCATAGTAACATTTCCCCAAACTCTGGTCCAATTGATAGAGTGATGGTGTTCTAATCCCAATTCTGTGCTCCACGATTGGATAACAGGTATTAACGAAGTACATCTTTGTGATAGATCTTTATAAATTATAGAGACTTGTCCTTTGGAGAGACCTGCAGTTTTTTTTAGAGAAAGTAATTAACGGGTGAGTAGTTGGTTTGGTCCATGGAACTCCATAGGCTCGCATAGCCGAGCAGAGCTGTAAATATAAAAAAAAGGAGGTGCCAGGTAAGTTATATGACTCTTTCAGATCTGAGAATGTTCTTAGACCATTGTCCTCCATAACATCGCCAAGTACATGAATGCCACAGTTGGACCATGATTGAGCTACAAAACTGCGGCCTCCGCTAAGCAAAAACGGGTTATGAAATAAGGGAGTCTGTTCATGCCACTTAGTATCCCAATTAAGTAACTTTTCATATTTGCGCCATAAAGATATGGCATGCGCTATTATCGGACCATAACGTAATCTACATTGCTTTAGTGAAATATCTGTAAAGACAATGTCTTGTAAACGAATCGGCGCCACAATATGTTTTTCAATATTAAGCCAGGGGGCCTCAGAATTTAAATTAAACCAACTCAACAGAGGATGAAATGATAACGCTTGAAAATATAACTTAAAATTTGGCACAGTTAAACCACCAGATTGCCGCTCATTTTGTAAGGTAGTAAGTTTAACCCGAGCTCGCTTGCCTCGCCATATAAATTTTGAGACTGCTCTATGTAAATTTTCCCAATGAGCAACAGGTGGGGCAATAGGAATCATGGAACTACAGAAGTTTACTCAAGGTAATATGTTCATTTTGATAATAGAGACTCTTCCGGAAAGGGAGACAGGTATATTACACCATCGATTGAGATCATTTATGATTGACCTAATGGTTCTATTGTAGTTTACGGACACAATTTTTTCAATTGAAGGAAATATATCAATACCAAGATATTTAAATTGTGTTACAACCGGGATCTCCTGGTCAAGCACAGAGTTAGGAGTGGTTCTTAGGTACATTAGTGCTGATTTGGTCCAGTTTATTTTATAACTTGAAATTGAACTGAATTTTTCAAAGATTTTCAGGAGGCTTGAGAGAGACTGAGATACATTCTCCATATATAACAAGATGTCATCCGCATAAAGCGAAATATGATGATCAGTAGAATTTACAGAGATTGGCTTAATGTTTTCTGATTGCCGTATAGCTTGGGCTAAAGGTTCAAGGGATAAAATAAACAAGCTTGCAGAGATCGGATCCCCTTGCCTACTTCCACGAGTGATTTTGAAAGGAGGAGAACTAATATCTCCGGTTATGACACTGGCTGATGGATTAGAAAATATTATTTTTACCATATTTATAAAATTTTGACCTAGTCCCATATGTTTCAGTACAGCCCAAAGATAGGTCCACTCCAGACGGTCAAAGGCCTTCTCTGCGTCAACAGAGAGAACAGCTGACGACACTTTAGCTTGAGAGGCGGAGTTGACAATGTGAAGGAGACGTCGCAAATTATCAGACGAAAGCCTTTTTTTAACAAAACCACTTTGATCTGGGTGAATCAGTTTAGGTAAAAACTTTTCAAGACGGCAAGATAATACTTTCGAAAATAGTTTGGCATCTGTATTAATTAAAGAAATAGGGCGCCAATTAGAACACTGGTTTGGATCTTTACCTTTTTTTAATAAAAGAGAGATTAGGGACATATTCACGTCTCTCCCTAAGGAGCCTTTAGATATGGATATATTAATCATCTCAAGTAGTAGCGGGCCTAAGACGTCCCAGAACCGCAAATAAAATTCAGGGGGAATGCCATCCCACCCTGGAGACTTGCCTTTATTCATAGTTTCCAGAGATGTTTTGAGTTCTTGCAATGAAATAGGAGCACCCATTAAACTTGATTCAACTGGTGACAAAACAGAGAGGTTAAGGCCACTTAAAAAGGATTCAATCTCTTCAGAGGGACGCTCGCCTTCTGTAGTATATAAATCATTATAAAATTTTGCAAATCTTGTATTGATAAATTTTGGATCTGTAAGCAGCTCACCATTTTCTGATGTAACAGTAGTAATATTTCCTACAAGATCACTATTGCGTAGTTTGTTGGCCAATATTTGACTCGGTCGACTACCATGAAAGTATTGGTTTACTCTACCTTTATGGATGGAGGATTCGGCTCTTTTCCTGATAAGATCGTTTAGTTCACTCTTAACATTGGCTAGTGTGGCGGCAGTCTGTTGAGAGTAATGCCTCTGTTGAGATAGGTCCAAGGTAGACAGCATGGTTTCTAATTCCGATATTCGTTTTAGCTGAGATTTATTAAGACTTGAAGAGAAAGTAATAGCATTATTTCTGACAAAGCCTTTAGTAGCGTCCCAAAGTATCCTGAAATCATCCAGAGTTATTATTAAACATTAAAAATTGGGCTAGCTCAGACTGAAATTGCTCACAGAATGCTGGATTATACAATAAAGAGCAATTAAAGCGCCATCTTGTGGCCTTTTTCTTAGCCTGGCTGAATTGAAATTGACAGAAATAGGCATGGTGATCTGATAAACTCATAGGTCGTATTTCAATTTTTTTTACGTCTGAAAATAAGGATGCTGATATTAAAACTAAATCAATACGGGAAAATGATAGATGTCTATTAGAGAAAAAAGTATACTCCCTGTTGCCTGGATTATGAACCCGCCAAATATCAATAAGATTAAAGTCAGATAGCAAGTGCTTTAAAGCGTTTGTCGAGCGAGCATTATGATTAACTGCTTTTGATTTATCCCAGGTATGATCCAAAACAGAATTCATATCCGACCCAATAATCAACTGGAAATCAGCTAGTTCCATTAGGATTTTATTCAATGATTGAAAAAAGTCTGGTTCATAACAGTTGGGTGCATAGACATTAATAAACACAATTATTTTACCATTATGAATACATTTTAGAAAAGCTATTCTTCCTTCTTGATCACTGCCTTTGCCTATGATGGTAATTTTGCATTTTTTATCAATGATTATAGCAACCCCTTTGGTTTTATTCAAAGCTGAAGCAGAAGAAGCCACTTTATAACGCTGATTTTCTAATTTGTGCATATCTCTTTCAAGCAAGTGCGTTTCTTGAAACATGCATATTTCAACTCGATTTCTTGATATAGTATCAAGACAGCTAGCCCTTTTAATGGAATTGTTAAGACCTTTAACGTTCCATGAAAAAATAGCTAAAGACGACATTTATAATATGAAATAAAATAATTCAAAAGTATATGAATCTGTACTAATAGATAACCCAAATTTGGTCTTTGTTGACGAGATGCCCAAAGTATGCACATAAGGAAAAGAAAGGCCCATATAACCCACCCCATCTTAACAAAAAAAATCTGTAAGAATTTTAAAAAACAGTACAAAAACTTCAAAAACAAAACAAAAAAAACAAGAAAAAACAAAGGTGATTGGTGCCCCTCCCACGTAGATCCTCCCCACCCTGTATATCTAACACAGGGTTGTGACATAGCTGCAAAAGGAAGCTCATCTCCTCATGTCCCAGTGGGTGGCTGTGTGCTGGTCGGCTCTCTGTGCAATTGGAGTAAACAGTATTGATTAACAGGTGTCTAAGCAACTATTCAGTTGGAATATATCTTTATGACATTTGTCAAATTGATAAAAATAATGTTAAAAAAAAAAGAACTTTGTGTTTATCCAATTAATAAGTATCTTAGATAGCTTAACTATATCCCTCTGCACAGAGAGACCTCGCAGAACTACACCACCCAGATTAATCCTATGATGGACTATGCAGATGGTGGTTAAGATAAAAGAAAACAAAAGAAAAGAATAACTAAAGAAAAAAAAATAACTATGAAGAGCAGCAGGTAAAAATAAAAGGAGTATTGGCCAAAAGTATGACAATTACTTTTACTTTGTTGGTATCACCATTAAATAATTGGTGTTCTTGAGTAAAAGTAAAAACAAATAAGAAACAGCAATAATAAATACTGATAATATCGCCTAGTAGCATTTTATTTAACCATCAAAATATGGTGACTATGAATGTGTGATATTGTCTATCATCTGTTAAGTATTTTGTTATTGCAAGTGTTTATATACTAAACTATAGTACATTTAGTTTGAGGAGAATTTTAGTAATGGAAAAACAAATAATGAATCGAAAAAAACATGAAGAAAACAAGTAATTACTAATAATAATAATAATAATAATAATAATAATAATAATAATAATAATAATAATAATAATAATAATAATAATAATAATAATAATAATAATAATAATAATAATAATAATAATAATAATAATAATAATAATAATAATAATAATAATAATAATAATAATAATAATAATAATAATAATAATAATAACAAAGAATGTAGTAATTTACACACTAGACTCAATTATTTTTTTTTTTGCTGGAAAACTCAAATGACAAAACAATTAAATGTAAATATATATATACATATATACATATATATATATATATATATATATATACTATGCAAAGGAAGTAAACAAAAGAAAGGGGGAGAAAATAGAACATTATTAAGTAACCAATATTTAACACTAAACGAAATTCATAAAATAATAATCATTCATTTCAAAGGAGTGCTCAAGGGTAGAACTAAGTAATAATAAAAAAAAAAAAAAAAAAAGACTATAGAAAACCTTTATATGGAGTATGCAAGTGTGTTACCAACCTAATTATTATAAAAAACATTGAAGAAAAAAAAAAAAAAAGCCTATTGAATTTCAGATACAAAATTATAAATAGTAAATATACCAAAAATCCTCCCCAAAACAAGAAATATTAATGACCTATAGTTATAGCACTAACGAAATTTTGTATGCCTAATAGTAATCATAAAAAAAAGCAAGAAAAAAAAAAAGCTGAATAGCCAATAATAATAATTATGATGGAAATAAAAACCAAATATGTAGGCTATAAACTGTAGATGCCTCGAAAAGAGAGGGGATTTGCAATAAGGCCTATTAATAGTGAGCCATAAAGCACCAATAAGCTACTTTTTTAACACTACAAAAAAAATTGACAAAAAGCCTGTTTATATGTATATATAAACAGGAGAACTGCAAGCAAATAGCAAGTGGGGGGGGGGGGAAGAGAAAAAGAAATAAGGAACCCCACCTCATATAAGCAACAGAGAGGCTATTGGACAACATTTGAGAAAAATAAATTAAATAAAGAGTCCATTAGACCATGTCGGGTTTTCTGATATTACTTAATAGCCAATATCAGCGTGAGGTTACTCAGCAGGTTATAATAGACAATAGATCATTTTGATACCTGCTTTCTTGTAATGTCCTTGCGCCGATTAATAGATAATTCACCATTTGCTGCTCTAGACGTCTCCCTCCTGAGACGTCCCCTCTTCTCTCTCCTTGCTCTGAGAAGCATTATCCTCGTTGTCCTCCGCCTCAACCTCAGTGGGCTTTATGTAGTTGTCAAAAAAGCCCTGAGCAAGCTCCGCCGTAGGAAACTTGTGTGTCACATCTTGGAAAATTAGGATGAGTGTTGACAACGATGGGTTGATAAATCCACATCTGATAAGAGGTAGAGAACCTGTCACAGTGGTGTCAGGAGAACTGCCTCTCCCTGAACGTCAGCAAAACAAAAGAGATGATTGTGGACTTCAGGAGGTCGGGGGTCAAGGACTACAGCCCCCTCAGCATCGACGGGGCACCGGTTGAGAGAGTGAACAGTTTCAAGTACCTCGGAGCCCACATATCCGAGGACTTGACATGGACCACACACATTGACAGTGTTGTGAAGAAGGCACGACAACGCCTCTACTTCCTCAGGCGCCTAAGGAAGTTCCAAGTCAGTCAGAAGATCCTTAGGAACTTCTACTCATGTACAATAGAGAGCATCCTGACCGGCAACATCACCTCCTGGTTTGGGAATAGCACTGCACAAGACCGTAGCAGACTACAAAGAGTGACACGTTCAGCCGAACGCACAATTGGAGGGGGGCTTCCCACCCTCCAGAACATTTACATCAAGCGGTGCAAGGGGAAGGCTAAGAGAATTATTAAGGACTCGAGCCACCCGAACAACTGCCTCTTTGAACTGCTGCGGTCAGGCAAGCGATACCGGAGTCTTAAGGCGAGCACAGAAAGACTCAGAAGAAGCTTCTATCCCCAGGCCATCAGGCTGCTAAACGAACAATAGAATCAACCTCAGTGGGCTTTATGTAGTTGTCAAAAAAGCCCTGAGCAAGCTCCGCCGTAGGAAACTTGTGTGTCACATCTTGGAAAGTTAGGATGAGTGTTGACGACGATGGGTTGATAAATCCACATCTGATATCAAGCCTTCGCAGCTCAGATCTCACCTCTTTATATTCAGATCTTTGCTTTAGGATTTCGGGATTAACATCGGGAAAAATGCTGATCTTTGCCCCATTGTAGCTTATGGATTTTGATTCTGCTGCTTGTCGAACAATCTTTCTTTTGACCTCAAGACTGTATAGCCTCGCAATCATGCAACAAGGAGCATTCTTCACGGGGCCCGTGCGGTGCGCCACACACACGACTGGAGTGGGTCCAATAAAGTCATCTCCAAACATCTCATACAGGAGCTTGGTGGTATAGGCAGTGGGGTTGCCAGCTTCAATACCAGCAGAGAGCCCGAAAATTCTTATATTAAACTTTCGGCTGTGATTCTCGAGCTGTTCTGTCTTCTGTCGCAGACGTTTATTTTCTTCCATTATCGCATTCTGGCGACGCTCCAGCTCAGAGATTCTCACATCAGCTTCCACACTGGCCTGGTCGTGGTCATTCATTCTGTCAATACAGGAGCCCATCTGGGTCTTTAGCTTATCCAGACTTGTGTTAACTGAAGCCAATTTAATATCCAAGGCTGAAGTGATTTCTTCTCTAACAATTTCACGCATTACCGTAGCCATTTCAGCAGTGAAAGATTTACCGTGGCGCGTGCCTTGAGCCATGGTGAACAGCAGCAGGTGCGCCTGTACGTGGCTCGTTAGACCAACAGGTGTAGTCAATCCAGATTGTGTCGTCTTGCGCTCTTACAAGCTTTGATAGTTCAAGTTCAACGAGGTATCACACAGCAAAATATAAAAGTCTTTCTCAGGACAAAGAGGTTATAATTAATTAGCAGCAAAAGTCCATCGGAATACTTATATTAGATTAATGGGAGCAGCCGGAGAGAAGCAACCAAACGTGTCACAGCATGCCACCGGAAACGGAAACCTGCATTTTAGATTCTTGAACCGGGTCCGTTCGGACCCTAACACCACATAAGGGACACTCCGGGAGGAGCTCGGTTGGGTAAGAATCTCTACGCCTCGCAGCTTAAACACTCCGGGAGGAGCTGGGTTGGGTAAGAATCTCTACGCCTCACAGCTTAAACACTCCGGGAGGAGCTGGGTTGGGTAAGAATCTCTACGCCTCGCAGCTTAAACACTCCGGGAGGAGCTGGGTTGGGTAAGAATCTCTACGCCTCGCAGCTTAAACACTCCGGGAGGAGCTCTGTTGGGTAAGAATCTCTACGCCTCGCAGCTTAAACACTCCGGGAGGAGCTGGGTTGGGTAAGAATCCCCCGTCCTCCAGAGCGGACCCTTTGAACGGAGAGCTGCTCAGTAGTCTTGTACAAGGCTAATGGACCTATCTCAAACCCTGCCCTCTTTTTTTGATCCTCCAATCACAACTGTCGCTTACCTCGGACAACAAAGTTTGTCCGAGGTAAGCAACAGTTGTGATTGGAGGATCAAGAAAAGAGGGCAGGGTTTGAGATAGGTCTATTACTATTGAACAATACTTAATCCCTTAACCTCTTAAGCCCTAGCCCTATTTTCTGAAAATAGTAAATGGAAGATTGCTCCACTTCTTGGTATCTAGGGACATCTATGGATCTCAGGGAATGTATTCCCAGTGTCAGAAATATTGTATCTGTTACTAGGCTTGAGTAAATTATAGAATAGAATATCACGCCTATATACTAGGGATGCCCCGATCATGTTTTTTGCCACCAATACTGATCACCGATCGTCTATGAGCCATATCAAGGGTACTACGACTATGCTTGCACCTCATGGTACCAAAGCACCTCAAAGGCACTAAAAAACAAATTACAAACATCTCAAAACAAGCTAGTCAGACTACTGCTTGACCTGACTCCTAGAACCCACCTCACCCCTGCCCACTTTGACAACCTAGGATGGCTTAGAATAGACGACAGAGTATAGCAACTTGCAATGGGCCTGGTCTACAAGATACACTACGTGACCAAGGTACCCATGTACATGTCAAAATACTTCCCAAAGGTCAGTGAATACCACGATCACAACACCAGAGGGAGCTCCACAAATCATGTTAAACCCAGATTCGGCTCAAACAAGGGACTAAACACGTTTCGCAATTATGCCACATCAATGTGGAACGCTCTACCCAAAGCTGTAAAGGAATGTGAATCACTACCCACTTTCAAAAATACTCTCAAAAAACACCTACGGGAGACTGCAATTCGAAACTGGCCCCTACAAATGTCCTAACCCAGTTGTACAGTAAATGACCAAGTATGGCTTTGTCAGTATTCCAATGTACAGTGTTCAGTGTGTGTGTGTGTCCCTACCCAACCCCCCCACCTCCAATGTACAGCCCCCACCCACCCACCCAGCCTCCTCCAATGTACAGTTTCTACGTCAAATGTATATACACTATTTTTCTGGACACTTTTGTATCACAAACAGTACTGTATTTGCAAATCTGATATGTCATAAATGTATAGATGTAGCAGTACTGTCTATCTGTATGTCATGTATGTCATATATGTTATGATGAATTGAAAATGGGGGACCCTGATGTAAACAAGACGAAAGTCTTTCTCTGGTCTGCATCCCCTTAACAATTGTATGTATTGAGCTGTACTGTACTGTACCCATTCTGCAATCTGTTAATAAACTTTTCAATCAATCAATCAACCGATCGTTTTTGGTTTTATAAAAGAAAAATGAGGTAGCTAACGTTAGCTCACGTAGGTCTCACGGAGGACTAGGAGCCTCTGTTGACATGAGTCTGGGAGGGGCAGGGGGAGGAGGAGGAGCAGTGCGCTGCAGCAGCTGTGTGCTTGGGAGAGAAGTCAGCGAGTGAGATCTCCGCTGAGAATTGGATCATGTTTTTCGATCGGTTTTCATGATCGGCGAAAATAAAGCATTATTGGAATTCACCGATCTCATATTTATACTGAATATCGGCCAATACCGATCGCTGGCCGATCGATCAGGGCATCCCTATAAATTACCTTATTATAGCCAAGTCGCACATCTATGGATCGGACCAAATCTCTTTCCAATGGCAGAAAGAATTGTGGATTTTGTATCACCAGGCATGATCCACAAACCGTGAATGAAATCTACTGTAAGTACAGTTACTTCTTTATAATGGAAACTGCTCCACCATTTTTCATGAGATTGCAACGTGGATTTTTGCTAAACGTTCACAGAAAGGTAGATAAACTAACTGCATTCTAATTTATGCCAATAACGTTCAGTTTTGTGGTAGATAATCCCGAATAATAAGATGAATAAAAGTTATTCCAGAAATAATTTGATTGACAGGAGCTGGGTAGTGTCGTTTTTCGATATTCCAACGCTATTCGAAACCTCTGGGTGTCATCTTCATTTTATGTCCTTTTTTCCCACTACAGTGAGGTTGGACGGGGCGATGACTCCATGCCACTGGGCACCGTTTTGTGCCATGTCTTCATGTATCGCCAGATCCCTCATCATTTTCCACACATCCCCTCCATGTCTGCTTCAGTCTCCCTCTCTGCCTCCGCTCAATCATTTCCTCCACCCCTCTCAACATCCCTTACTCCGATCTTCTCACATGTCCAAACCACCTGAGATTTCCATATCTCACCTTGAAATCAATTTCCCTTACACCACAGATCTCATCCACCTCGGCACTGGTCCTCCCGTCCTGCCATCTGACTCCTGCCACATACCTCAACATCTTCCGATCGCAGCTCCTTAACACCACCATCACCCTTTTTGTCATTGCCCACGTTTCTGAACCATACAGGAGAACTGATCTCACACATGCTTCATATATCCCTCCTCTGATCTTTACCTCTGTGTTTCGATTCAACAGTAGCCTACTAATTTCCCGCCACTTCCTCCACGCCGCCACCACTCTCGCCCTCACCGTCCTTTCCATTCCCGCCTCCCAGTCCATCACATCTCCCATAGCGAAACTGCTTCACCTCCTCCAGCACCTCCCCTCCCACCACTAGACCACCATCTCCAACCACCTCCTCCTCTTCCCTCTCACACGTGGAGCATCTAAAATCCCTCACTCCCCTCAGATTTTCCAAACCTGAACATCTTTGGTGACACCATTTGTCACATTCTCTACACAGCACAGAGTTTACACCCACTCCTCTTCCACAGAATCCACATGGGTATCTTCCTGACTGAATTCTCTCTCCTTCACTCACTGTTATCATCACCTGGGTGTCCTCCTCTAATATGAAATGGCGGATATTTGCTTGTTTTTCCTACATTTTCCAAACTAATAGTTCACTAATAACACTTTAACCTATTGTAAATAGGGATGTCCGATATTATCGGCCTACCAATATTATCGGCCGATATTGGCATTAAAATGTGATATCGGAAAATATCGGTATCTGTTAAAAAAAAAATTAAAAAAAAATGTTTCCTCGCATACAGTCACGTCATCCCCCAATAACCAATAACCAATAGCCAATAACAGCTTGCATATATAGACAGTACCTGGCGCGAGCTGTTTATTGCAGCGCAACTTGAGCGACCGGAAATAAACAGCTCTCGCCAGGTATATATAATGCGCTTGTGCTGGTTAGACTATAGGCTATGTTACATAACGTTACGTATGTAGTACTTGTGGTGCGTGCATTAGTGCATGTTTTGGGGATTAATGAGAGGACAAAAACAATAATTATTAATAATAATAATAATAATAATAATAATAATAATAATAATAATAATAATAATAATAATAATAATAATAATAATAATAATAATAATAATAATAATAATAATAATAATAATAATAATAATAATAATAATAATAATAATAATAATAATAATAATAATAATAATAATAATAATAATAATAATAATAATAATAATAATAATAATAATAATTGTTTATTGAATTGCGGGACACTTATTGAAATGCGGGACAATGTTCTTCTCTTGCGGCATGCGGGACAGAGGGCTGAAATGCGGGACTGTCCCGCACAAATCGGGACGTTTGGCCACCCTACTTAAGAGATTAACAACACATTCATCCTGGACAGCAATCCAACTAATGTGATCTGCATCAGAAGAACTTCTGACATTCATCTTCAAACACCAGTTTCATGCTTTTAATAGAGGCCTTGCTCTCTAATCCTCTCTTCCAACACTAGTTGTCTCTCTTCCAACATGGCTGCCTGTAACCAGATGCACATAAGGCCCAAGTGGTGCTTGAGCACCTGCCATTTTCTGGCTGCTGGTAATTGTATTTTATTATTTGTTTATTTTCTATTGAATCAAATATGTGCTAAATATAGATGCAACAATGCATTTTTAAGTTTTGAAAGATTGCGCCCCTCCCAACTATTCTGTAAGCTTTGTAACAGGACTCACTAGGAAATACTGCATGTGGTTTAGAGGGGTGGCTCCTAGGTAGGTAAAGAGACAATATCTGCTCCTGTGTATGAAGATCATCATTTAAATATTTATTTAAAATATTTCTTGTTATACCTGACATCGCTGCAAATTAGGGCAATCTTAACTTTTTTCTAGTTAAAATAAAGGTTTGAAATTAAATTAATTAGGATCAATGGTATTCAATATGCTGTGAAATAAGCAACCAACAGCAAAAACAATTATTCTACATCGTGAAACTATATAAATTGTTTACACGCAATGCAAAACGTTTGTATTACTCAAACTGTTAATTTATATAAACGTTTTTGCATAACAAGAAAACAGTGTTTCTCATCCACAGTCAGACAGCGGAGCAAACTGGTCAGCGTATCATCTTGACCAGTGGCAGCTGTTGGTCCATAGAGGGCGCTAGGGCACCGCCCCCCCCCCGCCCTGGTGGAAAGTGGTTTGGGATTTTTCTATAATAGTAGATTTCGACTGCTAAAAATATATATTTTTTTTAAATAAATAATAATGACTCATTTTAAGTATGTTTGTGTTTAACATGCACAATAACGTGTAATATATACAATATAAATATTGTTTGTGCTTCCTGTTCATCCCCTCTCTTCTGGGACGTTAGAAACATCGTCCCAGTCAGTGCAGCGCAGCCAATTGAAAAATTACATAGCAAAATAAATGCACCTAGTAACGTAAATTTAGCCAATCAGCATCTTTAAATATGATGCCTAAAGGGCGATTAATTTAGCGCCCCAAGCAGAGTCAGTGTGTTAGGGAGCGGGGACTGACGTGATGACTACAATGATGAACACAATGAATGAAATGAGAATGAATGCAGCAATCAAATGTTGAAATGTATAAAGCTATATATATCCATGGGATATCACAATATTACAATACTATCCAAACTAAATGGATTTATGGAGATAAATTTTTGGAAAGTTCAAGTCCAAACCACAAAGCTTCTGGAAGGGTTAGTGCGACACGCGACGGCTCTTCCAATTCATACGGCGATGTTCTACCGGCAGCAAAAAGAGTGAGTCTCAGCCTCTGCGTTATGATATTATGATATGAAAATGTAATTGTAGTGCTGTCGGACCCGGATACAGGTTGTCTTTTCCCTTTATTTTCTACCGAGTGCTTCGTTTACATGTTAAAATCACAATGATTTTCTTCTGGGGGCCAATGCCCACAAACCCCTACAGGGGTTTGGTTTACAAACATGTCACCTTGTTCACCTCTTATCAGTTTGCAGGTCTGGTTATATACTGTAGTTACTGAAACTGAGTGAATATGGCACAGCTCCACCTAGAAAATGTTTCAAGCCGCCACTGATCTTGACTTAATATTTCAAAAATCTCCTGTTCCAAAGCTTTATTGAGCAAAAGCTTAACTATTTTCACAAATGATGACCACTCAATAATAGTTTCATACAGGCTAAAACACTGAAGCACACATTTAACAGGCCCGGACCACCTGCTATCAGAAGGCCTCGTTGAGTCATGGTGTCCTACTCAATCAAAAGACAAAGCGGGGCTCGCAACTCACTTGTAGTTCCAAGGTGTTTTAATAGACAAAAAAGGCAGTAGATGCGACGTTTCGACCTTTCCGGTCTTCCTCAAGCATGCATACAACACAAGAATGACATATTTTTATACAGGAAGTGAAATAGATTGAAATATCAGCCCCACCTGGTGATCAAGACTTGCATGATTGAAACATTTTATACATGATTAAGTATAATGATAATTTATTTCCTTGTTGAACCAGACCAGGCTTTAGCTCCACTATTTTCACCTTGGTTAACAACCAGGAAAGGCCCACGAGAACGTATTGTATTGTTGTTGTAATCTAGTAATCCATGCAAGAAATTCTTTTCAGAGAATGTCTTAGTTACATCAAGATTGTGCCATGAAGGCAGTGTTATGTTTATATGTGATGTATTTACAATGATGATATGTCTCTGCATAATGGATTAATAGTGCTGAGTGGAATATATTGGAGCACATAATCCTCTCAAAGTAACTCTGAAGTAACATGTTTATGCATTCAAGATATATCTCTTTTAATGGCTCTATCTTACCATACAGTAAATCTATTATATTGTTACAATATATTTCTGTTTATAGTTTATTGTGAGGTTCTCCTCTCCCTGGACCTTTAATTCCTGTTCCCTGTACTTTAATTCCCTGTCTCCTCACTTCACTAGCCCCCACCCT
Organism: Notolepis coatsorum; assembly: GCF_963971535.1. Lineage (NCBI taxonomy): Eukaryota > Metazoa > Chordata > Actinopteri > Aulopiformes > Paralepididae > Notolepis > Notolepis coatsorum. The sequence continues at coordinate 11,718,969 of NC_140170.1, read as the reverse complement.
CGCGTTCGTTTTCTCTTCAGCAGCCACACCCTTGGACTACCTGTCATTATGTGTTTGATTGGTCTGGTGCCGAACACACACTTCTAGTTTCAAGTATCAATTACCTTCACGCACCTGACGTGTATTCTAATTAGTTCCCCTTTGGGCTTTAAGTACCTCGCTCTTCCCCTCTGGCCTTGTCGGGTCGTTCCGTATCATATCTCTATCACCTAACTCCTTCGGGAGGTTCTCTGTCTATAGGCTCCTACGGGAGTTTCTGTTACTGTCTGCATACTGTCTTATCTCCGGCGTGAGACGAGGTGCAGGCTTTGGCCACCTGTCGCCGTTGCCTGGAGAGAGACATTCTACTGCGCTCTCTAATTCTCTACGGGAGGTATTCCAGTGTTTCACCCCAGACCTCCGCGCCAGATGCGCTCAAGCCTTCGCCACCTGTTGCCGTTTGCCTGGAAGGAGACACCGTACTGCGCTCTCTAAACCTCTACGGGAGGTATTCCGGTGTTCCACTCCAGACCTCCGCGCAGCAGATGCGTTCTCCGTACCAGCGCGTACTCCAAGCAGACGCGCATCCAGACCTCCGCGCAGCAGATGCGTTCTCCGTACCGGCGTGTACTCCAAGCAGGCGCGCACCATCCAGACCTCCGAGCCTGACGCGCTCTTCACTCCAGACGCGCATCTAGACGCACTCCAGACGCTCATCCAGACCTCCGAGCCTGACGCGCTCTTCACTCCAGACGCGCATCCAGACGCTCATCCAGACCTCCGAGCCTGACGCGCTCTTCACTCCAGACGCGCATCCAGACGCGCATCCTGACGCACTCTAGACGCGCACCACTCAGACCTCCGCTTGGACAACCCGTTCCCCGTAGCGACGCGCTCGCCCTGTTTGTCAGACTGTCACTCACCCAGTGTCAGCTTTTTGGATTGTTAATTTGGGATAATATTTGCTTGAACATCGCTCACTGTGTGTTTTCACACCGAAGATATTATCACTAGGATTATTATTGGGACTTCGCTCACTGTGTGTGCTCACACCGAAGATACTGTCACTTGGATAATTATTGGGACTTCGCTCACAGTGTTTATTAGCACCGAAGATATTATCACGTGGATTTGTGTTGGGACATTACTCACAGTGTGTATTTACACCGAAGATTCAGTCACTTGGATTACTCTGTTTTGGGACAAGTCACTTCTCCTGTCCAGTCCTTCCAGTCCTCCTAGTCCTCCCTGTCTAGTCCTTCCAGTCCTCCCTCTCCCCAGCCCGCCTCCGCGAGCCTCTGTCCCTGTTTCCCCTCTCTAGTCCTCCTAGCCCTCCCTGTCCAGTCCTCCTAGTCCTCCTAGTCATCCCGTCCAGTCCTCCTAGTCCTCCCTGTTCCTGCCCTTTTCCCTGGCCCTGTCCTGTTCCCTTAGCCTTCCCCTTAGCCAGCTCGCCTCTTAAAGGCACTGTGCCTTTTTTCCCATTTCTTGTTTTCCTGTAATTTGTGTTCTCCCTTAAAGGGACAGTGCCGTTTTCTGTGTGTTTCAATAAATGCCCAGTTCTTGGCTTACTCTCATACCTGTCTTGTGTTGTGCGATTGGGGTCGGTTACAAACCATAACAGTTTATAGTGAATAGACATTAAACAATAAATATACATTTGTATTCTCGTCATTGAGCAGTCCTTGAATATATAGGTACTAATCGTGTAGTTCCAGTTAGATGGAAAGTGAAGAATTGTGTGGTTTTTCTCTGATTATAGCAGGATAGTCAGTTATGTCAGGACACCTTTAGATTGGTGTCTGTAGCAGATGTTTTGTGGTGTTTGAAGCTCTGATCTCTCTTCCTCCTACGCAAGGCTAGGGCCCGAGGTCAGGTTACCAAGGCAACCTGACCTGAGACGCCTGAAGAAGATGGAGTCTGGTAGAGAAAACAACATTGATAGATTTACAGGGAATGACTGGCACCTCCAAGGATGGCCTGTATTCCTTTCATCTGGGCCAGTTCTTTGTCTCAGCGGAGAGAGAACAGAGTGAGGAGTCATTATGATCAGAATCTCGAGCTTTGCTAATCTTTTGTTTCATTCTTGTTACTTTGAAGTGACTTTATTCAATTTCAGCATCAGGAGACTAAATGCACCCGTGGGGCCTGCAAGCCCAGTATATGTTTACATGTATTTAAACATTTTAGGGAGTGGTTAGGGATAGGGTTATGAGAGTGTTAGGGATAGGGTTATGGGAGTGGTTAAGGTTAGGATACACTGTGTACCGTTCCACAGACGACGCAATAAACACTGCCCTCCACCACACCCTCATGCACCTGGACAAACCCAACACCTATGTGAGAAAGCTGTTCATAGACTTCAGTTCAGCTTTCAACACCATAGTCCCCTCCATACTAGACACCAAGCTCAGAGACCTGGGCCTCAACCCCAACCTGTGCAGCTGGATCCTGGACTTCCTGTCGGATCGGCGCCAGGTGGTGAGGATGGGCTCCAACATCTCTGACCCCCTGACCCTCAACACAGGAGCCCCTCAGGGCTGCGTCCTGAGCCCCCTCCTCTACTCCCTGTACTCCCACGACTGTGTAGCCACACACAGCTCCAACCTGGTGATCAAGTTTGCAGATGATACGACGGTCGTTGGCTTGATCACCAACGGCGATGAGACAGCCTACAGGAGTGAGGTTGTAAATCTGGAAAAGTGGTGCCAGGAAAACAACCTCACTCTCAACATCGACAAGAGCAAGGAGCTGATCATCGACTACAGGTGGGGAGGAGAGGGACACGACCCCATCCACATCAACGGGGTTGCAGTGGAGAGGGTCGCCAGCTTCAAGTTCCTCGGGGTCCACATCACCGAGAAGCTGGACTGGGGAGTGCACACTGGCCACGTGGTGAAGAAGGCCCAACAACGCCTCTACCACCTCAGGCGACTTAAACAATTTGGCATGGGGCCACAGGTCCTCAGGGCCTTCTACAGAGGCACCACAGAGAGCGTACTGACAGGATGCACCACCGCATGGTTTGGAAATGCCAACCAAAGCGACCGCAGAGCACTGGAGAAAGTAGTGCGAACGGCCGAGAAGATCTGTGGAAGCAAAATATGTACCACTTCAGATACATCTAACATGTCGCCTACTAAACTAATATCCTCCTAATATCACATTATGATAATTTCTACTCAGCATTTTGGAGACAGGGTAAGGGAGAATTCTGCTGTAGGATCTGATTCCAGACCAGAAAGGGTATGTGGCTCCAGAGGGTGGGGACACCATCTCTGGGCATTTCACATCTAGACCATCTCTGAATCTACCACCAGTAATGTTACAACCCCAGTGAGTCAAGGGGAAGGGGCAAATAGCATAAAAGATTATTGTGTTGTAACCTGGGATAAATGAACGAAAGGAAAAATAAACCAAGGCCAACAACAAATGAGGTGAAATAAAGTGATATATTGTGCAATTGATATTTACAGTGTTTACCAAAGACACAGACTAAATACACAACAATGATATTTTCAGTGTGTACCATAAACCAAAGATGCACTGTAAATACACAATATTTACAGTGTTTACAATAAACCAAAGACTGACTAAATACACAACAATGATATTTACAGTGTTTACAATAAACCACAGACTGACTAAATACACAACAATGAAAAAAGTGTATTTTTGGAAACTAACTCAGTAGGGAATAGACTGAACTATACAATAACACCAAAGTCTAATAAAAACCTACTCCTGACTACCTACACTAACTACCAAAACATACACTCACATTCACTCCTGACCTAGTGTGTCTAGGACTTTTATTGCTAGCTTTTTCTTGTGCTGTTGTTTTTAATTTAGTTGTTCATACTATGTTTTTTATTAACTATGTTCTATTTTTATTTAATTTTTTATTAATAATACAAAACATTTTAACTGTTTTAACCCTGCATGATCCTAATGAACAAAAAGTGCACTACAAATACAAACTATTATTATTATTATTATTATTAGACAATATACTACCCTGTGTATCACAAAATGTACCTTACCTGCTCCAATTCCCAACACACACTAACACAATTACAGAGTTGGCTAACTGAGTTACACAAACCCATCAAACCAACAGCAACCCAGAGACAAAAGGAAGAAACAGGAAGTGCCACATGGTTTTAAACCACAGGAGGGCTTCTGATTGGCCAACTCCTTATACTGTATACTGGTGACTCAACAACACAGAGCTTTGACGAGGCCCCGTTTAGACGAGCGTTTTGTGAACAGAAACCGCAAAAGTCATCTTGCGGTTTCACTTTTAATTTTACGTTTAGACGAGCGTTTTGGGGTGGAATTCTCCGTGCAGACGACGCTGTAACGACGGAGTCCCGCTGTCACACGATTGGCGCATATGTCACATGACGTGCTGTGAAGACCCGCCCTACTCTGCCTCTGATTCGCAGACTGTGGATGGGGAATGTGATTGGACCAAAGCAGCGTCACTCACAGACAGTGGGTCCACTCACGCCGCGGGACAGATTCTTGTGTATTTAACCCTTTCACTGCCACACGACAGCCGGTTGTGTGATAGTAAAGGGTTAACCTTCTGTCGTGTGGCAGTGAAAGGGTTAAAAGTACTGCCAATGTAGCCTTCAGGTGATCTCCGTTCAGACATACTTGCTTTGTTTACGTCTCGGCTACTGGCGCATACCTGCTACCTGTGACGTAAGCAGTACGCGCGACCAGAGCCGTGACAACCATTTCGTCATCGTTTTATCAGATTTATACGTTTTAACAGTTTAGACGAGAGCGCAAAGCTTTTGCGTTTCTAGGAATTCCACCCTGGAAGGTAGTCTCACTTTTTTGCGGTTTCACCCCGTAAAAACGCCGTTTCCGTATAAACGAAAGGCACATCCGTAAAAATATTTTTGCGGATTCACCTGCTAGCGTTTCCGTCTAAACGGACTAAATACACAAACAATGAAAAACGTGTACTTTGTAAACTAACTCAGTAGGGAATAGACTTAACTATACAATAACACCAACGTCTAATAAAAACCTACTCCTGACTACCTACACTACACTAACTACCAAAACATACACTCACATTCACTCCTGACCTAGTGTGTCTAGGACTTTTATTGCTAACTTTTTCTTGTGCTGTTGTTTTTAATGATCTGTTTATACTATGTTTTTAATTAACTATGTTCTATTTTTATTAATAATAAAAACAAATTAACTGTTTTAACCCTGCATGATCCTAGTGAACAAAAAGTGCACTACAAATACAATCTATTATTATTATTATTATTATTATTATTATTATTATTATTATTATTATTATTATTATTATTATTATTATTATTATTATTATTAGACAATATACTACCCTGTGTATCACAAAATGTACCTTACCTGCTCCAATTCCCAACACACACTAACACAATTACAGAGTTGGCTAACTGAGTTACACAAACCCATCAGACCAACAGCAAACCAGAGACAAAAGGAAGAAACAGGAAGTGCCACATGGTTTTAAACCACAGGAGGGCTTCTGATTGGCCAACTCCTTATACTGTATACTGGTGACTCAACAACACAGAACTTTGACTCAGACAACCTTGTTCTGACAGAGGAGCTCCTTATACTGTATACTGTTGACTCCGCCCATCAGAATATACCATCAACTACTAGGTCAATCAATTAACCTGATTACCTATAATAATCTACAAACTAGTGATAGACCGTTTAACTATAGGTCAATCAATTAACCTGATTACCTATAATAATCTACAAACTAGTGACAGACCAAATCACCCACATCATTAGTTTTACCATTATAATGCAGAATAAATGTCGATGGTAATAGTTATTCTTGGTGGTGTGGTTCTACTCTTAGGGGTGCTCCCTGCTGCAAGAGAGATTAAAGCATAACGTTTAATGTTGCTCCATGTGAGTAGACCTTGGTGGGACATCTTAAATCCAAATGAAAACCTATAGCGAGCTGAAAGGTCCCACTCTCTATCCTTTCTCATCATAACTATATGGCTGAACACAGCTCTTCTATTCACTATGAATTGAAAATGGGGGACCCTGATGTAAACAAGACAAACATCTTTCTCTGTTTTGTATCCCCTTAACAATTGTGTGTATTGAGCCGTACTGTATTGTACCCATCTGCAATCTGTTAAATAAAGTTTGCATTCATTCAGCCATTAATTCATTCATTCATCATTCATCTGTGCAATGTTGACACCCTGACCCTCCAGATGTGTTCTGCACATTTACCACTAGAGGGCAGAATGTCACCATGTTATGTCACCAGTTACCATCTTCCTGGACTCTTACTTTTGAAACAGCACTGTGCAATATTACACCTACTGTAGACTTTATTACTGTATATCTTATTCCATTTTTATTCTATTTTATTCTATTCTTATCTTAGGCAATTTGATTTGTTTTGTTATTCTTATTTGTGACCTGTTCTGTCTAAATGTTTAATGCTGAGCGATTTGCAGTGTCAAATTTCCCTCTGGATAATAAAAGTATTTCTATTCTATTCTATTCTATTCTATTCTATTCTATTCTATTCTATTCTATTCTATTCTATGTATAACCTGAATGTCACTACTTAAATGATATACTTTTCTTATCCAGCAGAGGGCAGTACACTCACTCACCCACTCACAAACCTATGTGTCTGGTTGGAAAGGGAAAACAAACCAGGTAACAAACAGGCTGCTTTACTGTTTTAACTCATATTCACTGTTGGAGTATAATGTGAAAATAACATACATAGATGTGGAAGGGAAGGTAACGTGATGAAGGGTTTGTTGGTTGTTTAATGTCTGCTGTAAATGACGTTAGATAAACAGCAGACTAGAGAGTGTCCCGTTCAGCCGAACGCACAATTGGAGGTGGGCTTCCCACACTCCAGGACATTTATACCAAGCGTTGCAGGGCCAGGGCTAAGAGAATAACCAAAGACTCTAGTCACCCAAACAACTGCCTCTTTGAACTGCTGCGGTCAGGCAAGCGCTACCGGAGTCTCTATTTTTATCTAACACACTCCCAGGGGCTCATACAGAAAAAAGCATTTCATGATAAAGTATTCTGTATTTTACTATGACAATTAATGAACAAACTTGAACTCATGGCCAGTGCAGAGAGAGCTTCTATCCCCATGCCATCAGGATGCTCAATGACTATGTAACAACCCATCATCTACACTCATTGCACACACATCCACATGCACACACTCACTTTAAACAAACACTCACCTTGACACTCACTTTAGACACTTTAACACTACATTATATTTATCTATCTATTAAAGAGATTTGCACTACATTCATACCTCGTTTGCATTTGCACCTTACCTTAAGGTTTGTAACTCATTGTCCGCATTTGTACCTCATTGTACTTAGGTTGTACTTTAGATTGTATATTCCTCTTTTACTTACTGTTTTACTGTATGAAGCACACTCTCAGGGGCTCATACAGAACCAAGCATTTCACCATAAAATACATGTATTTTATATGTGACAAATAATAAACCAACTTGAACCTTGAAACTTCCTCCAGAGTTACCTGGAGGAAAAGGGAGCAGGAAGCTCTCTTCGACATTGGACTTGACGGTGATCAGTCGCAGTTACAGTGGGCGGGTGCTCAAACGAGCCCCGTTGTTGGGGAGCCCCGTCGGAACGAGCGGCGGGTGACAAGAAGAGTGCCCCGTTGGAACGAGCAGCGGGAGATGAGAAGTACTTGCTAGTGACGGGTTATCCTAGAAGTATCAGCGATAGTGTGTGAGTAAGAGAAACCGAACCGAGGGACTACCGTCTAGAGTTAAACGAGACTAACGTCTAACGTTATCGGGTTATAGTAGTTACTGTGTGCGGTATAGTAGTATGCTGCTAGCGGCTCCGTCTGACTTGAGTAGACTACCGGGCGCGCGGCGCTGAAGAGACCGGTGGTATAGCCAGCCACGTTGCGTTAGCAGTGTAACCGATATAGCAGGAGGGTGCGTCGAGACCCAAAGCTTAGCTGTGTTTAGGGTAGCCACAGTATTAGCTCGCGCGACAGAAGCAAGCCAGCAACAGCAGCGGTGGACGTTTCCCAGACGGTACAGAGGACGCCTCTTCCCACCAGCAGAGGACGCCATACAGCACGCTCCTCCAGCTAACCACTGCCTGCTGTCCGCCCAGCCTGCTGGCTGTGCTCGCAGGATCGCCGACGCCATCTTGTCACCCGGACGAGCGGTGACAAGAGTGGGTCCGCCATCTTGGCTAAGTACTAACAGTACCACGTGTATCAACAGCAACGTCCATTGAAGTGAACGCTAACAACCAGTGTCTAAGGGGTACCCCGAACGATTTAAGCCGGCTTAGGTTAGGTTTTCTTTTGGTAACGTGGGCCCACATTTACTTGGTTTTATTTTGTTATTTGTTTATTTGATTATTTGGTTCTGGAATTCCCAATGTGTCTCCATTTTATGCCTGGGTTCCCCTAGTACAAGCGGGGTGTTTTAATGTATTGAGCACTCGGTGCCTATGGTGGGAAGAGCTTCCCCTACATTATAATAACAAGAGCACCCGGTGCCATGTATTAATGAATAACAGTGTAATGGATAACATGCCCCGGCTTCTATATAAAGTAGACATAATCGGGATCATTGTGTGTGTCTGTTTCTTCAAGTTCCATTTGCTATTCTAACCCCTGGGTAAATATTGTGACTGCATAATTATTTAACCTGTAACTGAGGGGTACAATTCCCTGACTGTATTGATAAGTATGGTATCATTAAACCACTACTGAGTTATGTACTTTACTACTGGCCATACAGTACACATGTATATGTGATGAACACCCACACAATAACACGGCTTAACAAAGAAAGTCCTGTTTGGAATATTTATTAGAAGAGCAGCAATATTATATTACAGTATTGAGAATTAGAGTCGCGCTTGTAAGGCGAAGAATGTGCATGAATAGGTCAAGAGCGTAAGTCCATGAGCATATTACGATGGGGATAATTAATACCACCTGTAGCATAAGAATTATATAAGGTACACTCGTAGGTCAGCTGGAGATACTAAGGGGGGTTCCCTCCGGTTGTAAGCCAGCAGGGGAGAGGAATTGTCGGTAGCAAAAGTCTGGATCAACGAGGAATAAAGAGACTCCAGGTACAGGAGACGGTGCAATAATCCCTTGGTCCTTAGACAAAGCAACAGCTATACTCCGGTATGCACTGCAGCATGGATGAAAGCTAGCCAGCCTCTGAGTCCTAGAGGCGGGCTCGACGGGGGGCTCCTCACAGGGTAAATCCCACACGGTAGTGGGGGTAGACGGTTCTCTGCTCCAGCAGCCACAGGACCAAAGCAATATAATCCAGCCGAAAAGGGCTCTGCATTCGTCTGTGTAGGTTATCCAGTGTACATATCCACACGGTTCTCGTCTAGGGCTCCTCGGATGGCGGCACAAGGTTAGGCCGCCCAGCCTGGATAAGCACACTAGCTCGGTACGATGATGCTGGTCACTGTAGAACGGTAGCCGCACGATACACTATACATAATAGACTATTACTTAATAATAGAATAAGTCGAACTCGACGATACAGCGTTAAACTCTGACACTTTAGCTATCAATTCGCACGCGGTCTCAAGGCTCTATTTCGGGGCAAAACGGGCCCACTTCACAGCACGTTGTATCGTGGTGAAGGCTTCGGCTTTTAGTTACTAACTGCATCTGTATCCACCTGCGCCGTATTTATACTTAAGGTGAATAATCTAGTGCCAGCCTTATTTCTGTCTCGTATTACTGCGCAAACCTGGGCATGTTGAGACATGTCTTAGCGGTGACTTTGAACTAGACATTGGGGGTATGGCCGTGGCGCCTAGGGGGTCGCTGTCCAATAGGAGAACGAATATTATGGTCTGGCCTGTACTAGGTAAAGGGATATTCCGTGTATATGTACAAAGAATATACAAGGGATATCAGACGATATACAAATACCATACAATATATCTCAAGTAATAAATATATATATTCGGTTTAATCTGACCCTTTGTAACAGCCGCCTCCTAATTAGTCTGCACCTAATTAGATAAGCAGAGACAGATTAACTGCCTTGTCCACTACTCAATGTCCGTTGTGAGGAGTAAGGCAATTCACAAAGTCAGGGGGTCATGGTCGTCATTAAGAGAGTCGGGGAGCCTTGGCAACTCTATCAGCCTCGCCACGGGTCGGGTGTATGTCCGCCCCTGGACGAGTACTTCTGCCGCTCTGACCTTTCCGTCGGCACCAGTGATCACTTTGCTTACGCGGCCGGCCGGCCACATAGCTCGGGGTAGTGACTGGTCGATAATCATGACGACTGTGCCCTCCGTCAAATTGTCTCTTTCTTTTACCCATTTCTGGCGGGTCTGTAGAGACGGTAGATAGTGGAGGAGGAAACTGTTCCAAAACTTGTCAGCCAATACTTGACTGTACCTCCACATTCTTCGGCCGTTCGCTTCCTCAGGTCTGTACACTGTCTGTGGGAGTGCGGGGTCCAGCCGCTCCATCAAGAGAGTGTTGGGGGTGACTGGGTCGACATCTGCTACATCACTTGAGACGTAACCGAGGGGCTTTGAGTTCAATACTCCCTCGATCTCCGTGAGGACTGTCGTGAGGACTTCTTCCGCCACGGTCTGGGCCCCAAGCACGGCGTACAGGGCTGTCTTTATTGAACGTACTTCTCGTTCCCAAGTTCCCCCGAAGTGAGGGGCATTCGGGGGGTTAAACTGGAAATCAATCTGAGAGGGAGCGAGGTGGGTCTTAAGTTCTGGGCCCATAGCTTGAAAGCTCTCTCTCAGCTCTCTTTCTCCGCCTTTGAAGTTTGTCCCGTGATCAGACAATAATATAGACGGTTTTCCTTTCCGCGCTGTGAATCTCCGGAAGGCCATAAGGAATGAGTCCGTACTCATGGTTGGAAGGAGTTCTATGTGTATCGCTCGGGTGGTCATGCATTTGAATACAATACCCCACCGCTTCTCCGTCCCTCTTCCTTTCTTCACATACAGCGGGCCGAAACAGTCCATACCGGTGGAGTGAAAGGGCTTGTCGCCGAGTCGGAGGCGACAGGGGGGTAGGTCAGCCATCCGGGGTATACTGGGCTGTGCTCGCCACTTGCGACAGTCTAGACAGGTCCGCTGGAAGCGTCGTACTGCTTCTCTTCCTTGCAGTATCCAATAGCGACGTCTGATCTCAGCGAAGACTCTCTCTGCCCCGGCGTGATGCACGTCCTCGTCGTATTTCTTTATGATGAGCTCTGTGACCTTGTGTCGGCTGTTGAGGACTATCGGGAACTTGACGTCATCCGTTAAGTCTGGGGCCCTTCTCAGACGACCACCCACTCTGATGAGATTATGGGCGTCGCTCTCAGGGGCCAAGTGGAGCAGTCTGCTGTCTGACGGGACTGGCTTTGATCCCTGCAGACAGTCTAGCTCGTCGGGGAACGAGTCTCTTTGGGCTCGCTGTAGCAGAAGGAGTTCTGCTTCTTCGTAGTTAGCTGCATTAATGTCAGTAGTGGAGGGAACCTCAGGGTGGTGCCACAGGAATGTCTTTAACTGCGCACTCTCAAGGGTAGGGCAGTCGTCTATGTTGGGATCTGTGGGGACTGGTGTGTGCGTCAACCCACAGAACATAGATTTCTTCATCTCTGCCTCCTCTTGACTAGCCTCCCGTGGGGTGGGTGTAGGCCACTCTTCTTCCGGGAGCTTGAGGAACTCGGGACCGTCACTATAGAGATTGTGACGTGTGAGGTCATCCAGGGACATTCCCCGTGTGATGACGTCTGCTGGGTTCTGTTTTGTGTCCACGTACCTCCAGCATGCTGCTTCTGTTAAATCTTGGATCTCTGTGATTCTGACTCCCACGAAGACCTTGTATCTACACGAATCGGACTGGATCCATGTGAGTACGGTCATGGAGTCTGACCACAGGATTGTTCTTTGCACCGGGATGGTGAGTTCACGTTGGATTAACGTGGCGAGTTGCGCTCCTACTAGGGCTGCGCAGAGCTCTAGACGCGGGATCGATTGTTGCTTGCGGGGGGCTATTCTTGAGCGAGCCAGGATGAAGGCGGTATGTATTTCTCCTCCCTCCTCTCGGGCCCGCAAGTAGGCCACCGAACCGTAGGCT